>NC_048895.1:51960106-51984695 GCF_011077185.1 Oxyura jamaicensis
TTTTCTCTTTCTTTTTCTCTTTCTTTTTCTCTTTCTTTTTCTCTTTCTTTCTCTTTCTTTTCTCTCCTATAAATTGAACTTGTTCTATTACCATACCCCAATTGGTTTTGAGGACTTTTAGTTAATAGAAAATGAATCATGGAACTGGAAATCCCCAAACCTTCTTTTAGTTATTTAGATGTTATATTTTCTATATATTTTATTATCCTTCCTTTTCCGTTATCTGTTTCTGTGAGTGGCTTGTGTCACTTAATTTGCAATCAGTGGAAGGAGGCTAATTCTCTTGTTTTTGACATATTTTCCCAGATTTGAAGAGAAAATATGCTCATGTTTTCTGTTATGGTAAGAATTCTGAATTTAATTCAGAACCCTTCTGTTTCTAGCTGCTAAGTGTGTAGGACCAGTGGTCCAGTTGTCGAGTCAAACTGTGCAGACTCTGCTAGTTTAATCTGATCAGTCTAGCTGGTTGTCAGAAAGGAAAAAAAAAAGAAAAAAAAAAGAAAAAAGAAAAAAAGAAATATAAAAAGCAAACTGTGGGCATCAATGAATTGAAATGGGCAGAATTTGCCTTCAGAAACAAATCTAAGTATTATCCTGCTCTACATGATGCAAATTTAACTACAGAAATGTGATTTAGTTTTAACAATTCTACAGATAGTATTTCATTAGTGTAATTTAGGGTGAAATCCTCATTCTGCAAAATCGGAGTTGGGCATTGGAACTTTGATATAACTAGAAAAGGAAAATAGGCTAAGACATTAAAAGGGGAACACAGGATTTAATCAGTCACTTTCATGAATCACTTTCATGTAATCAATTTATTTCTAATTTCCATGAGAAAGGGTGCCTAAATCTTCATTGATTCAGAAACTCATCTTTTGTCTCAACCTCACTAAAAAACACCACATGTGAAGAAGCAATTTCTGCTTTGAACTTTCTAGCCAAAGTCTGTAGTACTCCTCAGTTACTGTGGACTGTCCCCTCCTGTTTTTTCAGTATTCATTCATTGCTTTTCTGTTTTTCCTTCGTGTTTTTTCCCTGTTCTAACAGCTGTGTACATATCATGTATGGCTCAAAACCAGAATTAATTTTAATTGTATATCCCCAAACTTCAGTCATATCCCAAAAAACAATCAATACCTGATGTAAGTTTAGCAACTTTTCAGTCTGCAGAACCAGTTTCCCTCAGTATTTTATAGGGGTGTGAGGAAAGCTTGGATAGATGATTTTCTCCTGTATCCCTGAAACAATATTAGGCCTTTAATTAAAGTGAAAAAAATACATAGGGCTGCAGCTGAATACACATTAGTGGAGAAATGGTGAAATCTTAAAAGGTACATTTCCCACTGAAATTTTTTGAAAATTTCTGTCTAGCACTGGAAATGAGGATGCTGCGGGAAATTTGTGTTTTTATTTACTCTATAGCTACTACATGTGATTTTATTATTATTATATTTACATACCCAGTGTATAAGGCAAGCCCTTCTCTATGAAGGCATACATGAAGTATGTAAAGGCATATATGAAATGGAATGTAGTGTTACCAAGTTTTTGATTAGGCTGTTTGCATCCACTGGTGAAAAGTACCACCAAATCTTTTTGCTATATCCTGTATGTATTTCCATATTGTGTTCAAAACAGATAAAACCTGACATCTAACAGATCACAGTGATTAACTGGGTGGTGGAGTAAGTCCTGGCTTTTAGGGAAAAACACTGGGTTTTAGGAACCTAGGTCTCTTTCTTTGGACAAGTCCACAAGCAGACACATTCAATGCCATCTCTAAAGCAGGATGAAGCTCAATATGTTAGTTTGGAGCAAGTAGGGTAGTCATCACCATAAAAGGCAAGGAAAATAAACACTTTTGATAATCTGTTGAATTTCACAGATTTTATGTTATAAAGTCTAAATACTATTTTAATTTTTTTTAAAATGTTTAAACAGTATGCATAATAATAATAAAATATTATGCAATATGGATAAATCAAAAATTCACCTTCTTCCTAAAATTTTGCTTGTTTAACTAGGCCCACCTCCCTCCCACAGTCTTAGCCCTTTCTTGCCCCCTTGATCTTCCCCAAAGAAAAAAGTTGACACAAATATTACAGGATGCTATCACAGGGATTTCTAGCCCACCGCTAAGACCTTGTTGGTGGCACTTGCATTTTTCTTCTGAGATGTTTACCAGGCTATGTATTACAGGGAATCTGCAGCCATCTATTCCTGAGTTCTGAAACTGTCAGAAACTTTCCACGCTGGCCTGTGGAAAAATGGTCATAAGGGCCTCTGGTTAAATGGTGTAGAGCAGGCATTAAAGAGCAGTTGCTTTTGCTTAACCTTAAAGTGTGTTTCAGTGTTGTTTGCATATAGTGGAAATTTTAGATATTTGTCTCCCTGAAAACACACAACGCTCCCCAAATAATTAATGATGTTTTAAAAAACTGCATGTAAAGAACACTAAGGTTGCACAGGACACACTCGGAAGTCAACTCGGCATGTGCACTCTTCTATCTTCCATTTTCAGCCCAGCTATTATGCTGTAGCATTTTATTACATGTCAATGTAGTATTTCTAAAATAGCATACACGTCAGATAATGGTTTAAATAAAAATTTAAAGTCCATTTTGTAACACACATAAGAAGTGGGTACTTCTTAAGGCAGACAGATTCACATTAATTCCCAGATTATGCAGTATAATATGAGACAATGCTTCTTCTACGTATTACTGAGGCACGAAATGAAATCTATAAGAGTGACCGACCTTAAACTCGTAACTGCCATTCATTTCAGTCTGTGTAGCCCATCAGACTGGCTGTTGAGAGCTATGCTTGCTTGCTGTTTTGTGAGTCTCTGCAGATGCACATTCACCCACTCTATGCAAACATGCACACACTCTCTTTTTTCTCTCTCACACTGTCTGGCATATTTTCAGTATAACTCTTTGAAGACTTTCTGAACTGCTGGGTATGATTTTCTGATTATTATTATTATTTTTTTTTAACTGGGAACATGTTTAGTCCAGTGTTATTTAAACAGGCTTATCTCTTTGATCAAAGTCTGCAATCTGAAATTTGAACAGGGTAGGGAGGGTGGCGGGGTGGGTGAGGAAATCTATCAAGTACATATTTATGTGTGTGCTGCTGTCTTAGCTGTGTGTCTGCAGAGGTACAGATATATATTATGTCAGTATAATCTTTGAAATGTAAGTAACCTGCTATTTTAGCAGAAGTTTTAAAAACATGATGTTATTACTAAAATAAAATATTTTTTAGTAAACTTTTCTAGAAGCTATTAGTGACGTGCATATTCAGCTTTTTGGTTTCTTGGGTTTTCTGAAGGTTGAGCCGAGTAATTGTGGAGTTGTTTAAGTATAGAATAGACTTTGCTAGTATTCAAAGCATACTAACTGGAGCCCATATATTAATGTGTTTAAGGTTGGCATTAATCTGTTTAGCTGACTGAACCACAGACCACAGCAATAATACTAGAGAACTTGGAACAGTTTCTGGAGGTTTTCATTTAGCTGGTTCAGGAGAACTGGTTTGTGCAAAGTTAAAATTATATGGAATGAGATGGCAAGATGAAGCATGCATGCCACACCTTTTCATTATGTTCTCTCTCCCCCCCTTTTCTTTCCTAAAAATAACTTTGAGAGGCATTTCAGTTTGTTTTAAAGCTGATCCCATTAGTTTATTTTAGATTACTTGATTTTCTAGTCTGATGTCAAAAATCAAGTTTGCTGAGCTTTTGTTCATGGGAATAATAAAAAATATCCTGTATTCAATTCATGTGTTATGCAGTCAAATAATTTTTCCTAATATTTAAGATTTTACTATGGCAAAGTCTGAAGGATGCTTTACTTTTACCCATAATTTTATGGGCTAAAAAATAAGCAGACAGAAAATTCTAGGCTAATCTAATGCTTTTCTTCACTTTTAAAGTTATTTTTACCCTCTAGATAATTCAAATTGCTATTACTGATGCAAGCGTGTTATAAATGTTTTCTCCTACATGGATCATCCTTTAATTTCTGTTAGTTCATTCTGTTGACTGAGGCTAGCTACACACACACACACACACACACAGGCACACGCGCTTGCACACACATTCTGCTTTGCCATATCTCAGTTACAGCATAGTCCTACCCAGGGTCATTACAATGTACACATTACATATTTCTAGCAAACACGAAAATGAATCAAACAGGAGGAGAGATAAGCACAGATAGATTGGAGCCTGCTGAGGAAATAAAAGGCAGTAATCTGGCTGACCACTGGACTAGTCTTCCTGGTCTAATTTCAGTGTCCTTTCCCGTTAGTTGCAGTGGAGCACTGGCTACTCTGCAGTGAAAAATTAAATGACTAGTAAGAATAAAGTAACATTTAGTGGGACAATTGTTTGGTATAACTCCAAAGCTAATTGTTTCTGAAGTGATGTTTAAACCAGCGTCGGCACTAGGCAAGAGCTCCTGGCTTGTGGCCAGCACCTTGTAACGCATATTAGTGCAGATGAGGAGTTCTCGAAAGTTAGAGGGAGAGGGAGAATGTGCATTTCCAGTGCTTACCCTGCATTTGTTTGCATCCTCCTCCTTGCCGAGATCAGAGGAATACCTGTGTAGTGCTGCTTTAACATTCTTTCTGCTGAGCCTCAGAATAGGTTCTGGTATTTTTTTTAGGTGGACTGCCAGCTGCCGATCTCGCTGTTGACAGTAAAAGCAGATATGTTCCTTGCTCACTGCCATTAGCAATGACCATGACCCTTCACACCAAAACCTCTGGAGTTACCCTGCTGCACCAGATTCAAGGCACTGAACTGGAGACACTGAGCAGACCTCAGCTGAAGATTCCCCTGGAAAGATCGCTCAGCGACATGTATGTGGAGAGCAACAAGACAGGAGTTTTTAACTACCCAGAAGGGGCCACTTACGATTTTGGTACTACCGCTCCAGTGTATGGCTCTACTACTCTCAGTTATGCCCCTACTTCAGAATCTTTTGGGTCCAGCAGTCTGGCAGGATTTCACTCACTGAACAATGTCCCACCAAGCCCTGTGGTGTTCTTGCAAACGGCGCCCCAGCTCTCACCCTTCATCCATCATCACAGCCAGCAGGTACCCTACTACCTTGAAAATGAACAGGGCAGCTTCGGGATGAGGGAAGCTGGTCCTCCAGCCTTCTACAGGTAAGTGCTACAGATGATTTCTCTTTCATCTTTAAGTAGACATGCTGAGAAAAATAGAATGTTGCAATATGTGTGCCCTCGGCTTTGCTTTTTGTGTAAAGGATCATGTAATCTCACGGAATCGTCCACGATATCTAGACAATAAAAATAGCATAGAATAAAACAAAACTGTAACTCACAGCTGACTGTGCCTTTAAACTGTAAATTTTGAAAACTGTATATAAATGAGAAATTAATTAAATCATGAGTGGAAATGCTGGAAAGCATGAAAACATAATTGATTAGGGAGTGGCAAACAATCTCCCAGTTGCAATATATTAAAATTACTGTCTAAAAGTATACTAAAAAGACTTCCACCATCAGAAGTTTTTGTATGCGAGCCATTGCTTGTTCAGCTCTTAGCTTCTAGTAAGAGTATTTTCCTCCTCTGACTTCCTTTACAGTATAAGTGGCTTATATAGAAAGTTGTTCAGACACACAGTGTCCTTCCTAATCAAACTGTTACAGCTGACTCGGTGACAGTATCTCAGTCAGCAACCACCTCTGTGAGCTACCATGAGAGCTGTATGCTTAATAATGTGTATTTTTCATTGGAAGTTGATATATATCAAGCAGAAATCTGACATGCTGCATTTTGAAAGAAAAGTATATTTTACTATATCTTTTTTTATTTATTTTACTTTTATTCTTAGATTGAAGGGTTTTAATATTATTGTCAATTATGAAAACATTTATTTAATTTCTGAAATATGTGGAAGTAATTAATAGAGCTGTAGCTTCCAAGAAAATGTAGTCAAACCCATCAATACTCACACTGTTAATGTTTGTACAGTGTTAATAGCATAATTTTACATCAGCATATTATAATGGGCTTCACTGAGTCAGAGTTAACAGTTAGATATATTAATATATATATTTTCTATATATATTTGATATATGTATATAATATATTATTGATATATATAGATAGATAATATATATATTATATATATATTATATATATATTTGTTTATTTTGGAGATACAAGTAAGTTTGGTACACATGGAGTGACTCTAAAAAAATAAAACCAAATAACTGTTTCCTTGTTGAAGATCAGACACTGTCAGACTTACTTGCACAAGATAGTATGTTGCTGGGAACAGCAATGTATCTTCTTAAAAACAGTCTTAACTCAGCCGGAGTGAGAATTTGGTAGCAGAATATGGTCCAAAAAAACAGATTATGGTTGCACTTTTTGCAAACGATTAATCGGTTTTGGAGATCAGTTGAAATAAAGACTAGTGAAAAGATAATGGTTATGCCAGGCAGTCCAATAAAGTGATCTGTTAACTGAGCTGATTCAAACAAAATGCATTTCAGTGCAATCAAATGCAGTTCCTCTAGGAAGAATGAATACATGTCAGAGCATAAAGATCTTGATTGATTAACTGATTTCAGGGTAAAAGTGCACTTTGTGCTACTTTTTTTTTTTTCTTTTTTTTTTTTTTTGGTAGAAAGCATGTAAGGGACCTGAGATGTGTAAACAGTGGAGCAGTGAGTTTGTGAAGTTGAAATACAGGAAATGTGCTATACTCAGGGTGTTTTACTTAAGGAGAGAGAAAAGCAAGAATCATCTGGAAATAAAACTTGAACCATGGAAATGAAATTCTTTCATTTTTGAACAGTGAATTGAGGTGAGACACTTCAAAATAAAACTAGCATACTTTTTAGTAGTGAAGTTTAGCTATTGGAGCAAACATGTAAGGGCAGTGTTGGATTCCTTATTTACTGATATTTCTGATCAAGGATGACTATGTCCTTTGAAGATGTATTTTATCCGTACACAACTGATGGGGCTTAAAGCTGCAGTAATTAAATGAATTTATGATCTTGCATGTGCAGGTGGTTTATCTGTATACAAGGTTATACAACAGATTTAATGGCCCCTTCCAGCCATAATTCTGTAAGGCAGATTTGATATGGTAATAGGAAATGTGCATCAAAGTCCTTGCTATGATTATCTTTTGTTAACAGGCATGCTACTGTTGGAGTTAAATTGATAAATCATTGCTTTTTTCTTCATTTCAGCAAGACTGTGTTTAGAAAGTTATTGTCTTGATGACATTAAATTTTAGGTCTTTATTCTTGTACTTTGGCACAAATCCAATCACAAATAGTTTGCTAGAAATAATTTGAACGGCGTTCAGTGTCTCGGAAAGATTTAAATATCTAATCATGGGGTATAAAAGTAAGTTCTTTCAAAAATATTGAAATGCATGAATTTCCAATTTGCTTCATTTGGCTAATCTCATTGGCTTCACTTGGATTCTGGAAAAAAAGAGAGCATGGGGCAGTGTAATCTGGCAATAAATAAAGAGATGCTGGAGATTGGAAGATATCTAAATACTAAAAAGGTGAATTTCTGGAGCAACCTACCAGAAGGAGTGGTAAATGCAAAACAATCTCAAACTAAAAGTTCTAGCAAAATTCAAAATCTATCATCAGTTTATGATACGGTTGCTTGCAGCTATAGCAAGTAGTGTAACTTAGGACTCCAAAGGACCCTTCAAGAATTCTTATTCACCATTTCTGTGAACAGTTGTGCTGTTTAGCTTGCCACACTGGGATGTTTGCATTGTATCACCCTGTTATATGGTGGATTTGGGATGCAAATAATGCATTCTGTGATATAAGTGGCTAGGACAACAAATATTCATTGTAGGTTAGAGCTGAAATAGTATTTTGTTAGTACTTGGATAAAATGTTCAAAATATTCAGTCACGAGACTGCAAAAATACCACATGTAGTGAAGAAAATATTTAAGGTAATTTGATTTCGTTACAAAATATTCAAAATCATGCTGACTATAGATGTGTATTAATTGACACGTATTTATTCAGAAGTTTTTTTTTTTCTTTTAAATCATGTTTCCATTTTAAATGACTTTGTTATTGCAAGATAATGACAGACTTGTGTCTAGCTGAAGAATAGAATAGTACATAAAGAAAAAAACAAATGTTGTGAAGAGTACAAATAAGTAAATAAATAAATATCCTTCCTGTAGTTTCTAAATCATGGGTCATCAGAATTTGAGAAAAGAGAATGGGCTTAATTAATTCATATTGTGCTGTTTTTAACTTGAGCCCTTTTATGTCTGACCTTGTGGCTTGTTTTTATAGGGAGCCAAACTAAAATACCTTTCCCGTATCTTACAGTGTCAGTATCTTTCATTAAGGGAGAGAAGGCATAACACTAGTTATGTTTTTGATTCTCTTTGAATCTTACATATATTTTATTTTCTCTGTCACTGTTTTTAATAGTGTTTCTTATTAAAGGCTGGCTATTAGTTGCTTATTAATACAGGAAATCCTGTGTTTATGGATACTATAGTAAACTAATTGAAATATTTCTTTTGTTCTTAACTAATAAATTTGTGTTCTGGTCAGATTACTTCCTTATCCTTTTTGTCAGGTTTTTGTTCATTCAGAGAAAAAAGCAAGAAGCCATTCAGTATCTAATTTACCTCAGTAAATTCCTATAAACAACAGCAAAGATGAATCCTTGTTCTTCTTCCAGTGTGTGATGTTACAGTGTTATCCCACTTAGTGTGCACTCCTCAGACCTGAAGTAAAATCATGTCTGTATTTCAGGCTCTCTGTAACCTGCATTTGGTGCTGCTTCCAAGTTTGACCAAAACTCATGTAAAAAGAGACAGCCCCTACCAGCTACCCCATGAGGGAATTGTCTGTTAGTTTGTAGTGATTGACAGAGACAGGGCATATCAGCATATAAAAGAAATATCAGATGAAAAATCATTCATTACTTCCTCTAGTACCTCAGGCTCTGGAATTAGATTAATATAATAAAGTATTTTTTTAGCTTTACTGAAATGTATTTGTCATACTGAAACTGATGCTGAATTACTGTAAACATATTGTTCTAATCAGTATGATCACAGCTTTAACTTTTAACACTTTCTAGAATGGAGAAAGATTACAAATGTAGATTGTCTCCTCTTCTTCTGTAATTTATAAATCCAGTTTGAACAGCAGTGTTACTTAATCTAATGTTTCCTCTTTTTTCTTTTTTTTTTTTTTATTTTTTTTTTAATGTTGCCTGATTCATTATGAGTCTTTGTAGCTGCTCATGTTGAGTTCTCATTAAAGAGGGTTCCAAATTTAAGATTGAAAGAATGTTAGAATAATGTTAGAATAAATGAAAATTTTTTTTATTATTATTATTATTATTTTTAATGCTGTATGAGGTTTTCTATAACATTAAAGAATACAAAATACTGTGAAGTTTTTTGGGTTCTTGTTGTTTGTTCTTCTCTACAGCATGAATCCATACTCAGGTTCTCTCTAAGCATCAGTGTATGACATTTGACCCCAGTTTTTTGAATACTCAGTGTTCTTGTTTTCAGAGCTTGTCCTGTTATACCTGTTAATTTTACAGCACTAGATGCCTGTAATGAAAAAGATAGGAAAATGTGGAGTTACTCTTTCCTATGGAAGTCTTGTGAAGATAAACCTGTTAAAGATTCTGAGATATTTACACATCAGTCATGAGGGACTCAATGCAACTTTACTGCATTTGCAACTCTCCTTAGGGAATATGTTAATGCCATTTGAGGGGCTGTAAGGTTTGAGCGGGCTGGTAGATATGACACAGGGCCTACAACTTCCTGGAGTAGCAGGTAGGTGTCAGTGAGAATGATCACCTAGGACACATCAAATATCACGTGACATGGACAGCAGCATCAAACCTTCACATGGACTCCCTTAGTCTATGGAAACACAGAGAGAAAGAGGCACTGTAAGCACACACATTATCCCTTTCTAAGATACATAATTAAAATAGACCAGATGTATCAGGGCCTATCTAAAAGTGTGAGTTTCTCTTTCTGTACAATAAAAGATGGCTAAAGAGACTCATTCTGGTGTAGGTATCTTTTGAATGGACAAGGAGATAGATGCATAGTGATGTCCAGAGCTATATGAAATTAATCCCACCCAAATGTTTCCTGTTTTTAAGGAGTCAAAGATGTCAACATCTATAATGTCCCTTCAGATAGACACTGAACTATATTCCTTGAGAGGAAGACAGAGAATTGACTCTGTGTTATTGGCCTTGATCACTCTTGCTCTGAGGCTATTGAAACAACAAACACTACTGGCCATATCTGCTCTGATAGGGAAAACATTAATTGCTGGCACCAGTTCCTTTAGCAATTGCAAAGAACATCAAATGTCAGCATTTCTGATTAAGAAAACAAGAAAGGCTGACCAGAGCTAAGACAGCTCTAAACAATGTAAAGGTGAAGAGTCCTGCAAATGAAATGCATCCACTTCTTCTAACAAACTGAGACTAAGTAATTTGATATTGTCGATAATGAAACACTAAAACCAATCATAGGCTCCCTGCTCTGTTTGCATGGAGTTTTTTGCCTATACAGGCATCAGAACTGAAATCAGAGCAGAGATGCTGTCCTTCAACATCCTAGTTTAAAGCATTGCTTTCATTGCATTAATTGTGGGGGCTGCTTGGAAAATTTGCTAAAAAGAGAGAAGTCACATCTGAAATTCTACACTATCCCTATTTATCTGAATGGCCTTTCCAGTGAAATGAAAGAGGACATCTTCTACCACAGCACATTAGGAATCATGATCAATGTGACTCTGGGCAAAGCAAGGCATTTCAGCTTTTCTGCAAAGTTCAGGTTCCAGTTGCTGGGAGGATTCTTGTATCATTTTACTCAAGATCTTTCTTCTCGCCCAAGACAATGAACTTGTGAGATACTGCTTGCCAGATTTAACCTACTACATACTTAGAGTTACTGTTCCTCTTTGAGACAGAAAGATCATAAAACTTAATCTGCAAGATAATCTTCTTTGACAAGGTATAATGATATCAGAATTGGGAGTGATCTGGGAAATTTATTCTAACCTTTTATTAGAACAAGGAAATGTGGTCCTTAGAAAACATGAAGATTAAATATGAATGTCCTAAACATAAATTCTATTTGATAGATGTACATAATAATAACAGTGGTCTTCCAACCAGTGACATTCTTAACCAGTGACACAACCACCAGCATCTTATTCTAAATGAGAAATGACGCCTCATATTATTTCCACTCTATGGAAGACATTAATAGAAGAAAATAACAGCAAATGTTGAAAGCCAGAAGTAAGTACGTTTCTTAAGCAAGTTGTTGGTGGCTAACCATGAAAAATGTTGCATGTAACCACTTAACATCCAGTGGGTAGAAAATCAGTCTACAACTACTGTTGAAGAGCATAGTCTGTCTCATATCAGACAGCATGGGCGGAACAAATTATATTCTGTTTCCACATGCTGTTGTCTCACAACACTGCCAACTGTCAAAACTTACATGACCAGGAGCCAGGCAGCAGTATCTATGTTGAGTGCCTGTTGAATGCTACAGGAGAAAGCCTTCCTCTCCCCTTGAGGATGACACACCAGTGAACAGCTAGGCAGCACTGGGTTGCATTTAATGTCCATGCATTTCACTCTCCAGTCATAAGCTATGTGAGTTAGTATTTTTTTTTTTTTTTTTTTTTTTCTGTCTTAATCATCATGTACAGATAGGAAACTACTTTTAACTGATTTCCTAGGGAAAACCTGTATTTCTTCATTGAAGATTTTTCGGTGTCTCATTGATCTGTGGCAAAAATGTTGTCCAATTCAACTGCAATCACAAAGCAGCTAGTTCCAGTCCTTTTTGTTATTTTATTACTGGCTATCATGCAGACCTGTGAAACACTGCTTTGCTCACTACTGTCTGTTTCAGGATTGATTTGTGCTGCTAAGACATGTCTATAGAACACTTCCTAGGATGATACAAAGGAGGTGTCTAA
Source organism: Oxyura jamaicensis (assembly GCF_011077185.1). Lineage (NCBI taxonomy): Eukaryota > Metazoa > Chordata > Aves > Anseriformes > Anatidae > Oxyura > Oxyura jamaicensis. The sequence goes on from NC_048895.1 coordinate 51,972,148, forward strand.
CCTAGGAAGAAAACAGGAAGGAAATTTACTGCAACACAGGAAAAGTCTAATTCCATAGTAAATACAAATGGTTAGGAAGATATGGTGGAGAGAGTAGCAGCTGCAGAAGCAGCACAGAATTTAGGCCTTAAATATTAAATAACAAGACTGGGAAACTCATATCTTCTACAGATAGCCTCTGCTGCTGGTTTTACATATAGCCCAGTTAAAATTGGAATATATAATACCTACGGCTTTCTTTTGATTTCCCTTTTCCTTTAATTTTCTGAAATTTAAATGTAATTGTGGTTTGTGAGACAAGATCTATTCATCTGTAAATCCATGAAATATATTCCAGTTCTTAGAAATTTACATTTTTTCCCTCTTCAAAGTTGATCTGTAAACAGGTGTAAGCTTAGAAAGTGCTAACTCTAAAAATATATTTTTTAATTTCGAAGACAAGTACTATAAAATCTGTTCTTTGGCAAAACTAAAATGTCATATAATACCTTACCATCTGTATTTACAGTTCATAAGGCTAGTCAGCATTCTTACTTAAAACATTGGTTGTGCTGAGCTATCTTGATCAAACAGTATCTCTAGTTACTACTTAGTTGCTTGTATCAGCTGTTTTCTGAAGAAAACTAATTCATATAAGTGTTTGCTGCTTTGGTTATTAGTTACACCTTGAACTTGAGATGGGATCCCTGTTTCAAATTACGTATCGCAGAATCCTTGTACCCAGGAAACTGTAGCAGCGGCAAAGAACACTAAGGCCAAGAGCATGTGCCAGATCTAAGTATCTTTAGGGAGCTAATATGTCAAAGAACAGCTTTGTCTGTTTGCTTCCATTCCACAGTAAAATGATACTTCTCCTTTAGCCAAACTGATAAACACAAGCAAGGAAAAAATGTGTATGTTGCCAACATATGAGCCACTGTAACATATTTATTGCCTTGCAATAGTTTTACATGGTTTGGATTACTTAGCACCTATGGGTTGAAAAGTATTTATAGCTTTGTCTTACCATGCAACACAAAATATTGTACTAGTTTTCTTCTACCGGGGTAACAATAGGAGATAAATGTATGCAAATCCTGGAAATGTTGATATGGTGGTTCATCAGATTCTTAAAAATCCCGGAGCAGCCCAATCAGATGCATGGAGTACAGTGGAGAGATAGAAACCTATATAAAATAAGATAATTGAATGTTCTAATGGTAACAATATGAGAACCACTGCAATTGTAAAAGGCATATATTAAGAATACCTTCAAGGCATATTGCAGCTTAAAAATTTAAATATTGCTAAAGCAGGTTGCACATTGGTAAGTTAAATTGCTATTATTACTTCTTCTTGATCCAAGGAATAAAATTAACAAACAAAGAGGAAAAAAATCTGATTCTGCAGAGAATTTTTTAAACACCGCAGAGCAAAACTAAATTTTACTTTCAAGTAGATTTAGTAACATTGCTTATTATTAGGTCTGCCTAGTTACTCTCTTTTCTGGTTACTTCTGCCCAGCTTTGACTTACATTTTCAGTGTTGAATGATTATCTCTCTTTTAAAAGTGTTTTGACAAAAAAAAAGCAAACCAACAAAAACCTTAACTTTTTAAGTATCGGGTAGGGGAAATAAAATTTACTGAGAATCAAAGAGTAATATAAGTTTCAAGGGTCCTCTGAAGATTACCTGGCCAACAGCCTGCTCAAAGCAGGGTTAACTTCAAAGTTAGATCAGGTTGCTCAGGCCCCTACCCAGTTGAGTTTTGAATATATCCAGGAATGGAGATTTCACATCCAAACAGGGCAACCTGTTAGAGTGCTGAACCACTCTCACTGTTTCCTAATGTGGAATCAAAATTTTCTTCTTAAAACTTGTGCTGTTTGTCTTTTTTTCTTCTCCAAGAAGAGCTTGGTTCCATCTCCTTTACTCTCTCTCATTATACAATTGAAGACAGCAATATAGTCTTTTAGGACTGTACAAATTCAGCTCTCTCAGCATCTCCTCATATGCTAATATGGTTTCTCTTCTGTTTTTAATGTCTTGTTACTTCATTTGTATCAGTTCTAAAGAGTTTGGCAAAAGTCACACCAGTAAAATGTGGTCAAAAACTAAGCTTAAAAGATTGGAAGAGGAATAAGTAAAGGAGGTCTCATTGATGGACAGAATGGGGCCAGTGAAACAACCACATGGGGCTGGTAAGGTGCAAACTTTGAATCTCTGGTAAGGATGCTGTAGCAGGCTGTTGTGAACTGACAGACAATACAAAGACATAGAAAAGAGGGAAAATAGTAGGAGAAAGCAGATACTGTTTTAAGGACCTTATTTATACATCTTGTCCCTCCCTGGTGGTCTAGTGGTTAGGATTCGGCGCTCTAACTGCCACAGCCCAGGTTTGGTTCCCAGTCAGGGAAGAGTTTTATGATGGCCAGAGGCCAATGGGATGAGGTTCAATGTGGCTAAGTGCCGGGTCTTGCTCTCAAGTTGTGCCAGGGGAGGTTTAGGTTGGAAATGAGGAGACATTTCTTCTCAGAAAGAGTAGTCAGGCATTGGAGCAGGTTGCCCAGGCAGGTGGTGGAGTCACCGTCCCTGGGGGTGTTCAAGGAAAGGATGGACCTCGTGCTGAGGGACATGGTTTAGTGGATGGTATTGGTGGTAGGGGGGTGGTTGGACCAGATGATCTTGGTCTTCTCCAGCCTTAGTGATTCTGTGATTCTGTGACCTGGAAGAGTTTGGGAAGGACCAGAAAAATCAAGTAGAAGGAGAAATTACACAAGAAGACTGAGTTGGAGAAAAATGGTGGAATTTCAAAGTACTCAGGGGCTGAGACTAGGAGTGGGGCCAACAGAACTGAAACAGTAAGTATGTATTACAGAGCATGGGGCAAGTACAGCCAAGAGGGAGAAACAGGAGGTATGGATCTGGGGCTGTGCAGAACAACATTCCTCACAATGGACGGGTGTGTGATATTTTTGCATTTCATTCATGTTTAGTACAGATTTGCCTAGAAGGTAATGAATTAGCCCAGCTGGTAATAGCCCATGTGGCAGAGGTCAGTGCTGTTGATATGAGTTTCCATCACTCCTTGAACACTGACTGCCACTGAGAGGACTCCACGACTGCACGAGATCTTGCTTTGGATGGTGATGGTTTACTTTCTTTAAAGCCTAGTCATTTCTCATGTACACAGAAAATATAATAAAGTAACAGCAGAATATGACAACAGCGTTCAAAAAGCTGAGATGTACCAGAACTAAATTTGCTTGCATATATCTTTCTCTCTGTCTAATTTCCTAACATGAAATATCACTGCTTTACCACACAGAGGCATTATGAATAAACATTTGTTGGTGTCTTTGAATTACCTAGTTGTTGTAATGAAGAGTGCCATTGAAAATCACACGTGGAATATCAGTAAGACTGTTTTCTGAGCAGGCTTGTATAAGTAAGACATGAGGCTACATATGAACAAGGGTGAAAACATGCAAAAGATGAGTAGGTGCTCAGTCAGTGAGTATAATTTTGGAAACTAACAAGGATATTACTAACCAGTGTTTGAAATGGAACAAAATAATGTTTCACAAGTTTTTTAACCATGCATACCTAGTGTTTTTCTTGGGAAACAAAACAAAACAAAATGGCATGGATATATTTCCATTTTAGTCCTTAAAAGGAATTGTATGTTCGTTTACTTTGCTTTCATTTAATAGGTAGGTAAGGGATGACTGCATAGAAACAAGGAATTAATGCACTATTTGAGATATGACCCGTGGTTCCTTGTATCCCTTACCTAGGATGAAAGATTTTCCTTACCTAGGATGAAGGATTTTCCTGGTTTCATTTCAGCAAAGCACTGAGGGTCTTACTCTTCAGAGGAAGAGATGTTTTTCAATACAAAAGCCAGTCCATGAAAAATATTAATTGCTCTCTGTACTTCTTTTTTTTGAAAGCATTTAAGAAAATTGCTAAGGCCAAGAGTGTATTTTCAAAAATAACTAAAACATTGCTGAACATCTAGCACCAGCTTCTTTTTTATTCATTGAAAGGCAACATTAGGTACTAATAGCTTCAATCTGTTTTCATGTATGACCCATTTTCTGACTCATAAATGCCTTGTTTCTTCTCTATCTAATTCACTTTATTGTCAACAAATGTTGATCTGTGTGGAAATGGCAAGCAACCTGAAAGTGGTATTGCTTAAGAGGCTGGCCTCACATCTCTGCTCTCCCTCCAAGTTGTTCCAGAACTAAAACCTGGGAGAGCTGAGCAAAATGTGTTGTCTTGATTATGACAGGAGACATATAGTGAGAAATAAGTGAGGACAGGTCTCCAGCAGCTCAGGATCATGACTTTTGCCAAGTGCCATGTTTAAGTCACACAGCAACTTAAAATGAATAGAAACTGGAGGTGGTAGACAGGTAGACCTGTCACCATGTTATTTGGGAAAAATCTCCTTGTCCCAGAGAAATTATCAGGTCTGCAGCTGCCTTCTTGATCCTTTCTGAACCCAAGATTAAGAATCAGAGATTTCATTGTAGCTTTAACTGTCTGAGCATGAGAGATATTCAAGACTGCTTTTGTGAGAAGTGAGACTTCTAAAAAAGGTATGATGCTATAAATATGTTAGTCCAACATATTCCAAACTGAAATAAAAAAAGAAATTTAAATCTATTGAAAAGAAAGTTGGATATTTCAGTCCTTAGTAAATGAAATCATTAGCGTTACTCTATACCTCAGTCATCTCAGCATAGCCAAGGAATAGGGGTTTATGTACTATATATTGTGAATAGTTACATGGGAATCAATAGAGAAATGCAACAGGGAGATGTACAGAGTATGCCATTCAGAATTTTTTGTCTGTGTGAGGCTATATGCTAAAATTGTCATCGGAAACAATCAATTGAAGAGCTACTTTTATTCCTTAGGTATCTTCTTAGGTACTATCAGCACTCTCAATCTCTTTTATCTTCCTGTTTAACCCTTGGGTATTCTGAGGACACGAGATGCTATGTTTCTATCATTAGACATGTACACAGCTGCTGTGTGGAACAAACAGTCTTGCACAAGGTGATCTGGTAAAAATCAATTTATATTTGCAATCAGAGGATCTGAGATCACTTTGAAGTTTTTTACAGATTCAGATAGACACAAAATCAGACACAAAATCACAGGTTAGCTGTGGTCTAATATTGAACTGAATTAACACTCTACTAGAAAAGAGCAATTCCTAATAAATATGATTTTGCATAATACATAAGCCCATTTCATCTGTATTTTTTACCTAAATTAATTAATGTGAGGTAATTAATAAATTATGACTGTATACTCCATCCATAACAAAAGACTGAACTGCTGCATTCATTAATTTAGCAAGGATACTTTATTCCATCCTTGTAGTTACTCTGGAGTATTTTTAAGTGGAATAGATGTATTCTGAAGGACAAAAAAAATGCATTGAAAAAAATCTTGTTGCTAAACTTTAAATAATATTTATTTATTTATTTATCAATAACACCTTAAACTCTTAGGAAAAAAACTGTTTATTTTCTTGTCAGAGAATGTTTAATTTCTTGTCTGAGAATGTATATCGAGGGGTTTAGCTCAATTCCAACTGATGAGTTCTAACAACTGTTTCCTGTCACCCTAACCGTTTGTTGGAAGGTCTACTGAATATGAATCAATTCTAAATAAAAACCTATGTGCAGGTACTTATTATTACACTGTAAGTTCAACTAAGATTTGATGGTCCTTAGCAAGAATCTGTTCTTTATGGCAGATTTTGTGCATACTCAGGGGTCTCTATCATGTCAGGGGTGAGATGCTCTTTATCTCTCTTCTTCTATGTCTTTTTCTCACCTCCTGACTCACTAGCATGTGCAGCAGCATGGTGCAGAGCTGTGTGTACTTAGCTTTTCTTGTGCCTGCTGCTGTGTGTACACCTGCACTGTTTAATTCCTCTAGGATGTGTGCGGCAGTTCACATGGATCTGGAGCTGAGCTCTTGTGCTAGGAGTGCAAATGGTTTTCCACATTTTATCAGCAAGTGAGAACAATCATCAAGAATATGGCTTATGTGGCTTTTTTCTTTTGAATCTTTTTATGCTTCTGAATTTCTAATAGAGATATACTTTTTAAATATTTTGAATACAGAGACCATTTGTAAATGAAGCTTTAATTTTGTTCATCTTTGTACCACGTTAAGCCAAGATGAGAGCTTGGGGTTGTGTTGTAACCCTTTGCTCATTCAGGTCATTTTCTAGAATAGTAACATCTGGAATCTGGGGTCTTGAAAACTTTTGGGACTAATTTGGTCAGAAGAAATGCAAAATCTGTTAAGCTGTTTTAAAGGCAGGTGACTTATAGCTGTTGGCTGCTTCTCAGTCCCAACACCACAAGTGGTTGAGTGTCTGTGATAGATCCTGCATGCCTTCCCAGCGTAGAAGTGAGGAGGGAAGTGGTGTAGTCAGCCTTTCTCTAGCCTCAGCAAAAATGTGAGCTGTGGCTTTCCAGATGAGATCTGTGTTGGCTGATGGTTGGTTAATAGGTTTGCCATGCCAAGCTTAGTGCAACATACACTTCCAACATTCAGCTATATGCAACATACAGGATGTGAATATTCTGATTAAAAATGAGTAAACAGATTTTTTATATATTTATTATCACTATTTTTTTTTGCATAGGTAACTATGTGAGAATACTATGCAACAAATAGAAGTTAAAACTTTTTTTTTTTTTTTTCCTTTTTTTTCTTATTTTATTTATAAGAAGCATGCATATTTGGGAAAAAATTCAGTAGGTGTTCCTTGTGTCTAGTACACTGCTATTATGTGTGTCCCTTGTGAGCAGCTAATAATATGTTTATAAATGTCACAACAAATGTGTGACTGCTGTGTCCATAATATTGTACATTTAATTCTACATGCATTTGTCTATCTAATAGAATTTTTCCTTCCTTTGTAATTTATAGGGCAGGGAGCAATTACTGTCTACCAACAATAAAAAGTGGGAAGATTAATGAGGTGCTATGTTGTGGCACCTCTGAGGCATTTGCGCTTATTCTCTGCTACTATGAAGAATAAGAAATGACACAAACAGATGACATTTTACCAAACAAAATGCAACTTCTTAATGTCTTGCGAAGAAATTATCACCAATACAAAAGGCAATAGTATGGACTTCTCACAGGCTTGATTTCTCACACACTGATGCATGTTACCCAGAATATGACAGCTGGCAGTTTTGCAAACACATTTTATATGCAGTTGGCTACATATGTTCTACATTTCATAAGCCATATGTTCTTTGCTTACTATTGATTGAACAGTCAGTTTATGCAAATGTACCTATGGAAATAAGCTCAATTAATAAATTAGCTACTTTGGGTTAATTTAGATAATGTAGATATGTAAAAGTTACTATATATACTATTCAATTATCAGTGATGATTGAGACATCCATACACAAAGTGAAACAGATCAGATCTGCAGTCTGCATGCAGGAAAGGGAATGAGGGAAAGAACACAGTCCATTTTTTCAATCCACTATTTCAATATTTCATATACATATAACCATCAGTATGATCTAATTGAAAACTTTCACTAGAAGGGACTTTTCCCTCTCACATTTCTGATCATGATTCCCCTGAGTAATAAGCCAATATGACCACACAGTTGGGCTCCTTCTCTCTTCACCCTTCATTTTTTGGCCTCCTTTCTTGGCTCAAGTTTTATGACTGTGTTGAATAGGATTGATTTGCTTTTAGTGTCTGTGGCCAGAAATGGAGGGAGAGCAAGACTATCCCGTTTGACAGCAGTTTACAGCTACTGCTTCTTGAACATAAAATAAAATGACAGCCTTTACAGCCCTTAACACCAAATTTTCAGAAGTGGTTCCTAGGGAATACTTAGAGGGGTGCTGAATACTTAACAACTATCCTTGAAGGGAAGGAGAGCTGTAGGATCTAAGAAATTTGAAATCACTTTAAAAAACAGTTCGGTGGAGGTGTCTCAAATTGTATCCTTTCTATGACAATGTGTTCAAGATCTATTTCTTATTAATTTTATTTTCTTATTTTTATACTTTCAGCTGTATTTTTAGCATATGTAAATTTCTGTTTCCAGAGATGATCTGTGACAAATGTGTTAGAAAAGTTATGTTTTATTTCATTGTGGGTCAACATGGCCTGGCCTTAAGGCCCTGTTGCACACATGTAGCAACTAGGCCTTGCTAACACACTCATAACTACTAGGCTAACTACTAGTCTCTGCCAGACTTCGGTGCTCTGTTTCGAAGTCCAATCTGTTTATCACATGGTTTACCGTTCATTAATTTTCAAAGAATGAATTGGCATGCAGAGATGAATTCAGCACTTCCCAGAGGACTAGTATGAGTCAAGTACCTCAGCTGGAGCAATGTTTCCTTGCAAACTTCCCCAGTTTTGTGAGGCATCATACTTCTGTGCATCCATTCTGCCTCCACTTTGAATGAAACGACAAACAGCTTCTTCTCCTACTAGGGTCCAGACGTCTTGACAAAATTTGTTACTCATTTTTCTTAACTGCGGAAGTAGGCTATATAACAAGCTAGAAAGCATGGGTATTTTGTTAGCCTGATAGCTCAGCTCTGTAGGTGGGATACAGCCCTTTTATGCAATGGTTGGTAGGTATGACATGTTTTCAGACTGGCTGTTTGTTTGCCTTCTGTCAGGCTTTTGTCACCTGCCTTGTAATTGGTAGTACTCAACCATGTGCACATCAGCTACTTTTGTCCCATCTGTTACACTTGTTATGCTTTCAAGCATCCAAGAGATTAGTCATATTTGAATTTCTGGGAAACATATTCCTTGCACAGGGGCATCAGCTAGGGCTGATCCCTCTGTCTTTTTGATTGTGAGGCCAGTATTGCACCACAACATGCATTTTTCCAGTCCTGTGCTATCCTGTGCAGCAACATCTGTTGCTGATGTTGCAGGCTAGCTGTGGTCTGCAAGTTGGTCAGTCTGCTCCTATGATTAGGATCATACAGGTCCCATATACAAATATTTATTTATTTTTTTTGGTGAAACTGGTTTAAGCACAAATGGGTCCGTACAATTAATAATTATTTTTACTTTCACTGGGAACTAGGTTATGCACCGTTAGTCCAATGAGTACAGGGGGTGGGTTCCAAGATTTTTTATTATTTCCATAGTATAATTATATCACAGAATGGTTTGGGCTGGAAGGGACTTTAAAGACCATCCAGTTCCAGCCCCCCACTATGAGCAGGAGCACTTCCAACTAGATCGGGTTGATCAAAACCCCATCCATCCTGACCCTCATCACCTCTAGGGATGGGTCATCCACAACGTCTCTGGGTAACTTGTTCCAGTGCTTCACGGCCCTCTGAGTAAAGAATGTTCTCCTAACATCTAATCTACATCTCCCCTCTTTTTGTCTAAAGCTGTTCTGTCTTGTCCTGTCATTATCCGTCTGTGTAAAAAGTTGTTCTCCAGCAACTTGGGCACAAATATGGTGTTTTGGTAAACGATGTCTTCTGGGGCAAATACAGAAGCATTTTTACATGTAGGTGTCAGCTATGCCTTTTGTGTAGATTTTTCCAAAGTGGCCCAGCACTTTTCTTGCTGCCTATGTCATGTCATCATGAGGCTCGGGACCTCTGCTTAGTCTTTTTCCTCTATTCTTGATAGTTGCTGGCACAGGGTGTTGTAGATAGCTTGGTTGGTAAGCTCTTCCTCAATGCTTTACATCAGTTAGTTCAAGAGGTCTGAATGCACTTTGAAGAACTTAAAAGCACTACTTAAGGTAGTCCTTTATTTTATCAAGGCTAATTGGTTTAAGGTTTATGCCCAGAGCCATCTAATTTCTTTATCGGGCTCATATGTGGCTATAACAGTGTTTAATTTCAGAAGTTCATTTGCAAATGAAGTGTACACCTTAAAGTTATATCTGAGTTTAAAACATAATTTTAAGAAAAGCTGGTATTTGAAATGATAGGAATTTAGACTGGAATTGTAATGTGTTATACAATCTGCATTCTTATTTGACATACCATTTTTGAAGTTGGTGTGATAGAGAACTTTTATATCCTTCAAGTGTTTTTCTCTAAAAATGTCCCATTTAATGTTGTCATAGAAAGATTATTAGAGGAATTTAAAGAAGCTCTGGGTAATTGGATAAACTACAGTGTAATTGTGTGCATCTGAAATATTTGGAAAGAAGGCTTGCCCAAGAATAAAAAGAACACATGAGCCCATGAAATCCCTATAAAGGCATGGTAAATGAAGATTTATGAGTGATTCTTGTGTTTTTGCTGGCATTTAGCTTTGAAATAGTCTGGAGGTAAGTGTAGGAATCTGACAGAAACACTCTTTTCTGATCTATTAAGTGCAGTTTACTTTTTCTCTTCAGATGCTAGGATTGTGGTAGTTTATTTAAACATTAGAAAGGAAATAAAAAATGAGTGTAGCGAATGAGTAATTGTGAAGAAAGTTTGCTTAGGAACAGTGAAACACAGAAAAGATTTGTTTTGGATGATGTGTTATTTTTATATTAAAGGCTGTACTTCAGCTTTTTCTTAAAAGCCATATTTTAATTATAAGAATTATATAATAAATGTATTAGTACAAATTTTCAGCTTAGTCTGTGAGGCTTGGCATGATTGTAATGGAGACAAAAGTAACCACCAGATATTTCTAGATGTGTGAAAGCAGCAGAAGATAAACTCCAGAGATAGTCTACCTTTTTTTTTTTTTTTTTTTTTTTTTTTTTTTTTTTCCCATGCTTCCAGCTTTTCAAGCATATTTTATTCTTCAGATTGTTTACACTAAAGTGAGATGTCCTTTCCCTCTCAGACTTTTTGCTCATCTGACCCTCCACTTTGGCATAGTTCTGCACACAGCTGATTGACACACTCAAGGGCTTGTCACTTCTGTCCCCAGAGCCACACTGCCACACAACTCAGTATTGCTGCCAGAAAATCAGATCTGTGCAGTGCCTGGAGGCACTCTGTCTGTCAGTAGCTTCTTCATAAAATTAGGCGTGCTTTTAGGCAGTGGATGAAGGTATTTCCTCAGACTGTATGACTTTATACATCGGAGTCTGTGAGGTTGCTTAACTGAATGAAAGAGAAAATGTCAGAAACAGTGCCCTGACCAAACTGACAGGATGTAGAAATGGGCATAGAAACCCTGAGCAAATTACCTGGTCATTATTTTGGATCCTGGGGAATTGGATAAAAATATATATTTTAAAGGTACTATTCCTTAATGAGTAGGAGGACGCTCAGGGATCATAGATTAAAAAGATATACCAAAACAATAATTTGCAGAGAATTTAATGCAACAAAAAAAAATAGTACCATTCATTTTTAAATAAGCAGATTGTATCTGCCCATTGTTAAAAGTAGCAGAAATATGTATATGGGCCACTTGAAATTTAAGTATGTAAGGGAATGTATTTATAGTGCTGCTTACTGGAATAGAAGCTGAAACAATAAACATTTCTGAAATTCGCTAAGGCCCAGCCTTTAGGAAGGAGAAATATAATGTACGAGTACAATAACTGGGGAATTAATGACTAGGGAAAAGTATTGCAGTAAAATATCTAAGGGTTAGAGAGGATCATAAACTAAATACAAGTCAGTGGAGCAGTTGTATGCAGGAAAGGCTAATTTTATTCTGTTAACACCAAAACAGATGAAGGTAAATATGCTGTTTTAGGAGAGACTGGCAATGCCTCTTTCAGAGGCTTTCATGTCCACTCAGATGCAAGTGCAGTCCCTATGAGAGAGCAAGAGGATGGGAGGATTAAAGAGAAGAATCTGTGGAGAGAAGGCTGGAGGCAGAGATGTGGCAGGAATCCTGGGAAGGGAGGATTTGTATTGAGAGGGCAGTGACCGAGTTGTTCTCCAGGCTAACTGGAAATAGCTGAGGGAGGACAAGCGAGCTTAAGTTCCAGCAGAGAGGGTGTAGGCTGCACATTAGGCAGTGAAGCTCCAAACAGAAACAGAGAGGCTTATTCATTGGAAAGGTTGTAAAGACAAGTTAAAACAACTACCTGTGGGGCAGGTCTAGATATACAGTCGTTTAAGGGATATTCTGTCCCTGCTTTACCAAATGCTAGGATACAGTGATTGCAGGGTTTGTAATTTCTGTATGTCCATTTATGTTTTCACATCAAGACCGCAGTGCAGTTTGACAGCTGGTAGAAACTCTGGCATGTGGTTAAAATTGCAAAACTGTCCCTCTCAGTGCATCTGTAGATTTACTATTATTATGATGATGATTTTTGCATATCATATAAATGTCTATTTCCTTTTGAATGTATATTTAATGAAAAGGAATGTTTTGGTGTTTGAAACACCAAAGCATTTTTCTGTTAAAATTTCTAAGAATTTATATGTCTGCCAAATGAAAGTCCTATGGAAAATATTTTTTTCCTTGAAAATTGAAAAAGATTAATTTTATTCTCTGAACTTTGCAGGAAGTGGATTTCTATGTTGATTTCAATAGTTTTCAAAACATAAAAGCATGGTGTTTTTCTTATTTCAGAACTGAAATACTGGGGG
>NC_048895.1:51984795-52038265 GCF_011077185.1 Oxyura jamaicensis
CTTATCAAATATTGTGGCTATTATGACATCTCTCAATTGGTTCTTTAAAGATATGGTTCCGGTTGTCATTTATCCCAATGGCAAAGTGTCCCAGTGCACAGAACCCTGGCAGTCCAGTGGGACTGGTTACTTTGATGAGGGCTTGCATTGTAAGTGAGGTAGTCCCAGTCCAGAGGAGAAAACATGTAAATACAAGTCACATAAGGCAAGGCTATTTATGTAAATTACATTTCATAGTTTTAGAGGTATTATAAATATATTTTTTAATTAAAATATTTGAATTCTCTTTAGACCAACTTGAAACATCGTCGTGGCAGACAGTTATGAAGGGTTTAGAGAGAGGTAGAAGAGTGGAAACTTCCAGCCCAGGACACAAGGCAAATAAATAGTAATGGAGGGGGGAAGGAGAGCTTTGCAAGAGGAAACTGTGGGGAGTCTGGACACAGGAGAAGTAGCCAGGGGAGTCTCTCCAGGCATTAGATGAGAGGAATTTGCTCTATCTGGACAGGAAGGCTGATACTGGAATGAAAAGGTAGAGGTAAGTGTAAGAATGGGAAAAGAGGAGCTGGGTAGATCAGGCAAGAGTATTTGAAAAAAGAACAGCTGCACAAAGACTAGGCAGACATGGTCATTGGTAGCAATAGCATAAGCCTCTATGTATTTTCTATATTTTACTTCACCTAACCTGAAGCAGTGACTTGGAGTGTCACTATTCACATCTGTAAACAAGTATCACTGGAATCCTTCCTCTGCTGCTCGGGTAGTGAGTGAGAGTCTTTTCTTGCTGTTGCCTCCTGCATTAAGGCAAGTGAGAGGTATGCCAGTATGTTCCAGATCTGCTCTCTGTGACTTTAAATACAAAGCAACGGATACTTTTTTTTTTGTTCTTTGTTTTACTCAATGTCCTCTTCAGAAGTTGCACACAGAATAAACATTTTGCAACATGTATTTTTAATAAGCCCAAATTGAGATGACCTGTGCAAATCTATTTGATCAACTTTGTGCTTCCACTTTCTGATATGATGATGATTATTATAATGTTCATAATTATAGGATAACCATAAGTGAACAACTACCTCAGTATATGAAAAATATCAACTCTGGAATGTGTCATGCTTATATAGTGAAATATGACACTGTTTGTAAATTCTCTACTTCTTTCTCACAATTACTGGTAACTAAAACAAATTATGAGACAAAAATTCCAACTATTATTATGTGAAAGCAGCTGATTGCTGGCTTGAAGAACTGAATTCTTTGTCTAACTCTGCCACAAATCCTTCTGTGAAGTTTAGAAATCTTTTAAATCAAATTCTTCACAAGTAGTCTTATGTTGTATTATAATTTTCTTTGTGCTGAATGCAAGTCCTACAGTCTGATTTATGTAAGTGCTGAACATTTACCCTTGCAGCTGCAGACAACGGAAGTAGCACTCTGAACATATAAAATGCTATTTAATGGTGGGTACTTAAAATCTCGGGTTTGCATATGACTCTGTGTATACTTTTGACCTTAATCTCTCTCAGCCTAATTTTTCATCCTTTCCACTCACAGAAGTATTGAAAAAAAGTACATTCACTAGCAGTTGTCAAACACTCAAATGCTACAGTGGCATGGAAGTACTGGAAAGAAATTAATTCTGATGTTATAGTTGAATTCAGATAGTGTGCTGATAGTAAGGGTGATTAGGAAAAAGACAAAGGCAGAATAGCTGCTCACTTAATAAAGACTCTCTCTTCTGTGTACTGATGAATTTTTACCCCATGAAAAGTATGTTCATATAATTAAAGATAATATACATATGCACAGGAGGGATAAATGAAGGTCTCAGTTGTGTTTGCAAGGTGTAGTTCAGCTACATGCTATATTTAAAATCCTAATCTTCCTTTAATGTATATTGTCTTAAAGCACGTGTGTCTTATGTACAGCAAGAAATTATTAGCATTCTGTTTATAAGAAAAAACAAAACAAAACAAAACAAACAAACAAAAAACAGAAAACAAAATTGCCAATGCTTCAGAACTGTTTGAGTTCTGGGCTGCTCTGTGACATACAGCTACAACATCACTCTTCACATAAGATTAATGAAAATGACCCTGTGAGTTTTAATTTAGATTCCAACAACACTGAGAAATAGAGTGAAACAAAAATAATTTCTCAGTATTTACAAGATCAAGATCCATTTTAGCTTGTTCCAAAGATTTTGTTTTGTTTTGTTTTGTTTTTGGTAGGAATTCAAATTTCAGACCTGTTGAACAGTCAAACAGATCGAGTGCCTTCCCCTTTTAAAGAATCACCTTACCACCACCCCCTAGGAAACTGTCTACATTGTTCAGAAAAATTGGACAAACTTCTCTGTTAGTCAAGGGGGATCAACTGCAAAATGGTTAGTTTACGTTTCTAAAACAGGAAACACCAATCATGGGAATGAGAATATGGGAAAATTAAATACTGAAAACATCAAAATTCAGGTGTTAAGCATATGATTGGGCTCCCTGACTCTGCCATCAACTGGAAAGTGTGGCTGGAGATGCCATGGTTACTGTGCATAGGCACGCCTCACTAGATTTTAATGCAGTCTGAAGATAGTAGTAGTAGATCTGAGAAAAAAAAAAAAAAGTAAAAAATGAAGGTTTAAGGGACTGAAAGGGTGCTCAAATTTATGCTGACTTTTGCAAATACCGCTGAAAAATGTAGGATAATTTTTTCAGACATGAAATCATAAATTTTGCCATATCCAAATACAGTACTTCAGTCACTCACTTTAAAATTAACATTACTTAAGGATGAAGAAAGAGGATTAATACCATACAAAATGCTTAATTTCATTGAATAAGCAGTTTTGATGACCTAATAAGGTATGTTTTTGTTTTCATGTTGGGAGACCTTGTCTGCAACAGTACCATTTGCTGGACCATACCAAACTATTTTTCCTGTTATTTTAGTTTAGCCATCAAATCAAAGCACTGATTTGCAATCCATACAGGGACCTGAATTTCATTCTGATCCTTCTCACTCTATAGCTTATTATTTTTGCCTGGAAACAGAGATATTAACTTGAAGGTGATCAGGGAATAATAAGCTGAGGATAATGGAGAAGAAAAGCTTGCAAGTATATTAGTTAACTAAACCAGACTAGGACATGGGCATGGGCATGGGCATCAATATGATGTCTCTTACCACTTAATAGTTTCATACTGGGGGGGGATTGGGAGGGGGGGGGTGTGGAAGACGGGAGGGGAGGTGTTGGCCTGGCTGAATGACCTTCTCCCAGGTCATGGCTCAGGTCAGAACTATGCAAAAGTCTTCCCCCTTGGCAGCATAGAAGAAATCATCCTATTTTGGGGAAGCCACGGACTAGGAATTGGCCAAACTTTATCACCAGTGGAGGCTCAGACAAAGATTGCTGCTGGTTCCAGGTCCCGTTGCTAGAACCCAGCCTCACTGCTGTAAACCATCACATGCCAACAATGGTCTGGTTTGGGGCCACCTCCCGAGGTCCTGTGTAACCTAACATATCCTGTGATTCCATCTGTCTGATACGCAACTCCAAGTGACACCTCTTTTTCTCCCTCTCTACCTCCCTCTCCTCTTCCCTCCCCCACCTTACTTCCCCTCCATCTTCAAGTTGTATTTAGCTAAATTACAGCCCTAGACATTTGGGGATACTCATTTCAAGCCAACATTTTCATTTGGAAAGCATTTTTTTTTTTTTTTCCAGATTCATTGGAGCTATTTTCTGAGAGTACAGTTTTGAGGCACTTAATGTGCAATTTTCTGTTTGTATATTTGGTTGTTCCTACTGCAGTACTTCTCCTTGAGATGTCTTTTAAATATCTTCAAACATTTAATTCTAGGTAAATAATCTTTTATAAAAATTTTGCACCATATGGAAATGCACATTCTAAAAGGAAGTTAATTAATTTCATACTGAATAACATAATATTGTTAGAATAAGCCCAGTGTGTGGAAATCATTGTTCCTGCTAGACCTTGGTTGCATTTGAACTGAGCATTGTTTTTGAGGCTTTTTACACTGGGGATTTCTGTCCATTTTGGTAAGAAAAAAAAAATAGCATCTGCAGATTAAATTTTCTTGCAGAAAGTAAATTCAGAAAACTAGTCTGTATCCGGGTGTCTCCTTTAACAGCTTAAAAAAATGTCCCCTTAAGAACCTCCCCCTCCTATGAAAACTCTTGATTTCACAGAAAGCTGGGTTTATGAATAAATTGGGCCTTACCTCACTCTTGGCTGTTTTGTGTACTGTGAGTTGGTCTAAATTCATTCTGCCTCCCAGTCAGTGTTATTATGCAAAAAGCGAGTTTACATTACAAAACTTTAATTGCAACATGTACACATTCCTTTTACCTTACAGTCAACATGGGGTTAAAGATCTCTTGGCTGCTTTAGAGTCCTGGATGATCAACAAATGTTTAAAGCAGAATTTTGTTTGCAAACAAATTTACTGAAGAGCAGATTCAATGTGACATAGGTGTAAAACAGAAAAGTGAGCACAGAAGAGTTTGTCCTGCTCTGTAGGTTCCAAAGATCTTTCCATTTTATATGTCTGCTTTATTATTACATTTGGAAAAGAGCAGTAAATCATGTGCTCCCTGAGGTTTTTTGCTTTCTAATCTATTCTGTTTTGCTGGGGACCTTGGATGGAGAGCTTTATCTTGGGTTTTCTTTCTTTTTTGATATATGTTTCTCTTTGTTAAAAATAGTTGACAAGAACTTATGGTCTTTTTTTTGTTGTTGTTTTTATTGTTTGCATAGATTACAAAGGAAATTGTTGAAAAGGTTCTGCTATTGTATTTTGGGAAGGATGGTCTTGCCAAAGTTATTTAAGTTGGGTTGGGTTGTTGCACTGTGTTCTCCAGAAGGCTAACCGTTGAAACCTAACTGAAAACTGGATGGAGAGCAGACTGTTATTTTTTGTCAAGAGACAGAGTCAGTGGTCTGTGATGTGCACTAGTTAGCAGCTGACTTACAGATGAAATTTGAGATGTTATTTCGATTTAGCAATCTCTGAGTTATTGGGATCCTCTTCTCCCAAAAGGTTGCCTCCTCATATTTTCGAATAAGTACTACAGTTGCAATAACACAATGTCTATTTATTACCAGGTCTCATTTCTATGGTTTAAATGGAAAAGGGTGGCAAGCTGTTATTTCTGGTGAGGATGTGGCTAGGGGTTTTCTAATTTGCTTCTGCTGTAGTTCACAAGAGCCTGAACATGATTTTGCAAGGCCAGTTTGCCTCAGTGTGGTGCTTGAGTGTCATGGATTTTGCTGGGTGTGGGGGCGTGGAAGCTGGCAAAGTCCTTTGGATTTATTTTGTTTTGTGAAGAGCTGCATCATCAAAAGATTTACACTGGTCTTTCAACATAACAAGTTTGTGAGGAGAAAGGCAATGAAGGTCTAAATCAACTATGAAATGCAGGGGTAGAATTGACAGTCGTGAGCAGTGGTATTATTCCCTTGTTTTTCTGTGATCCCTTGCACCACTGATCCTCCGTGTATTTACAGGAAGCAAACTGTCTTACATGCCTCTGCCTCTAGATTTCTTCTGAAAATATGGCTCTGATTCTGTGACTGACAGTCTGTGGAGTAGACTACCCTTAGGCAGCATGATAAAATACTTTACTACATCTTCTTTGTTACAGTTTATGCATCTTTTATTTTTTTTTTTTCTTTTGTATTTTACAATTTTTTGGGGGGTGAAATTTCTTATCCATTCTAGATAAGAGAAGCACTTTGGTTGTTGTTGTTCCAGGAATTCTTTCAGTCATTTATTATTATTCTTAAATGACATTTTAATAAAAATATATTTGTTAGCCTAGTCTTGATCTGAGTGAAAACAAATAGTTTGAAAAGGTGAGCATTTGAATAATCTGGATGAAGTGATGACTGATATTCTTTGGTATTTCTTTACTCTATTTTGGTTTTACCTATTGGTTGAAGTGTTTTGTTTTGTATCCAGCTAGGATTGCTTCAGGAAGTGGGTGGTGTTGGAAAGGTACTACATGTCCACAGAAATGCTGTTGTTTTGGAACTTGAGATTTTCTTCATTTTAGCATTTTAATGTGCTTTATAAAGTTAATTTAAAAGTTAGACTTTTATTTTTATTTCTTATTGATATGAATATTATTTTGGGAACCTTGTCTTATGTAACATGCATATTTGTAGCAGTTTTGAAGAAAAGATCCACATTTATGAATATCTTTGAGGTAGTCAGCCATATATAACTACCAGAATAGTTTATTGATGGTAAAATTATATTGAAAATTGTCCGATTGCTTGCTCTTTTACTTTAAATCGTAATATTTAAAATATTCTTGTAGTTATACACACCAAAAATATATTTTAAAAAATGCTTCATCTTGATTAATTTAAATTTATACTAAAGGGATGAATTAAGTGATGTAGCTGCAGGCAAGAGGGAATGGGGTAGAGAAGATGAGAAACATATCTGATCAGTGCTCAGTAGAAAAAAAAGAGTCAATTAAGTGAGGCACTGAGATAAAGCAAATTTAAAAGAAGATTCAGACCTGGAGAAAAATAAGAAAACTATCCAAGTTTGGCAGGTTTGGAAAGGTAATTACATGCCTACATATACGTACATATACTATGTAGGTGTTGCATATATAACGATTTATTAATGATATGTTTTTCACATTTTAACATCTGAAATAGGCAATTATTTTATCTTTTTAATTAATTTATTTTTATTTTTTTCCTGACTACTTCGGTAAACTCATGCTGTCAGATTCTGAGATTCTCTGGTTTTCCCACATCACTAAAAATCAGGGTTGTGGCATGTCAGCATTTCCCCATTTGCAGTTTCTTCCATCTTGCACAGGTCCTAAGGGAAACAAAAATGTTAAAATAAATTTCCCAAATTAACTGGTATATAAAGTCTGTTAAAGAACTTTTGGTTTTAAAAATGTGGATTTGCTGAATGATGCCAGTAAAAGATTGTGCTGTCTATTATGGCACAGCTGTCTGTTTCTCCAGTAACTGTTATTCATGCAAAAGTGTTCAATGCAAGTATATCATATACTTGCATTGGCAGAGACTATATATAAAAAGTTTCCAGAAGATGGCTGGAAGCTCGCATGAGATCATATGGGTGGCTTTGTCTGGTATAAAGCTTTCAGGAGATAGACTGTAGCAGGAGGTTTTGGGGAATTTTGCCTAGATGAAAGAGAATGGTTTAGTGTAAGTCATCAGAAAGCTGTTAGTTAGAAAGCTGTAGGGGAGTGTTAGTTTGGAGCAGGAGGTGCTGTTGGTGCCAGATGCCTCAGTTCATCAAAACACAGTAAGAAGTGTTTTCAGTGCACTGAAGAAGGGAATATGGCAATTTTAAATATACATGGAGAAATATGAAGGAGAGCCCCAGTTTCCTAGTTCAAAAACATGTTTGAGAAAAGGTTGGAACTAAGGGGAGATAGGAGACACCTGTTTACTAACCAGCAATTAAAACATGCATGATAAGTGGGTAATTACTGTAAACAGTAGGATTCTTCATGCTTTAACTTGTATCATATTGTCACACACAAATGGATTTGTGTCTTGGAAAATTTATAGTGTAGACTCTTAACTGCAAAGCATGTCATGTGAGAGCTGTTTACCTTCCAGGAGCAATCTCAGAGATCACTGCTGTTCCTCTTGGTAATTTCACATCTTCTCATCTCGCAGTCTTGTTTATCAAGCTTGCAGCAACTACCTGTAATAACCTCTTACCAGATGTACCATTCATTGCCATTTATACTATAGATTTGCTCAGTTTTCATTCAGCATTTCACATACTGCACATGTGGCTCTGTATATTACTAGAACATAAATTCTTTGGCAATAACTTTTAAAGACTTTTCTTGTGGTAAAAACACTTCTTCATTTTTATATAAATTGCCTTATAATGAGAACAGGAATTATTTTATACCTTTGACGATATAAGGAAAGTTTTGATTTCTAATTGGGCAATAAGCCTTGAAAATAGCCTTGCAAAAGTGACTCGCAAATTGTGGTGCAAATATTAGGCAATTTTTGCTTTAGATTCTCAGATTCGTTACTGGTACTGCAAACATGCTGAACTCTTGGGACAGGAGCAGGTACACTTTTTTATTTTTTATTTATTTTTTATTTTATTTTTGGTGGGGTGGTGATTCTTTTGTAATATCCTGAGAAAAACTGATTACTTTATCAAATAATTTTTTTTTTATTTTTTTTTCAAGGTGCAGTGCCTAATAACATCAGTTTGATTTGTGAGGAATTTCTCCGTACCTTATTAGTTCTTCACCTTTCCAATTAGAATAGAAAAGAAAAAGATACAATACTTTTTGTTTGTTTGTTTGTTTTTTGTTTGGTGGGGGGGAGGGAGGGATCTCTTGTTTCTAAATTAGATGTACTCTTCCTTTTTCTCAGTCTTTAGGAGTGGATGAGACCTAACAATGCTGATTTTTTTTTTTTTTTTTTTTTTTTTTTTTTTTTTTTCAGGCCAAGCTCTGATAGCAGGCGTCACAGCATCCGAGAGAGGATGTCCAGTACTAATGAGAAAGGAAGCCTATCCATGGAGTCCACCAAGGAGACCCGGTACTGTGCTGTGTGCAACGACTATGCTTCAGGCTACCATTATGGGGTCTGGTCTTGTGAGGGCTGCAAAGCTTTTTTCAAAAGGAGTATTCAAGGTAATAAGCTGTTTAAGTGAGTCACCTTAACTGTTTACTCCTGAGGAAGCTAGCTGAGATTGCAGCCTGAGCCCAGGACAATGACATTTATTGGATTTTCATTAGAAGCTACTGTGCTCTCCCATATATGTTTTGCTCTGTATTTGGTGAACATTTCTAACAGATATATATTATGTTGTTATTTAGCCCAAGATTAATGAGGGAAGATTAAAGCTTCTGTGTATTTATCTTGGTTTCTGTATGTCTGACTATGGAGGTAGTAAGAAATCTAATTTAAAAATCCATATTGGATCAAGATGATCACTCTTTCAGTCTATGTATATCTCTTTTCTGTGATTAAGTTCCTAACCAAAACTTTTTTTTTTTTTTTTTGAGAATTCCTTCTCAGATGAAGATTAATTCATGTTGGTTGATTTCTTAATCTTAATTCAATGTTCCATGATGAGCAAAATGGTTCAATCAAAACCTCAGCTACTTGCAGATCTGTCTTTTGAGACCCAATGTTGAAAAGGAATGTATCCTTGAAGAAATAATATTTGCATCTCTCAGTAAAGCAGGGCTTTGAACTATACACAGAATGATATAGTTCACAGCCTTGTCATGACTAAAAGTGTTCTGTGTAAAATGTCCACTGGATTAGAGGGCATCGAACAGAAACAGTGTTAATTACTGTGACTAAGATAATTCTTGATTAAAATCCCTGGCATATATGGAATGGCTATTTTTTTTTTTTTTGCTTTGTTCAACACAACTGAGTAAGAACAAAGTGTGATTCTACTGAATATCCTATTCTGTATCTAAGTATTACTGTGAAGATGAATATAAAACAAATTTCTTCCTTTCCAAATAAATAGAAAACTAGCAAAGTGCTGCGCTTTTGTTAGGTTTCTATAGTTTTTTACATTCCCAGGTGATATAAACATAGAGAAATTCCTGTAGCCCTTTTTTTGAAGTAAACATAGCAAAAAACAGTTTTTACCTTATATCACTAGGTGTGATTATTGCCTGTTTTGTCAAAAGACTACTGCAGAGTTGGGTTAAATAAGACTTCCAGCATTCAGCTCAAGAACTTTTCCAAGCTTATAGAAAAAAAGTAAAAGATTGGCTGCAGGGTAGACGTTGATGAAATGATTTGAATGTCAGTGATTAGTTAATAGTTACTTGTATTTCTGCTTTTCCAAATTCATCTAAGTGACTTTTAGAAAAGAGTGGTTACAGCCAGAGGTCAATAATAAGCCAGACTGGAGGGAGAAAGGATGAAATGCTTTTCACTTAACATCAGAATAACGTATTTAAACTTATGAAGAAGGAACAATGGTTCCTTCAGTTGAGTGATTTTTCATTTTAAGTCCCCTGCCTGAATCAGAATTATTTCTAGAATTTTGGAATTCTATACTTGAACTAGAATTGAACTGTCATCTTACCCAAAACAACTTCTTTTTAAATGATTTCACTGAGAGGGTGATTTTGCACTGGAACAGGATCCCCAGTGAAGTAGTCACTTCACTGAGTCTGTCTGAATTCAAGAAGAGATTGGATTGTGCACTTAGTCACATGGTCTAAACCTTTGGGTAGACCTGTGTGGTGCCAGTAGTTGGACTTGATGATCCTTATGGGTCCCTTCCAACTCGGGATATTCTATGATTCTATGATTCTATGATTCTTTCCTAGCTTCTATTTATCATTTAGATCAATATGAAGTAGACAATAAATTGCTTAATTTTGTACCAGTGTAACTTGCTTGTGGGTGACCCATCAAAAAAATAAAATTGAAGTATTCTTATGTAAAAGTAAGAGTTAGTTATCAAATAACTGTATGGAACAGATCTTGAGCTTTTGGCCTTTACAGATGAAGAAATGAGTCTGACTGTTTCACTGAGTTCCATGACTCTACTTAAAAATTTTGGGTGATTCTGCCCTAGATGAAGGGTAGAATCTTACAGTCCTCAACAACAGATCTGTTATCTGTTTGTGCTACAGTACATGATAATTTGTAAATTTAGTTCTTGGTTAATTTACATACTTAATATAATTTTTAAGTAGGCAGGCTTTAAAAATGTAAAGCTTAAATCTTCAGTGTCCCATAAAATGCTTTTCTTAATTATTAAATCATGCTTACTCTAATTTAATTAGAGTAATTTAAACTCTAATTTTAAATTTTAACTCTAATTCCTTCTTGCCCTATTCCTCATGAGCATGAAGAAAGTTTACTGTAACAACCTTTTACATAGTTGAAGACTGTTATCATATCTTTCCTCAGTCTTCTAGTCTTGTTTTTTTTTTTTTTTTTTTTTTTTTTTTTTAGACTAAAAAAATGCAATTCTTTTTGCAGGACATGTTTTCTAGACTTCTGATCCCACTTGTTACACTCCTCAGAACTTTCTCCAATCGATCCACATCTTTTTTTTTTGGACAACAGCTATCATAAGAAATGACATCCACTAATATCAAGAAAATAATCCAAGGATTTGAGTACTTGTGAGAGAATTGTGATATTTTGATCACAGATGGTATAAAAAGCCCTCTAAAGGGATTTTAAAGTCATAGGTGCTCGATCTTGATGAACTAAGGGAGTTTTTGAATTTCCTACAGGATTTGGAAAAGATGTCTACTTTGGCAATTACATGTTCTCATTGGACGTGTATCCAATTTACAGGAATGTCAGTAGTTTTTAGACTGAGCATACATGCAAAAACATGCCATTTACCTTTCATATGGTAATAATTTTAAAGAGATTGTGATTGGATATCTAGGAATGAATATTACTAATTTGTAGAAAAATATGTGGAGTAAATATTTTATCTCCCTTGTATATATGACATATATTCCTAAAAAAGGGTAAAGAATTTTCTGGGATTTAACAGTATTGAGGCAAACAGGACGGAGTTTTTTTTTTTTTTTTTTTTAATAAACAAAAGTAATACAGTACTTTTTCAGCAATTATTTTTGTTTTTGTGTATAGAATATCTTTAAGTGCCAAAGAACCATGTTACTTTTGTTCTTTACTGTCCTGTATTTTCCAATATATGTATAGATACAGAGTAGACTGGCTATTTTTATGTTTCCCATTAGAGATTTCATAGAATTGCCATAATGAAGATGGTTGTTCTTAATATATTGTAGTCAAAACTACTATATGGTTCTTAATAGAGCCACAGGAAAAAGTGTGTGAGTACAGACATGAATGAGCTGGGGTAATCTGTTTTCCTCACTGTGTAATGTTATCTTCAGTGGTATGTTTGGTTTACCTATTTGCATAAGTAACTACTAAAATTTTGTGAAAACTCACATCTACATTGGACCTTACCAGAAATGGAGATGGATAGCTTCATTTTTGTTTTTATCCAGAGGGTTTGGGATGGTTCTGGAGATATTTTGTGATTTTTTTTTTTTTTTCCCCAGCAGTTAATGCTTAGAAGGCAACCTGAAGTAGTATTTGTCTCTCAACTGTCTCTCAATACTTGCAGCTGTTCAATTTTCTTTAAATAGCAGATGATTGGTGAAAATCTCAACTGCCTCCTGAAATTTCCAGTGTCAGTCCATTTTGTTAGTTTATGTCACAAAAGTGATTTGGGACTTTGTTTTGAGAAAACACTGTGCAGACTGATATTAATATATAAAGTTTTATGTGAAGGAAAAATCATATGACACCAAGAACATTGTGTTGCTTGGTGATAGAAGAATGCTTTATTCTTTGCCCAGCATATGTAGCCTTCAGGAATGTACTTGGTCAACTGACTTGAATCCAGAGGCATAACAAGCAGTCACATCACAGCATGCTGTACTTCTCTATTAAAATATTTATGGATTTTAAGATCGAAAGGGGCCATTAGATCATTAAGTCTGGTCTCTTCTCAATATAAACTTTATATGCTATCAATGTGCAGAACCCAGTAGCTTGGTGGAAGTAAATCTTTTAGAAGATGCTTAGCCTTGATCTGTTGGCTCAAGAGCTTTTGTATGATGATTTCTTATTCTAATGTCCTCCCACCTGCTAAAAAAAATCTATTTAAATTGCTTTGTCTTTTATATCACATCCACAAAGTAGTCTTAGTACCTAGTATCTCCTCCATGTGGGAGGTTCTTACAACTTAAGTTGTTACAGCCAAATCACCTTGATATCTTAAGTAAACAAAAGTGCTTGAGTCACTCGCTGTATATCTTTCTATTTTCTGGATCACTTCCTTTGTCTTTAGACCTTTTCTAATTCCCCCGTAATAGCCTCTTTAAAATCTATATATTGGAATTGGATGAATTGTTTCAAAATCAGCCTTACAAATGCCATTTACAAATTCAAAATCCCCTTGTGACTCACACATTCTTTCTACCTCCTAATTATCTTGTTATTTAGAAAGCCACCAAAGGGACAGGAAGAAATTAATCTTAGCATCTCTGACTGGGGGGGGGGGGGGGGGGGGGGAAGGGAGACAGGGGGGCAGGGGGGAAGGGATTTGAGAGATACATTGAAGGGGATCTTGATTTCAGAACTGCCAAAGTATCTTAGAAATCCCCATTTATATTTTCCTGTTTCTGTCATAAGCTCTTCTGATTTGCCTTTTCCTCACAGCTATATATTCAGACAAAAATCTAGAAAGTTTCACAGATATTACAAATATTCAGTTAAGAGTTACTGCATGATGCAAGGCAGTACCAGCCCAGCAAGAATAGGCTGGCAGCTGAGAATGTATGAATTGCCATGCTGAGGAATAGCAGAGGGCTGCCATTAGTGTCTTGAATCACGGAGATATAGTGGTCTTTGAAGTGCAGGAATTCTTGAAGCTGGGAAGTATTTTAGTTGTGTGTTGTGAACATCAACTGTAGTTAACTGTTATGCCTTATGAACATCAAGTAGGAGAGTTTTGGCAGTAGTCTTGGAGTGTTATCAATTGTTTTAACTTCACAGAGATAGAGCTGTGCTCTATTCAAAGTATGTATTTCAAATTTTAGTGCTAGGAGTGGTAGTAAGACATATTTTCATCTGAGCTGGGGAGAAGACTTTCACTGGTAAAGCATGCCTAATAAGTGGATGGTTTCAATTGCTAGAGTGCAGCAATTGAAATATCACCAATTTGAGGGTGGTGTTCTGAAATTTTCCCTATAACTTTCCATTATTACGTTCTGTTTTCATGGTATTTTTGTAATCTGCTTGATAACAGTTGCAAATTCTGTACTGATCCTGCAGCCAAGAAGACAGAAACTCCTGCTTGTTAAGACTGCTTGTATGCTGATTCTATGAGTTGCCAGCAGAAAGAGCAAAACTATAGGACAAAAGCCTAAGTGAGACTTGCAGAGGCAAACACAGCCTATAAACAGGGACTGCAGAGCAGAATCACACAGAATCACAGAATAGTCTAGGTTGGAAGAGACCTCCAAGATCACTGAGTCCAACCTCTGACCTAATGCTAACAAATCTTCCACTAAACCATATCCCTAAGCTCTACATCTAAACGTCTTTTAAAGACCTCCAGGGATGGTGACTCAACCACTTCCCTGGGCAGCCTATTCCAGTGAACAACCCGTTCAGTAAAGAAGTTCTTCCTAATATCCAACCTAAAGCTCCCCTGGCGCAACTTGAGCCCATTCCCCCTCATCCTGTCACCAGGCACGTGGGAGAATAGACCAACCCCCACCTCGCTACAGCCTCCCTTCAGGTACCTGTAGAGTGCAATAAGGTCACCCCTGAGCTTCCTCTTCTCCAGGCTAAACAGTCCCAGCTCCCTCAGCCGCTCTTTGTAAGACTTGTTCTCCAGACCCTTCACCAGCTTCGTAGCCCTTCTCTGGACATTAGCAGTATCTAATGTCAGGGTGGAAAATACACAGTTCCAGTTTGAGAGCTAGGTGACCGTTACAAGTTCGAAGTCTAGAAAATGTGTATTTGGAAAGACCAGAAGGGTTTAGGAATCATTATGACTGTTCTAATCACCTGTGATTCACCAGCTTCATCTGGAACTTTGTTTTATTTTTGTGTTTTTAGTATATATTTTCTAGAGCCTCTTGAGTTAAATACATGCTCTGGTCATTGCTTCCTAATGTGTATTTTGAATATCAGAATCCTAATTAACGGTGATCTTGTTACAGAAACTTGGGTGTTAAAAAGTAAGTGTCAATACTTCTTTTTTCCTAGTCAATGACATTTGAAAATGGTAATATTCCAGTGAATTTTAAATGCTACATTCAGCATAGATATGTCAGTGATTTAAGATGATTGCATCCAAGATGTTTCCTTATTTTTCATGGTCTAAGCAAATCATTGGACTGCAGTGAACCTTGAGCCCTAGTCCATCTTTCCATCCTGTGATAGGATCAACTATTGCTGATTCCTTACATGTTTGTTTACTTGCTTCCTTAAAACCTGTACCCTGATCCATTGTTTAACTCACCTTATCTCCGAAGGCTACTATGAAATTTGAATCTTCCTTCGTGCAGGTAAAGCTCGTCATTTATTTTCCTGTCTGTCAGAAAAATTAAAAAAATAAAAATAAAATTGTTCTCTTTTCCCCTTCAACAGCCTGTAGAGCACCAAAGATTGTTACCACGCTGTTAGAGATAAGTTATTTTTACCTAACCTGAATAGACCCAGTTTGTTCAACCTTTTCTCATGGGTTCTGTTTTCTAGCTTTCTAATCTAGTTGCTCTACTTGTCCAATTCTGGGCTCCTCAGTACAAGAGAGATATGGGCATACTGTTGAGAGTCCAACAAGAGTCCATTCTGTTGATTATGGGACTGCAGCATAACTCCTATGACTTTTTAGCCTAGAGAAGGGGAGGCTCAGGGGATATCTCATCAGTGTATGTAAAAACTTGAGGAGAGAACAGAGGACAAAGCCAGGACAGAGCCAGGCTTTATTCATTGGTTCCCATTGGCAGGACAAGAGGCAATGGCCACAAACTGGAACACATGAGGTTCCTCCTGAACATCAGGGAATGCTTCATTAGTGTATGGATGACTGAGCACTGGAATAGATTGCCCAGAGGGCTTGTAGTCTCCCTCCTTGGAAATATGCAAAAGACATCTGGACATGGTTCTGGGCAACCTGTTCTTGGTGGCCGTGTTTGAACAGGTGAGTTGGACAAGATGACCTCCAGACTTCTCTTGCAACATGAACCATTTGATATGGTTATATGATACTTTGTAGATTCTGAACTGTGTCCCGCTTTTTCTTTTATTTTTATTTTTTGAGGTATGTTTTCTATCTTTATGGTGCTTTACCAATGCTGAACAAAGTAATAGGATTATCTTACAAACCTAGCCAATGATATTCCTCTGTGGTGTTCTATTCTGTCACACTGTAATATTTGCCTTATTTATCAAAGCATGACACTGTTCACTCACAATCAGTGTGTGATGCAGAATAAACTCAAATGTTCTTTTCTACAGAAGAAACCACTTGTTTCCCATCTTGTTTTGTGCATCTGATTATTCCTGTTTTAATGCAATGATTTTTACTGGTCTTTGCTTTTACCTTATTTTATTTTATTTTATTTTATTTTATTTTTTTCCCATGTGCTATGCTTGACCAGTTTGCCAAGATTATTTTGAACTTTTATTCTGTAGACTCCTGTGGACTCCTGCCATTTATTTCAGATTTTTTTTTTTTCTGTCTGATTAGCAGAGAAGTCTGGTCTTTTCTCTTTTCTTACAACACATATTAAAATCATCTACCAGTGAATAACATTTAATGAAATAAATATGGGTTCATTACCCATTTCTGAAGAAGGACTTGATCTAGGAGAGATACCATGAAGCCTCATTCAGTATCAGCTTCCACTGTAACATTGAATTCTTGTAGTTATTCCCCAAGACCAGTTTTCTGACTAATCTAAACTATAGATAGCTGACATACGAAATGTTACTCCCAGGCTATGTTGAAAGCCTTTCTGAAGTTGGACAGCATACTTTAGCAGAAAGTAGAGAATTCTCACTGATTGTTATCTGATTTTATAAATGATTATGGGTTCTTCCTCCACCAAGACCAAAACTTTTTCCATTCTAGACAAAATTCCTAGCCCTTGGAGACTGTACTTAATGTAACCAGCTTTAATGGTGTTTTACTTCCTCTGAAATATTATGTTTGATTGTTGCATCTCTTCAAGCAACAAGTAAAGTTAAAGAGTATTTCATGTTTCAAGTATTTCAGGAATATTTAATTTGCAAATATTATTCCTAAATCAGTAACTCGGTGCTCGGCCTGTCAGCAGTTCAAAATATTCACTAAGGTAAAAAAAACAAAACAAACAAACAAACAAACAAAAAAAAGTTTGACATTTACAAATTACAGGAGGACATGCTTTTGTGTCCATCAGGAAAGTGCTTAACAGTTTCGTTTGGTTTCAGAGAGTGTGAAAGAAAATATGTTTTTGTAACCTCATTTAACTCACATGGATCTATAGATTTAAACTAATTCCATAAATTTCACTCACTTGAACTTTCAGGCTTTCTGCAGGTTAGATTTGTCCTTTGCATTCTCTTTGGAGAAGTGAAATCAAACTAGACAGAACTGTGTAAAATGATTAAATAACACTATTGGAAGTGCATGAAGTGATATAATTTCCAAAATGAAACTATTAAAAAACTTTGTGGAAGTATTAGTACTAGTTCAGGGTTACTGAAAAAAGAAAAAAAAAAAAAAAGAAAAAAAAAGAAAAAAGATCACTGAGTTAGAATGGCAATTATCTGCTGGAATAATTTAGTAACAGTTCTAGAAGATCTCTCGTCTGCATTCTTTATGTAAGATTATATATCTCTCAAAGACTTAATTTTAATTTAGTTAAAAATTATTGAAATAGTTGGACTTTGTTATAAATAACACAGGTACTCCCCACTCTAAAATGTGGCTGGAGATAGGTGGGGCAACAGACTAAGTTATCTTTGTTGACCCATCTGAATATAAAACGGATGAGTATAGTATAGAGTATGGATGGTATTAGAATATAAGCAACCCAACGAGCACATATCAGTGCTCCATATCAATAAATGAAAGAGTAACATAACTAGGTTTTATTTTGCATGAGAATGTGGTTCACAGGCAGCAAAGGGATTTTGTTGGAGTGCTGATGTTAAAGATCTATATGATAGTTTAACAAAATAAATGGCATTTTCTTTTACAGGGGGGTAACTGTGTGGATAAATACACTACAGCTCTGTACAATATTTACATTCTGTTACCCAGGATCCAAATATAAAGTAAGACCAGCCAAACTTATTCAATAGGTCTCATGAGAATCCAAAACATACCTGGAATAAAAATAGAGATATGCTAATTTTCCTGTTACCAACAACCTATTGGATTTTAAGTACACAAGAGTAATTTGCAATTGTTTTTACTTTTTGGCCTCATTAGTTGTGGGAGTTTTCTGTAGTAGAATTCTTTCCCTTCCCATTTTAGATCAAATAAACTGAAGCTAAAAAATGCCTGAGATATCATTCCAAATCTACAGGAATAAGATGTCCATGGCATGCCTGTGACTTTCTCTGAAAATGGTTCTTGTCCCTGCAGATATCATATTGAGATGGTTGTAAGTAATACATTGTGGGATTTTTCTTTTAACAGCTGTTGTTTTAATCATGTTCCAAGGATTAAAAACAATTGTGATTTATCAGATAAGGAAACAGAAACTATATGTCACACTCCTTGCCAGATTTTGTAGAGATTGGGATCTAGATTAGTGTCTTTTTTATATGTCATGCGGAAAAAAACATGATTCCTATTTTATTATCTTGTCTAAAATTAAAAAAGACAGGAATGATTTTGGGGTAGAATTAGACTTTGCATACAGAGTCACAAGGCTGAAATAGTCGATGAAACTTCAATTCAAGTTTTAGAGCTAAGGCCAGTAAGAAAAACTTCAAAATTATCTGCTGGGGTAGAAAATACAATTTTACATTTATATAGTTATACAGCTAAAACAGTGTTTTACTTTTTATATGTTACTTTTTCTCAATTTATATGTTCATGAGTTAATGAATTGGTGAGATGACAGCAGGTATGGTATGTTCAAGCAGTGTCTCTTCTCATTCTTCTTTTTTCATTTTTCCTGCTAGCTGAATAGTATATGGAAAGGGTAAAGGAAAGATCAGTATCATAATCATTTCATTTGATTTAACTGCTCATGTTAACAGTGCTGCACATATGCGAAGACAAGAATATTCCACTTGAAAATGAACACTCAGTTCATGGCATAAAACAGAACATATAGATTTTGACCTTTATTCCTTTCTCATTCTTTAGTGGCTCTGTGATCCTTCTGGCAGAGACGTGTGTAGAAGATGGACTTCCTTACAGGATGTAAAAGTATATTTTACAATCTAGGCCCTTTTCCTTACTGCTGTGGATAGAAATGCCTTGTGTATTTAAAAACAGAAGATTATTCATCTTCTCAGCAGGGCTGGGTAGTTGCTAAGAGAACCCAAGTTTCAAATCCAAAGACCTTGCTGAGGGTAATTAAGCTGTGAATGTGAGTGTCTGTG
Source organism: Oxyura jamaicensis (assembly GCF_011077185.1). Taxonomy (NCBI): domain Eukaryota; kingdom Metazoa; phylum Chordata; class Aves; order Anseriformes; family Anatidae; genus Oxyura; species Oxyura jamaicensis. The sequence continues at coordinate 52,003,950 of NC_048895.1, forward strand.
CTTATATAGGAATTAGGCATAACCTTCTGTTCTTTTGCAATTCCTGTTAGGACAGACCAGGATTTAAAAATCAATATGGAGTTTTATTGAGGCACTTTAACTTAAAATTGGTAAAACTTTTTATTTTACATTCAACATTTGTTCACATAGGGTTAGCATATACAATTATACTACTGTCCACGTGCATGTTTTCTTACAGTTTATGAAAAATTTCTTCTTGCTGTTGAGGCTATTCTTTCTAAGGTTTTATTTTTCTGAAACCTAGTCCACCAGCTCATCACTCTGTTCTTTGATTTGTACTTTAATGTGTGGATAAACTCCACACTGTAGCCTTCATTTCACCTGCGTTTATGAAATTTTGCTAATTTCACTATCAGAATAGGATCATAGAAGAACTTGGTGCTTTCAGGTAATGGCTAACCTGTCAGTTGCCTTATGTAGATAGGTAAAGAAAGTTGAAGAGATTTGTGTGATGTGAGGATTGAAATTATAAATAAATAAATAAAATGTATGGTGTGTCAATTCAACTACATCAGTTTAGGTTTCATACAAAATTTACCTAACTAAAAATGTTACTTTATTGGCTTTGTGCAATTAAGTGTCATTTAAGCATTCTTAAGCTGACATGTTGACTTCTTTGATTCATTTTGTTTGTACAACTTCTGTACTGCTTAAACTAATCATGCCCTTAGGCTAGTCTTGATGGTTACTGAAATATAATATGGAACTGCCTGTTTCTGTGTTATGCTAATTAATGTTAATATATTAATAGGACCCTAATTTCCATCCTTATTGGTCCAGGACAACATGGAGTCAGGTCTTCAAAGATGCAATTCAGTGAAACACTCCAACTTAGCATTAGCCACATACAATATGCTGGGAATACTAGCTAGAAGTACACAGATGCTTAAATGTTCTGATGAATGTAGTAACACTTAACTTTAAAGAAATATGAAGTGTTTTGCTGACTGAAACCCTCACAGATAAATCATCCTCCCACTCTAATTCAAGCATGCTCTGCTGTTGCATACACCACATGTACTGTGAGAGCCCTTAGACTAACAGCTATATGAGCGATGTGGAGATTAAACCAAGGTAATATATATATATTAGAGGGGCTCTACTCTAGAAAACTCAATGCCTTTATTTTTGTGTAGACTATCTAGTAACTTATTTTCCAAAAAAAAAAAAAAAAAAAACCAAACAAAAACAACCAAACAAAAAAACACAGCAAACCAGTAAGACCACAGAATCCAAGTGCCAAGTGCTTCCATTTATAAGTATCAGTGATCACCAAGGACATTACTTCCTCTCAGTATTCCTGTGATACCAATTATCCAAATGATCTAATTAGTCTCTCCTGTAGCCTATATTGTTCTTTGGATACCAAAAAAATGTGGTATAGGGCAGTTGAGCACCTGTTAATGTGACCCACTCTCAGGTTAATGATTACTACCAGTGAGAAATCCCTTCTAATACGTCAGATTGTTCAGAATCAGCTTTGCTGAAAGATGAGCTCTAAGGATAAAATGAAAAATAGAATAATTAAAAAACAATACACCTTGCAGTAGAGTAATTAAGTTTTATTACTTAAAACTATGAATAATTTTTGAGTTTTACCTATTCCTTAGTTGTGTTCTACCTTTTCTCATTCCATCCCAGCCCAAGCTAGACTGTACCCGCTCTTGTCTGTTCCTTGACAAAGAAACTTCCTTCCTCATTTCCCGTGACCAAGTCTGATGGTGTTGTCAGGAAGCTGGAAATGGTCCTGCCTTCCTTCCTTCATTTCTGTCCTGTTCTGCCCTTATTCATGTCATAATAATTTCTGCTGTATACTTTAATTATCTAACACTAACATTGTCTCCAAGTTGCTTATGCTTTTTTCTAGTCTCCTGAAGACACAATGTTTCAACTAAACCAAAAATTGTGAGAAATATTAAATGCACTGTCTTCTTACTAGGTTTACACTAAAATAAAGTCTAAACATTTACATTAGCTATGGCACATAATCAGAAGAATTATGTGATTCACATACACTTTCTTTTTATTGGCATTCAAAATTTTAGTTTTTATCCTGTGAAGTTGATCAAGCACTATGGAAGAAAAATGTCTAAGGTGCAGGTTGTGTGCATGAAAACAGACTAATTAAGCTAAATTCTAAAACATATATTTAAAATATAAATTATGGAAACGTGGTGTTATGAATCACATTGATTACAATAGGGACTGTAGCTTGATCACAGTCAGGATTATTTTATATATTCTACAAACTATAAATCCATTCCCAAAACATAATAGTTTGCAGAATAGTATCTCGGTCCAGAGGAAATTGATAGGTTATCACCCACATAAACACTGTGAAAAGAATGACCGTCCTGCTCATAGTGGTTCCACTCGATTTTTGCATAATTACATTAAAAAAAAAAAAAAAAAAAAAAGTTGGACCTTATGAGCATCAGCTGGTACAGTGAACATGGTACAGCACATCTTCAGCTTTGACCTAAGTGGGCCATTTATCTGCTTTTCTTACACAGAGTTAAATGATAGTCTGAATGACTTGCTGAATTCAGAGCCTGCAGTCATTCCATTTGTGAAATTACCTTTTAACTTCACTAGGATGAAGATCAGATAGCCTGCCAAAGATTTCCTTCATTTTTTGAAAAAGATTAATTAATATTTTCAGTCTTTCTATCCCCTTATTCCAGAACTCAGCTTAAAAGACAAGGCTGGCAGTTGAGGACAGGTGCTATATTTTTTTTTTTTGCTGCAGTTTAGTGTGACCTAATAAAAATACATTTCCATAAAAATAGAGCTTTACCTTTTTATTCCGTTTCCCTGTAGATACTGCATTTTTATACTGTTACGGCTGTTTTCTTTCTGTCTTGATTTTTTTTTTCTTACATGTGAAATGTTTTGAATTAGATATAGAACAGTCTGTATCATACCAGAGGAACTGAAAATTAAAATGCTCTTTCATGCTGAGGTTGTGCTGAATTTCTGTTCTCTCTCTTTACCTCAGTCCTGGAGGACTCAGCTTTTTCCAGTCATATACCATTCTGTAAAGTAGAGTTAACAAATAATAATTCTGTCTGTTTGAGAGAGTATGTAGTCAGCTCTCACCATATTAACAAGTTTACAGTTTGGCTGATTATTTTGATTGGATCCCAGTTTTGTAGCATTAGAGAGCAGATGTTCCTGGAGTAATCTGATACTCATTTTTACTCCATTTTCTAATTTGTAGTCAAGGATAGATGATTTGATGAGACCAAGGCCTCTGTCAAACCTCCACCCTACTCTACCTCAAGCTGATCCCTTGACCTGAAAGAAAGAACAAACAGTTCTGCAGTAAAATTATTTCGTTGTGTGCTGTACCTTAGTTGTGTTTACATGAATACCAAGCACCCATAAGATCATTTTAGATAGTCTTTTTATCCTTGCTAAACTTCATCTATACTTGGAAAATAATTTAATAGAAGGCTTGAGTACATATTTGATACTTCTTTTTAAGGGAAAATCAGAATAGAGGTTTGGTAGCAGTAACAAATTATGGTATGCTGAAAATGTTTGTAGCAAGAACTGAGGTGCATAGCCTAATAAATGAGGAAGTGTATCTCTGAAGGAAAAGGTACTGGTATCAAACTTAGTTGCACCACATGGCAATTTAAGAATTTGTAATGACAGAAGTGAATAAGAAGTGAATTAGAGACTGATTTATCCCTGATATACAATTAAATTAAAAGGTGTTGCTTCTATTTTGTTTTATTTTATTTTATTTTAATTTATATTTTAATTTATTTTTTCATATCTAAATTGCCCTAAATTTTGGTAGTTATCTAAAAAAATTCCGTAGATAAGCCTTTTTCATTCTATAAACCTATGATCATTTTGAGTAGTATATTGCTTAAACATGAAAACAGGCAGATGGACCAGACGGCATTGTGTTTCTTAGGCCACGAAGAAGGAATTCAAGTGACTTGTTTATAATTATCTGTCACCTTTTGTGATTGTTCATTTTAAAATATTATTCTATAGATATTTTCATTTGTGTTTCTAATAGTACTTGTAAAGAACTTGTGAATAAATATATTGTGAATATGTTAGCTTCACTAAGATCTTTTGTGATAGATTATGATAACTGAGATGTTGTACTAAATACTAAATGAAAAATAATATAAAATATTATAGGCAGTTTTGTAATGTCTGTGATTTGAGACTGTGGGTAATTGTGTCCTTACTTTCCCTCTGTTTTTACAGGGCACAATGACTACATGTGTCCTGCTACTAACCAGTGCACCATTGACAAGAACAGAAGAAAGAGTTGCCAAGCCTGCCGACTAAGAAAATGCTATGAAGTGGGAATGATGAAAGGTGGTATGTACACAGCAACCAACAAATCCTCAGCATTGGTGTCTGCCTTCCTGTTTTTTAATTCATTGGACAGATGATATGGTTCCTAAAGCAGGGAGCAAATATTTTATTTGATCTGAAGTTTATTAAATCAAAAAGCAATTAAATAAAAAGTAAAAACATCCCAAATCCTGTGTTATTATTCTTAGCTAAATTTTGCACCAAAACTTATAGGAACATGGACTTTGGTGGACCTGTGCTTCTTCTGTTAGTATTTTTGATGCATGATTATTTTTATTTTGTCTCTTGTGGTAGACACCAGATTGTGATGAATTAAACTTAACCCAAGATTTTATGGCATTTTGCTGTTCAGTGTGAAAAGCACTAATAATCTCAGATCAGTCCATATTTATTAAAACAAACTTGTGAGTTATTTGATACTTATTCATTTAGTTCTGGAAGGGAAAATAAATTCCTTTATTCCAGTACTGTACATATATTGTAGATGTAAATTAATTTCAACAAAACTGAAAGGTTCACTTATTTTGTGCAAACTGAGATAGGTGCTGCTTTCTTGAAAGATACTTATGTACTAATGATATCAGAGAAGAAGAATTAGACACTGAATGCTTAGGCTGAAGTGGCACACCAAGGAATTATTTTATAAAGTTATATGGTATTAAACTTCTGGAGGTAAAATTAGAAATATTTGACAATACTGAATAATTGCCACAGTGTCTTCTTAGATGGAAGAGTTCTTTTTGTAACATAGTTTTGGATTGATCATGATACCTGGCTTTCTCCTCTGTTTTATAGTACAGCATATTTGTCAAAAGCAGACAGAAGTTACGAATTTTTAATGCTTTTGAAAAAGTCAAGCCCCTTACATCAATATTTAAGAAGAATAGGAAATCATAGGGTTTCATATGAGAAATATTTTCTCTAAAGCAGAAGAAAACCTTGTTTTCTACTAAAAATTGACTACTAAAAATTCCAGATTGATTTTATTAATGAAGAATATTCATTAGCTTTATCCAAATCTATTTTTACATGAAAATTTAGCAAAATACTAAAGGATTAGAACCCATGTCTTATGTTAGGAAGGGGATAATTGTTAAATTATAGATTGGTTCTCCCTTTTCTGGTACACCTAGCGTTTACTTATTCCAAGAAAAATCAACTGTGTTGGGGGCAAGAGCGAAGTGTACCTCATCAGGTTTATCTTTCACATGACAAATGGTTGTTTGTTGTCCAGTCTGTCCAGTCAGGGTAAGCCAGGTTTGGGAATACTGGGAGAAAGAGCAGAAGGAAAAGATTAAAGGTATCGTTGTGCTTCGATGTTGAATATGCATTTTTCTCAATTCAAGAGCTGACACTGATTTTGTTACTCTCAGTTTAGTGATGCAAGCAGCTGGAAGGCATCAAAGCTCTTTTCAGTTCTAATGCTTAAGACTGTAGACATTTATTTTTCATAAAATTGAGTTTGTGGATCCAGATTTTTTTTTTGTTTGTTTCTACCTTAACATTCTATTCTGGTGGATAGTCTTAAAAGTCAAATCTCTATCATTACTATAACAGCAAAGGTCTGGAGAAGTAAAGGCTTCAGGAAAGACAAATATAAGAAAATGTCATACATAAATTTGGCACGCAGCCTTAGGTCTGACCCTTGTACATATGCCAGATACATAATAATATGTGTTAAGATACACCAATATGTTTTGTGATGATGGTATTACATCTTTAATTGGTCACCTTTCCATCCATTTTTCCTTATTTATTTAACTAATGATCCAGATTGATGTTTTTGATATCTGTTCTATAAGATATGTTTTGTTTTTCACTGTTCTGTACATGTATGTTTTCAATTGCATTAAAATTGCTCAGAATTCTCAGCTAACATAGCTAACATTCTGCTAACATTCTGCAGATTAAAAAAGACCCCCACCCTTGCATTCCTTTTACAGTAATGCAAGATTTTTATAGTCACTGAAAATTTTAAAATAGTCTTTTTTATTATTATTATTTATTATTATTTTTTATTTTTAATCTAAACTCACGTATTACAAACAAGGAGAGCAGATGTATAAATTTTGCCTGCTCCTACAGGAACTGAAGTTTGTCACTGGTTCATAGATGAGAGTCTAAGAATATGCATTTTATGAAGCCTGTGAAAAATATCTTGAAATCCATCAGTTGCAGGTAATAAATCTGGCATGCCTGCAGATGAAATACTCAAGTAAGGTAAAGTTATGCAGGATGAAGCAAAGCATTCAAGGTTCTGCAGGACTCATTATAGTGACCCTGTATTGTCCAACTAGCTACGGGAGAGAGAAATTCTTTTCTCCAGATACTGCTTGATAATTGTCATATTGTCTCTCAGATGAAGATAAAGGCTAAGTGCATGTTCTTGGTATTCCATCCAGTTAACTTTGAGTTTTTATTTCAATTTTTTGTTTTGTTTTGTTTTCCTTGAGGAGATGTCTTAAGCTTTTGTGTTGCAATAGATCTCTTACAATGCTTCTCTTCATCACTTTTGAATCACACAGTGCTGTGGTTAACTCAAGTTCCATATTTTCCTTTAATAATTCATAGTTGTCTTGTAATATTTTTTAAATTGAAATAATCTTGTTTTGTTCATATGAAAGAATTTGTTGAAAGGATTAGTTCTATCATGAATTTGAAAAGAAAAAATCTTTTGTGTCAGATTTCACTTCTATATTTACCTCCATAATTGTTACATGCTTAGGATGATATACCTTTTAGAAGGTATTCCTTTTGAATAATTCTGTAATCTCTCTTTTCTCTGAATATAACCTGTTTTCTTTCATCACTAATTAATCTTTTTTTTTTTTTCTTTTTTTTTAATATATTGCCAACGTTGCATCCATGATTTAACTTCTGAACAATAGCTGATATTATTGAGTTACAGTACCAATAGGAGAAGCTACATAAGTTCCCGATTAATAGTTCCTGGTTAATTTGAAACATAAATTAAAAGCTCTGGTTTCTGAGGTTTAAATCCTGGAAAGTCATCTAACTGAATGCAATATTAAAAAATTCATGTAGCATTATTTTTAATAGAGTGGAAAAAGTTGAAATGTGTTTTTAGGGCTTCATTCAGAAGAATGCAGGCTTCAAGTGGGTCTTGAGCTCTACTGTAGGAACATTTACTTATGAGGTTGTGTGGAAATTTAATCATTCTTTTCACCCAGCTCTTCTGTGGTCTTTCAAAAAGAATACTTTTCAGTATTCTTCCAAGACTGAAGAGCTATTTTCTCTCTCTCCTCTTACGTTTGCAAGTGTTTCCTTCTGCATCCATTATTGCATTGCTTTGAGAGCCAATTAGACTGATTGATTCTCTGGTGACATAACATATGAGGCAAAGTTTATAGTGAGACAGAGTTTATAGCTGTTATATTTTATCCAAATACTTAACTCCCTTTTTCTGAATAAGCCAAAAAGACCTTAAAATCATATGTTAATATTTAGACTGTGCAGCCTTATGTTTGTATATGAGGATATATCAGTCACATGGAATAAGCTTTTTGTCATGTGCCTCTTTCTTTTGTTTGTGTAACGGAGAAGAATAGCTTTGCTTTTATATTTGATCCTCTGATACATTTTTGAAGATTGATTTTGTTCTGCTTTGGGTGATTGTATCGTAACTTAATATTTCACACTGTGTGGGGTCCTGCAACACACCCCCAGACTCCAAAAAGAGTATTTACAGCAGTTGCAGTCATCCAACTGCAATTACAGCAGGTTTTATGGCAGTTGCAAAAGCTCCAACTGTATGTATGGTCCAGGTGATCTCTGCTCCAATATAGATTTAGTTCTCCATTACTTCATTGTTTTAATGACTTTTTAATGGCTTGGCTCCAAAGGGTCTTATTCACTTGACTTTAATTACTACCTATCAATTAAATATGTTATAGCGTGATAAATAGATATGAATTTCTAGTTATTAGAATGCTACATTCTTTCATGTGTGATGATACAGGTTTAACATGAAGTGCCCTATGAGATCAGAAAAACAAGGTGCTTATGTGGCTATGAAAATATTCACTATAATGTTAAATACTAGATCCTTTTTGAAGAATCAATTATTTACCTGGTAAGGTATTTTTAATGACTCTGAGATGTACATGATTCTGTCAGCTGGTATATCTGAGGGGAGCTAAAAGTGACAGAGAAGGGCTAGGGGAAGTCGTCACTACTGTCACTGTTGAAGACAGGGAAAAACCTCTGAGCTCTCCCATAGGACTGGCTGAGGGCTCCTCAGAGAAGGAAGCATTCCTGATGCCCCGTCTGGTTTCTTCTTCTTGCATCCACCCAGGGGTAACTGCACCTGCTGCTTCCCTAAAGTGCCTGTACACCAATGCGCGGAGCATGGGAAATAAACAGGATGAGCTTGAGATCTATGTTCGGTCGGGGGCCGCGGTCTCGTTGCGATCGCTGAGATGTGATGGGACAGCTCGCATGACTGGAACACTGTCATGGAGGGCTATGTTCTCTTTAGGAAAGACAGGCTGGGGAAGCGTGGGGGTGGGGTTGCCCTTTATGTGAGGGAGCAATTAGAGTGTACCCAGCTCCACCTGGGGGAGGGTGAAGGACAAGTGGAGAGCTTGTGGGTGAGAATTAAGAGGTGGGCTGGTATGGGGGACATGGTGGTGGGGTTCTACTACAGGTCACCAGATCAGGAGGAGGAGGTTGATGAGGCCTTCTACGAGCAGCTGCTAGTAGCCTCACGATCACGAGTGCTGGTCCTCATGGGGGACTTCAATTACCCAGACATCTTCTGGGTAAGCAACTCAGCCAGGCACACGCAGTCCAAACGATTCCTACAATGTGTTGAGGACAATTTTCTGACGCAGGTGGTGGAGGAGCCGACGAGGTGGGGGGTGCTCCTGGACCTTGTTCTTACCAACAGGGATGGCCTTGTTAGAGATGTGAAGGTTGGGGGCAGCCTGGGATGCAGTCACCATGAGGTGGTGGAGTTCCAGATGGAACTAGGCAGAGGAAGTAAGGCTAAAAGCAGGACTGCTACCCTGGACTTTCGAAGAGCCAACTTCGACCTCTTCCGGGACCTGCTTGGGAGTATCTTATGGGCTAGGTTGCTAGAAGGCAAGGGTGCTTGTGAGAGCTGGGCTACATTTAAGCAGCACTTCTTCCATGCTCAGGATCAGTGCATCCTGAAGAATAGGAAATCGGGGAATGGAGGCAGGAAAACTGTGTGGATAAGCAAGGAGCTCATCGATAGGATCAAAAGGAAGAGGAAGGTCTATGAAATGTGGAAAAAGGGCCTGTCCTTTTGGGAGGAGTATAGACATGTTGTCAGGGCCTGCAGAGACGCAACGAGGAAGGCTACAGCCCACCTAGAGATGAGGCTTGCCAAAGAGATAAAGGATAATAAGAAGTTTTTTTTCAAGTATGTAAACAGCAAGAGGAAGACTAGGGATAATGTGGGTCCCTTGCTGAACGAGGGGGGGGTGCTGGTCACGGAAGACGTTGAGAAGGCAGAGGTACTGAATGCTTTCTTTGCTTCAGTCTTTGCTTCAAGGACACTCCCCCGGGACTCCTCGCCCGTGGCAATAGGACAAGGGGTCTGGGAAATGGAGGGCTCCCCTCTCGTGGACATGAGAGGACGTTTGGGAGCGTCTGAATGGGCTCAATGCACACAAATCCATGGGTCCTGATGGGATGCATCCGTGTGTGCTAAGGGAGCTGGCAGATGTGATCGCCGAACCACTCTCTATCATCTTTGAAAGGTCCTGGAGAACAGGTGTGGTGCCTGAAGACTGAAGGATAGCCAATGTCACTGTGTCCAGTTCTGGGCTCCCCGGTACAAAAAAGACAGGGACCTTCTGGAAAGAGTGCAGCGGAGGGCCACAAAGATGATACAAGGCCTGGAGCATCTTCCCTATGAAGAAAGGCTGAGAGACCTGGGTCTGTTCAGCCTGGAGAAGAGAAGACTGAGAGGGGATCTTATCATTGTGTACAAATATCTGAGGGACAGGAGACAGAAGGATGCAGCCAACCTCTTCTCAGTGGTTTGTGGGGATAGGACAAGGGACAACGGCCACAAAATAGAACACAAGAAGTTCTGCACCAACATGAGAAAGAACTTCTTCACGGTGAGAGTGACGGAGCACTGGAACAGGCTGCCTAGGGAGGTTGTGGAGTCTCCTTCTCTGGAGATATTCAAGGCCCGTCTGGATGCCTACCTGGGCAGCCTGCTCTGAGGAAGGCTGTGGATGTGGTCTACCTTGACTTCAGCAAGGCTTTTGACACCGTTTCCCACAGCATTCTCCTCAAGAAACTGGCTGCTCTTGGCTTGGACTGGCGCACGCTTCGTGGGGTTAGAAACTGGCTGGATAGCCGGGCCCAAAGAGTTGTGGTAAATGGAGTCAAATCCAGTTGGAGGCCGGTCACTAGTAGCGTTCCCCAGGGCTCAGTGCTGGGGCCGGTCCTCTTCAATATCTTCATTGATGATCTGGATGAGGGCATTGAGTGCACCCTCAGTAAGTTTGCAGATGACACCAAGTTAGGTACGTGTGTCGATCTGCTCGAGGGTAGGAAGGCTCTGCAGGAGGATCTGGATAGGCTGCACCGATGGGCTGAGGTCAACTGCATGAAGTTCAACAAGGCCAAGTGCCGGGTCCTGCACCTGGGGCGCAATAACCCCAAGCAGAGCTACAGGCTGGGAGATGAGTGGTTGGAGAGCTGCCAGGCAGAGAAGGACCTGGGAGTGATGGTTGATAGTCGGCTGAATATGAGCCAGCAGTGTGCTCAGGTGGCCAAGAAGGCCAACAGCATCCTGGCCTGTATAAGAAACAGAGTGGCCAGCAGGGCTAGGGAGGTGATCGTCCCCCTGTACTCGGCTCTGGTGAGACCGCACCTCGAGTACTGTGTTCAGTTTTGGGCCCCTCGCTACAAGAAGGACATGGAGGTACTCGAGCGAGTCCAGAGAAGGGCTATGAAGCTGGTGAGGGGCCTGGAGAACAAGTCTTACGAGAAGCGGCTCAGGGAGCTGGGCTTATTCAGCCTGGAGAAAAGGAGGCTCAGGTGTGACCTTATCGCTCTCTACAGGTACCTGAAGGGAGGCTGTAGCAAAGTGGGGGTTGGTCTGTTCTCCCACGTGCCTGGTGACAGGACGAGGGGGAATGGGCTTAAGTTGCGCCAGGGGAGTTTTAGGTTGGATGTTAGGAAGAACTTCTTTACCGAAAGGGTTGTTAGACATTGGAACGGGCTGCCCAGGGAAGTGGTGGAGTTACCATCCCTGGAGGTCTTTAAAAGACGTTTAGATGTAGAGCTTAGGGATATGGTTTAGTGGGGACTGTTAGTGTTAGGTCAGAGGTTGGACTTGATGATCTTGAGGTCTCTTCCAACCTAGAAATTCTGTGATTCTGTGATTCTGTGAGGAACCTGCTTTGGCAGGGGATTGGACCCAATGATCTTTCAAGGTCCCTTCCAACCCCTACAGTTCCGTGATTCTGTGATTCTGTGATATGCTGATGGCTTCCCTACCTCAAGACATATTAAATGTGGTGATCAAGGAGTGAGAGCTAATTTACTATATCCAAATGTTGATCATGAATATGATTACAGGTATTTATTGTTTTGGAACAGCCTGAATTTCATATTGTCTAGAGAAGATTCTCTGTTCAGAAGTGTCATTTCTCTGCACTATGAAATCACAGTGTATTTGAAACCTATGTCTGCCAGTGCTGCCCAAAGAGATTATCTGAGAAGACTTCTAAGATTACTGCAGTACAATCCAGGGAATGAAAATCTGTTTGATGTGGCAGTGTGCTATAACCACAAGTCAGGTGCCTGTAGATACATATATTAACTTCTAGAAACAGGGACTAAAAAAAAATTCCTCTTTTCAGGTTTTCTCTTAGATTCTGTTGAATCAGGTACCCAACTGTAACCATATGGGAATTCAGTCTAGTTCAGTGTGACAATGTTACTTAAGTATAAGACAACATTTTACAGGGAAATAAAAAGCACTTGGCAAATTTACCATCCCCTCAGAGAACATTACTGATTTTTTGTTGTTGTTGTTTTTAAATGGAGAGAGCTATACTTCCTTGATGAGTGATATATTTTTACACGTTAAAAAACAAGCAGACAAATTAAACCACAAAACAAAATAAAAAAAAAAAGAGAGAGAAAAGAATAAAAGGTTAGAAACAAAATAAATAAAAATGAAGGAAAAAAGGAAAATGTTAGAGAGTTATTAAAATCATTCCGAGAAGCACAGGTAAATCTGTGTCTGATGCAACCACTGAAATGGCTCCAGACTTTCTGGTTTTCCATGTAATTATCTTTTAATGAAATATTATATCAAAAATAGAAATTAGTGAATGAAGGCAAATGGCTTAACAATGTGAAACTATTTTGGTTTGTCTGAGGAGAACCTTTATAATATTTATTGGACATGCTGTTCTGTACTCAGCCAAATAACTGTGTAGGTGGGGTCTGATAAATGTATGAGGAAAAGTATGTTTTTAAGATGTAGTTGATGGGCTGAAAGCATATACTTAATGAGCATTTGAAGCAAAGTTTTGCGAGTTTAGAGCAGCCTCTTGGAAAAGAAGATGGAGTTGAAACCTGGCTCTTTAGTGAAATGTTTCCTTTTCCCCACTGTACAAATGCAAAGTGGATTGTTGCCATTGAATTGTCCTGAAATATAATATTGCATTGTTCTGCCCCAAAAATAAGAAAAATAAAACATTATTGTGAATACTTTTGCAAATATATTTTTTCTCTTTCTACTTCATAGAACAGTCCAGGGTGGAAGGAACATCAAGAGGCCTCTTGTCAGGCCACCTGGTCAAAACAGGTTCAACACTGAATTCAGATCAGCCTGCTTAAGACTTTTCCAGTCAGGCTGTGAAAATCTCCAAGGACAGAGATTTTGCCCTACCTGACAACATGTTTTATGCTTCTCTATCTAGTCATGTAATAACATTTTACTACTGAAGAATTGTTGATGTTTTACTATTTAACACTATTTCTTTGAGATTCTAAAGCCGATTATATGTACATATTTGTTTACATTCTCTTTTTGCTATTTATATTCTTTAAAGATCCTAATTAGGAATTTATTTTTAGTTGTTATACTACTCCATGACAGATACAGCAAAAAGATCGTCCCTGTTTAATTTTTTGATAGTTTTAAAATGAAATTTAATGTTCCTGCTGTGCCTCCAGCTCTGTCTTCCACTTTCCCATACCAAAGCTACCTCCTAGTGTTACTCTTCACTGTTTTTGTGTGATGTCCAGAACAGCTAGTGTCCGCTTTCTGAGCTTGAGAAATTCCTAGAGTACCAGAGTTTCTGATTCTGCACTTGGTTAGGCATTTACAGTTCATTTCTTGTACTTTTAGGCCTTATAGCTTCAATATTCTAATGACTTTATCTAATTTCTAAAGTGTAGCAGTTACAATTTTTCTCTTTAAGAGAAGTATTAATGGCCTCATACTCCTAAAATGACTTGGCTTTTCCAAATAATGGTTATTTTAAAGGCTTCATTGTGAACCCAAGAATGTTTATGCCTTCACTGTAAGAATTGTGTAGAAATGGGGCTGTTGCCATAATTACTCCAGCCCAAATTTAGTATGATTTGTGCAGGAGTGTCAGCACTGAAAGTGATTAAATTGAATGATGGATTAATTGAACTTCTGTTGCTCTTCTCCTACAAATCCTCTGGCACTCTTTAAAACATGTGCTATGAAGAAAGAATGAATGTCAAAATACGTATCAGGAAGAATCATGTCTTGGACCTTTATCTATAGTTAGTAGTTTACTGGTTCTCAAACTGTGAGTTATGAATAATCACTAGATACCCCAAATTACATTTGCCTTTTTGCTAACAGTAGATGATGTGAATACTAGGACTGTGTGATGCTTAATGTGACAATCACTAAGCAAACAAGCTGAGCAAAATGTGGAGTAGAACCCTGATTTCTGTATGTAAGCCCTGTGCCCGGCACCCCTTACTGCTGCATCTCGTTCTCTCTCTCTTTTAATAGAAGTAGCACTGATTATAGAGTGAGAAGTCCTAGTTCGGAAAGAGATAAAAGCCATTAAAAAAAAAAAAAAGGAAAAGTTCCCTTGATTTTTGTTTTTGGTTACATCACCTAAACCATCCCAGGCTTGATTTGATAGGCTGCTAACCAGCCACTAGTCCAGTCCGGTAGCTATTATTTTATTTTATTTTATTTTATTTTATTTTATTTTGTTATTTTATTTTAATTTTATTTTAATTTAATTTAATTTTATGCATTAGGTGCTGTACAACCATCTGATATGACCATTGTCCGACATAATTTAATGGCAAAAAAGTGGAACTGCATCCAGGTGCAATACTGGGTGAGGTATTCAAACAAGGAAGTGTCTTGAATTTCTTGAATGTATCGTGAATGTCTTGAATTGGTGGAGGACTTTGAAAATCAGTATCAGGAAATTGTTGTGGCAGAGAGAGGAATACAAATATTGAGGTACATCAGATCTGTTCTGTCCATTGTTGGAAAAATGGAGATTTAAGAGCCTGTCTAAGCCAATTCACAAGACTATATTTTCCTACTGATATAGACTGGTAAAAAGTTATTGCTTTGGAAGAAGCAATTAGGCCCAGCTCCAGGGTGATGATCTAGTTGTAATACTTCTATTTCTTTCATTTGACTTGAATTGTAAATATTAAACAAACTTTTATAAGCAATACATGGCTTAATTATAAATATCATATCCAAAATTATTTATAGAATCATAGAATGGTTTGGGTAGGAAGGAACCTTAAAATTCATCTAATTCCAATCCCCCTGCACTGAGGTATTTACATGCAATGGAAAGAAAGCATGAAAAAGGAATAGTCTGCATTTAACAGGAATCCATAAACAAGCAGGAAAAACTTCAAAGCTAAAAACTCATTTCTGAGCAGGCAGTTTTAAGTTTTTAATGCTCCTTCTATGTGTTAAAAGTTATTTGTTTTGCAAGTTAGCTCCAGTAAAACATGAAACAACACTGATATGAATGAGAAGCTATTGCTTATATGCTTGTTGCCTAGAAACAGAGCTCTGGTTCTCCACTTCTGGCACTTACCCTGCCTTTATGTTTTGACTTGTCAGGTTTCCACATCTACTGTGTTTCCACTACTTTAAATACTTGAAAATAATCTGAATGTATGTCAAGTAAAAAGTGGAGGTTAATTTGCAGAACATTGACTATTGCAAGGATTCCCAGAGTAAGGCACGTGTACCATTAGTGGTACAGCTCCAAGTTATGTGCTAATGAGCTTTATGCAGTACTTGCATTCTAGTGCCCATGGCTGGGGCAGTTACTGATGCCATTATCACTATGTGATTGAGCTGAGCTTTGAAACTGTAGGATGCCAAAGCACTGTGAGTAATGGAAAGATGGTGAGCTGAAAAGAAACATTTTCCATATAATTTATGTGGTTTCTAAGCAGTTAGAGGATAAAAAAGCTAGATATTGTGATAGACATTATTTTTGTCTTTGATTTTTGACATTCTGACTGATAGTTCAACAATGTGCTGATTCTCTGGTTGTACATTCAGAAGAAAGAGGCACAGGATTTAACAGTTCATTGACTTGTTACTTCCCTGAATTTCTCCTCTAAATCTATCAGTGTCTGGCCACTGACAAAAGTAGAGGATAATCTAAAATACAATTGGAAGGAACATAAGCTTTCCTTGCAAAAGTAGAAAACTACTGCGTCAGTTACGAATATTAAAACAACTTCTATTATTTTGTTACAAACCCCTTCTATTGTCACTGAATCACAATGTGGAAGCCAAGATTGTATCTACAAATATCCTGTTTTTTTTGCATGCATCAGGGCAAATACATACTAAAAACAGAAAGCTTTTTATGTGCCTAAAGTTTTAAATTGAAATATTTATCAAATGATGTACAAGATATTCATGCTTACCAACCTGAGGTGTTTTAATTTTCTTGCTTGCTGTATGATTTGAAGTCTTTTTAATTTGATTTTAATAGGTAAAATTATTAGTTTATAAAATAACTGATTTTGCAGATCATTTACAACATTTAGGAAGGTAAAGACTGTCCATTTTTTTTTAGCTTGTGGACACAAATACATATTAGCACAGGGTAAGAATGTACACTTTGCCTTTAGTAAGAGCATGCAGATTTTCTCTTACTGTCTGGCACCCCTTTCCAATGGTAAGGTAGCTTTCCCCTTCTAGTGGCTTATGCTTTCTCAAAACCTTTAGCATTTATTTTTTAAGATGTGCACATGTGCTGTAACTGCAGGGATGTCTATACAAGTTTGCAACCAAACTTGTGTGATGGCATGCATGCTGAGAACCATTGTTGGATGGCTGAGATTCAGTGTTTGCTCAATGCATTGCTGATTTAGGATGATTTTTTAAAATAATCTAGAATTTATTTTTGTTCTATTTTAATCACCTGTTTGCAAACGCTACAGAAGTGCTTCATGTGATTAAAGTTTGATTCTACAATCCCTATGCAATTTTATTGCTGATCAGGTTCTACTGAATTCCAGAAGTATGCAATTGCTCAACAGTTTTGCAGCTTGTCTCCATGGCTGAATTTAGATATGAAGCTTGACTGTCTTTGAAAGTCTTGTCTGGTTTAGCTTTACAATGAAGTGGAAATTGTTTCAGATCTTTTGTAAGGTACACAGAACTTCCATTTTTGGTAGAACATTGTTTATCTTAATATCTGGCAATTCAAGCTCCTTTATTGGCTGAACTGTGAAATCAAAATTAATGTAATTCATATATTAAAAAAGAACAAACTTACAGGATCATGTCACTTTTGGCAATGAAACTAGCTCAATAGAATTGTCTTTTTTTGGAATTAGTGACTGTGAATTACTTTTTTTTTTTTTTTTTTTTTTTCCTAAGAGATAAAATTTGATTAAGCTGAAGGAGATTTGGAAGCACTTACATTTTTTTTTTTCAGAGAGATATTCACTCCTATTTCATCCAAGAAAATGAATAATATAATCACTATGTTGTGTAACCATTCAGGGGATAGGTGAGATGTGAAAAGTTAGTAATAATTTCTATAAATCTCTTACTAGTGTGATGCTAATACAGATTCAAAGACCTTTATGTCCATCATCATAAAAGTTTCTGACATGATGCAGAAGGAAAGTGTACTGTCCCTTTCTTATTTTTTCGGATCTACTCCCTACAAGATTTAATGTAGGCTTCCTAGATTTACTATTGTTATTATTATTATTCATGAAATAAAAACATAAAAATGGATTTGTGCAGGGCATTTCTTCAAAATTCAGGTTATGTTCAACTTCACTCAATGTACCATGTTCTTCAGGGTGAAGAGAAGCCAGTACAGATGAATTAAAAAAACTATTGCTCTCAGTTAGAATCTAGTTGATTTGCAAACAACTAAGCATGCTTACATTTGCTACCTGTCCTCTGTTATGTCAAATTATAATCATATCCTTGTTTTACACAACAAGGCATGGCTGGAATACATTTAAAGCAAAACAACAACAAAAAAAATCTCGCCTACCTTCCAGTAATCTATGGCATACAGACTTGAGCCAAAGGTACTCTACTTGCATGTATTAGCCCTTGATGGTTTCTTTTTTTCCAACAAATTTGACCTATATCTTTCACTGTCATACCAATGTCTAATGTATTCACAAGTTCAGTTTTATTTCTGTGTGGTGTGAAGAAGAACCTCATCAACTGTTCTGAACCTTCCAATGGCTTCATATCTTATTCATCTTGCTACTCTGGATTTTGTCAATTTGTATCTTACTTGCAAGGCAGGCAGACCTAATCAATTCAGCTCTTTCTTGCAACAAACATATTCCACAATTCAGATAATCTTACATGTCTTTCACTTATCCCTTTTTATATCTTACATGTATATGTATTTAAATGAGAAGAACAGAATAGCATATAGTGTTCATCATAGTGTGTCTCATGAGTTAACGTAATCTGTGATTTATGAATATGCTTTGTCCTCCCTTCCTCTCCTGGTAACTTCCAACATTCTATTTACTTTCTAAACTAGCTTATCTGATGTTTTTATAGTATTATTGTAACCCTAAGATCTTGTTTCTGAATTAACGTCAGTACTGAGTCCATCTATTTATGAGTATGTTGAACAGTGGAGGCCCCAAGGATACTACTAACTCTTCAAAAGGAAATTACTGCATGTGCAGCTGTAGAATTTGGGATGTGGGAAAGCTAGCAAATGCTTTAGTGTATACAAACCATGTGGTTTTGTTCACATGATTATGTCTGCATGTTTCAGAAGGTAATTTCTATTCAACAACATTACAATGATAACAATGACAAAAATATCTGTTATGGAAGACCATGCATACTATTGAGTAGTCCAATGAAGTAAGCTATCAATGAGAATAACTCTAGGGTGATATTTTGCCAAAATAAGTCTAGCATTTTTTCTTGATAGCAAGGATCTCCCCCTCATCTTCTAAACAGAAATAGTCCAGTGGTAAGAAAAAAATTGGTATTACTGAATGAAAAATGGGAGCAGTGATGCACTTCAAACTTTTGGCTTACAAGTTGTTTAACTTATGGGAAAATGTAGAGAGGTCAAGTAGTAAGTGTGATGAAAGATTTATTGAACTTGGAAAGATTGAGAGACTAGAATCAGGAGGCCTGCTAGATTTTGAAAGAATTAGACTTATAGGTATTAATCTTCAAGTACTAATTCAGTGAAAATATCACCTTATTCAATGAAATAGGCACATTGATCTAAAGATCTACTCTGTTCCTTTGAGAGTGGAAAAGGACACCTGCTGACATGATCCAATAGCTATTTATCTGAACATTTATACAAAGAAATATTGGGTTTGGGATGAAGGTGCTACTAACAAAAATTGGGAACCTAAAGGCTTATATTTCTGTGGTATGAAAAAAGCTAAGTAAAGACTGTGTTTTTCTCTCCCCATCCATCAGAAAGACCTGTATTCATTTCTTTCAACTGCAGTTTTTTATTTTATTTTATTTTTTATTTTTTTCAAAAAAGCGAGGGAGAGAAAGAAGGGTTGTCCTAGCTTCTGCACTTGTATAGTAGAAAACACTTTGTTTTCTAGTGATCTGCTTCAGTTAGGACTAAAGAACTGTGGATACTGTGTGAAGTGGTGTGGTCCATGCATGGGCTGCCCACGCAGATGGTCTGGAAGGCTCTGCCCACCCAGCAGCAACGAGATCCTCAGCATGGTTGCAAGCAAGCTAGATCCTTCATAGGCTTCTCTTCACAGCTCAATTCTTTGTGTGCCTTCCTTATTATTTACTCATCCCCCATCCCCATTCGATAACTGATTTAAGTTTTTAACTCAGCCTCAGAATGCCTGTGCCTCCTCCACTCAGAACCAGCCTTAATCTTCCCTTTATTGTTGGAGTCCATGTGGGCTTTATCATTATATTTTGCTTGTAACCTTTCCACAAAGGGAGATTTTGTTCTACTATAAGGTCTTACGTTGTTGTTCTGATTACTATGGCTGACTTGATAATTTCCAAAGGTTCAGGGTCATTCAGTGCTAAGCACATTGCAGAAATGTGCAGTAATGACAAAGACAGTTTCTGTTCCAGTTGTAACGGACTTTTGACAGTAGGTCTCCCACATTAGATTTGAGGTTGCAATTATCTTCCCTTTTCTTGCTTTTGTTTATCTGCTTACATGGCAATCTTTATTGCTGTATAAGCCCATCTTATGCTGGGAACTTTCCTGGATAGTTCTTATGTAACTAGGAAGATCACACACTCCTCAGTAATGTTTAGTTAAAACTGGCAAACTTGAGCAAAACATTCTTGGACAGTTTTTGAGAGTTACTTCTGTGATCCATCTACTCCACTCAGATGATGAAGTTACATTGATCAGTCATTGAAGAGTTGCATGCTAGAGGCTGGGACATGACCTTGAAGTTTGTGCTTAAAAAAAAGATGTTTATTTCCAGGTACTGACTTCCTTTTGTCACTATTCCTGACACTATACTTTTTGAAATACTTTTTCTCTCCAACTACTCATTGTAAGATTCCATGTGTAGGAAGAAGCCTTAACAAAATAAACCAGGCATTAATGCTCCATGGGTGTATCAAAAACAGATTCTGATTGGCTGAGGCCATATTTATGTAATGTCTCCATTTAAGGAAAGGAGTTCATTATATTCTTCTGTGTCTCTAGGAATCCGGAAAGACCGCAGAGGTGGGCGAATGATGAAACAGAAACGGCAAAGAGAGGAACAAGATTCCCGGAACGGGGAGGCTTCGTCTACAGAGCTGCGAGCTCCCACCCTTTGGACAAGTCCACTAGTGGTTAAACATAACAAGAAGAACAGTCCAGCCCTGTCCTTGACAGCAGAACAGATGGTCAGTGCCTTGCTGGAAGCTGAGCCACCCATAGTTTATTCTGAATATGACCCAAATAGACCATTCAACGAAGCATCTATGATGACCCTGTTGACCAACCTGGCAGACAGAGAATTAGTGCACATGATCAACTGGGCAAAGAGAGTTCCAGGTAAGGAAAGAGAGCCCCAGTGGAGCATAACAAGCTAAACATGACATGATTACAGATACGGTTTTAAATTCCTAATTTCACACTAATTGTTCACAAGTATAAATAATTTTAAAAAAATCACAAATTTCATGTTGTATAGGTTGATAGAAAACTACAGGGCAATGTAAGTGACTTTAAATCTTTTCCTGACTGTAAGTGCAGGAAAAGATATTTTCTCTGCATTATTGAATATTGTATGTTTTGGGGAATATAAATACTGTTTTCAGATTAAAAAAAAAAAAATCAAGCTAAAATATATTAATAAAAGCTGAATCTAATCTGTTTGATCTAAATATATTAATTATTTAGTTCCCTTTTGAGATCAAGTTTACTTAGATTTTTGTAATATATCTCTACATTTCTGCTAAGCCCATAGTATTACAAAGCCCATGTATTACAAATTTAATTGTCAATTTTCCATTTCAAACATAAATTAGAACTCTTGCATAAGTTTTGGGTCTGGAAAAAGATACAGAATAGTAATTTTTTTCTGAATATTTTTTTCCACTGGAAGTGGATATTGTTATTTTTAACATTTTGTTGCATCACAGTTGCTTACCTTTAACACCTCATTTCTATGAGGGAATTTAAGAATTTAGAGACCATTTTGGTTGAAGTTATGTTATACATTTTTTCATGTGGTTTAATTAATTAATATCAGTGAAATGAGAGTGCAGTTTCATTATTAAGGTTCATCATCTTTAAAAATGTCAGTCTACAAGGTTTCTTTTCAATAAATTAACATTTAAGTGCTTATGAAAAATTTATTACAGATCCTGTAATTTTACTTTGTAAAATACCAGCATACACAATAATTTATACTTTACATTCACTGGGATTCAGATTTTTTAAAGTTTTTACTGGAGCTGTTTATTTCAATAAAATTGTGTAGCTGTCTTATGAAAGGATGTTGGAGAACACTTCCACCATTTTCACTCACTGTTACAGAGTACATTACCTCAACAGCATTACTTGGGTTATGCCATTTTTCTGTTTTTCTTCATTTAAACTTGGCAAGACTCTTTCTGCTAAATCAATAACCCATAAAAGCTGAGTCTTTTCCAGAACTTATGGGTTCCCTTTTTAGCACTTTTCACATGTCACTTTGTGGGCTCCAGCTATGACCAATGAGAACCTCCAAGTTTCTCATAACATCTCATAGGAAATCACCTGAGAATTTTATTCTTTCAGTGGTAAAAGCCTGATCCACAGTATGTTCAAGTCAAGGATGCATTCTTCTGTTAATCTGATGTGCTTTGGATCATGCCATTAGAAAATGCTTTTGGAAGGTGAATGTATGATCGTGATGTTAAAGTGATACACTATCAAAACAGCTGAATTCAAATTATATTTATACTAATTTTAGAGAGATAATTAATCTAACTGTGATAAAAAACATTACTTTATACCCAATGTGAATTCACCACATTCTAAATTCAGTATGTTTTTCAACTGAAAACATTTGTTTTCTCTGACATTCGATTTAGATAGTTAATGTAATTAATCAAAATGTGTTTTGGTATATAGCAACAGTGTTAGGGAACTCAGATCTATTTTTTATTCAGAAATCTCCGTGAAACCTCTTGTTCCAAGATGATTACATCCAGGAAATATAAAACCCAGCTTGCTTTGCCAAATATATCCTTTGTTTCCTAAGCAAACTTCTGATTTGGAAAACCAAATGTATAAGGTTATCAACTATTTATGTATATCCAATGTATTTTACATTTAAACTAATTAAACTAAGACAAATGTCTCTGTGTATATACATGAATAAGTGCTCTAACAGGTGAATTTTGATATAAAACAGGTGAACTTTGGTTTAAAAAAAATCCCTTCCCAGTCATAGTTGTATCAATTAGACACTTTAATCTTACCAAATGAAAGTTTTAACACAGAATATGAATAGTTTGGGTATTCTGAACGTGTGTCTTTGCTTGATGCCTCTTTGGTTCTTGGCATCCTGATTTGCACAACCGTATACATGTCCAAAAGCATAAATTAATGTATTTTAGAAAGTAGATTTAAAAAAATTAAGACCCAATAGTTTATCTGTCTCTAAAATTTACTTCTCTTCATTGTTCTGAAAGGATTTTTATTTTTTTTTCAGGGAGGAGTATGGGGGGGTGTTCTTGGTTGTAGAAAAGTCTTAGTTCTCATATTAAATAATAGAAGTAATAATCATCTTTCAAAGATAGGACTCTTGCTTGGATTGTTAGCTGAAGTTTCCTTCTGTAATGTCCTAGCAATACCTGTACTTTAACAGAAATGTATCTGATAACATAAGTTGTATTTTCTCCTCTACAGTATGTTAAATTTGAATACTGTCTTATTACTAGGAATTACACAATACTGATTAATTTGAGAGCTTTTTTTTTTTTTTTTTTTTTTTTTTTTAATATATACGTTATACATAAGCAGAGAAACTGAGCAACTGCTTTTTCTTTTATTTACTTTGTATAACAGCATTGTGGGATTCCACTCAGTTGTTTTCTCAGCTAATTTACTACAGTTTCAAGCTTCAGAACCCAGGGTAAAAACATTTTTCTAAAGAGCGAATGTGCTTTTAACATGTACCAAAAAGCAACAGGAAGCAACCTCTCCTACGCATATCTCTCAAGCCTTGGAAGCACTGCACAAATTCATTTAGTTAAATGCAGACTCTTAGCAGATGGAAAGGAAGGAACAAAGTTGTTGTGAGTTGCTGGCTTGAGAGCATATTTGCTGAGGATAGAAGAAAATGATATTAAAAGAACAGAAATTCAGTGAAGATGCAGCTTAAAAAGGACTTTCAGGATTGTGTTTGGAGTTTATATTGCCATGTAGGTGTTAAGAGCAAGTGTGTCAAGGCAACAGGTAAAGTCCTTGTTTTGGTCAGCCAATCTTTCTGATGATGTAAATAGGTGGTCATGGATGAAGAAACAGCTAATTAGAAGATGGACTTGTTAGAAATAATTTTATTCTACAAAAAGGAATAGTGAAAACATTGTAATCATTTGCCTAGTCTCATGGACAGAAACCTATTGTAGA
The DNA here is from genome assembly GCF_011077185.1 of Oxyura jamaicensis. Lineage (NCBI taxonomy): Eukaryota > Metazoa > Chordata > Aves > Anseriformes > Anatidae > Oxyura > Oxyura jamaicensis. Next base: position 52,027,907 of record NC_048895.1, read on the forward strand.
GCCTTGCTGAGGACAGTCTCCAAATTGAAGTGAGGAGCTTTGCAGATGTGTCCTGATTGTAAAGGCAACAATCGATCCAAATTTTTATTTTAAATTGTTCAGCATTAGTTCAAAGTTCTGACTTAGTATTAACAAATTTGCATAAATTTACTCTGCAGTCTTGATGATGTTGACAAATTGTTATGGAAAAGAGAACTTGTGGAAGCTTGTTGTGCATAACCTTACAGAACAGTCTTCAGTATTTAAGTATAACACGATTGTTAACTGAGCTCATAACAAAGTTCTCCCATGACAGTGTATTTCATAATATGCCAAGTCCATAAAAGTTTGTTTTAATTTTCCTTTGAAACCTTGGCCACTGATACAAATGGACTTGCCAGATGACATGTGCAAAAAATTTGTACAGTGTCGTATGACATACACAAAAAATTCAGGATGCCCCACAGGACCTGTTCTTTACATGGCCTAATGGGTATTTTGGCTTAAATCCTCCCAGATGGCCTCTTTAAGACAGTAGTGATGCCTTCTGATTACTCTAGCCAGCTGGGATAGCAAGCAGCTGCACCCAATGTGGATGCAAACAGATTGTGGTGGGCTAGAATTTTTGTACACGTGTAAACTGAGCTTTTTACCATTTAATTGGGACAAATCACTAAAAATCACATGTTAACAGGTATTAGTAGATGAGTAACTATGGTGCTCATTTCTGAATCATATATTCCTGAAAAATATGTCTTTCTACTTTCTCCTTGGCCTACATAATATCTTGGGGATATACTACCACCTTCAATTTCAAATAATGATTTTTTTGTTGTTGTTAGTTTAGTGAATTATGCTCATGGTCTTTTATACAATGAGCAAAACCATTTATTTGCTTTTCTACAGAAATGCTGATACGTCAAATGAATTAACTCACTGTTCTTTATTATTCACTTACTGTTTATATCATAATATCTATATCTGAAGTTCTGTATTCTCTAAAGAAAGCTGGTATTACCAATGTCAACATGGTCAACATTTTTTTTATTTTTATTTTTATTTTTATTTTTATTTTTTTTTTGTGGAGAGGTTCTGGAGATGGTAGGAGACATAATGAGCTCATGCAGAGCTTTAAGGAGATTTTGTTGTAAGGGTGAAATCTTTGGCACTGCTGCTACAATCCTGTATAACTATTTACCACAAGTACAGTAGCTGTACAACTTAATAGCCCTAAAATGGTACGCTGGGCACACAAGCTTTGAAGTTTTGAGATGATTCACGGTGTTGTACTTATTTTATGGCTTCATGAACCGAAGAGATAAACATTTTGGCACTGTTTTTTTTTTTTTTTTTTTTTTTTTTTCTTTCTATTTCAAAGCCACAGAAGTTGCTATTTTCTAAAGATATTGTTTTCCTATTTGACCTTTTAAACTGCTTTGATTGTTAAGTTAGGAACAGTATGTAAAGAGGCCAACAATAGCCACAACTTTACATTGCACTTCAGTGACACCAAACCTTGAAAAAAAAAAAGTGAACATGTAGTGGAAAGAAAGCAACCTTGTACAAGAATGGTGTATCTTAGTAGCTCTAGATGTCTTTAGGCATGGGGCAGTTTGCAGAGCTTTCATGTGCAGTTGTCCTTCTGGCAGTAATTTACAATTAGCTTAAAAAAGACATGATTTGCAGCTGCTGTAACAGTTTTTTTTTTTTTTTTTTTTTTTTTCTTTTTTTAACAAACCTTCCAAAATAGCTGCAAAATAGCTTCCCTCTTTTGACTATTTGGTTTGCTGTGGAGTTTTGTAGCAATGTTATTAGAAAAAAAATCCTCTGCTTATCAGTTACTTTAATCTGTAGAAGTTATAGTCTAACTAATCCCCAATAGATCTGTAAGTGAAAGAGGAATGCTAGCAAGCACCTGGATCTCACTTTATGGATGCTTTTTTCTAATTTAATTTCTGTGAAGTTTCAATTCATTGCCATGAATTCAAGAGATAAGAATCAATCCTTATAATGGAATAAGGTAGTCAGTTATCATTTGAATTCAAACAGCAGATTGAGAGGTATCATGCAATAACAGGATTATGTGAGGCAACAGAGTAAGGTTAAGACTATTGGATATCATATAAAAGCTTTCCATCACAGTGTTTTCTTACTCTGGGAGGCATCTTTAGTCTTCCATGTCTATAGTGTGTAAAAAACAACAGCCTCCCCCCTTTCTCTCCTCCTTGGTCATCTTCTGGGTGCTGTATGAGACAAAGCTACTCTTGCAAGTAGCTTTTACCGTGACTATTTATAGAATTGTCTTTTAGTGTTTTTGAAATGCAGTGAGGTGTATTTTCTCCTGTAGAGAAACTGAAAGTAGAGAAAAAGACCAGACCATGTAGTGCAAAGGTTTGCTGGTGAGATCCTGAGGTGAAGACACTGATTCTAAAGGATTCTAAAGAACAGGGAGAAGTGGGGGAGAGCTACATGCACTGAGAGATTATGTCAGGTGGGGAAAAGCCAAAGCAGAGAAGGAACAGTTCAGCAGAAGCATTCAGAAAGGTACTTAGACTTTGGCTGCAGGTATGTGTGGGATCAAAACGTATAAACAGGCAATGCTTTCAATAGCTGATACAATAAACTTGAAGACAGTAATAGCAGGAGGAAAAGGACCAGGGCCTGAATAACAGCTCTGATACTGGAAATGTAAGAGGTATCCAAATGCAATGTTTTCGAACTCTAGGGAGAGCCTAGGAGTGTAGAGGGGGAAATAATTGCATCAAAGCTAGAATTAGCAGGCTGACAAGCATCAAAAAGGCTCCAACAGGGAGAAAAAGTATCAAATGCAGCAGAATCAGAGGATGAAGATACTGGGAATCTGTATTAAATTCAGCAACTCAGTCCTGGACTTCTTACTTATTCCTAGGGCTCTTGCTGGAGGACAGTAGTTTGTTCAGGGGCTTTTTGAAGATGTGTCCCTGTCCCTTTTCCTCTTCCAAGCCATTGTCTTTGAGCTTCATGCTTCAGTCTTCCCCCAGGAGTTTTGTGTCAGCGTGGAATACAAGAATATCTTCAAACTTGGATGATTCAATTCAAATTTTCAGACAGGGGAAACAAGGTGAAGACGGGAAAAGTATTTAGAAAACCACTGCCCTAGCTTGACTTTTGATCCTCAAAGTTTCTGTATCAGGGTTAAGGCTTTTAAGAGAATGAATAATGACTGTTAATAACATTAAATATGTGTATTTTCTATCTTTTTTTTTTTTTTTTAAATCCAAAATGTTTCACATGAAGTTACATTTAGACTGAATTTCTGAAAGGACTTTTAAAACTTGCTGATGTTTCTCCTTGGGGTTGCTGAGTGGAATGCTGTGTACACTGTCTCTTTCACAACCCAGACTGGACCTGGGCACTGCTGAGGTGTAAGCCAGAACTCATCTGGGTGGCTGGTGAGAGGCTTTTGAAATAAAGGCAGGGAAAGAGAACTGTGTGTGGGTACAGGAAAAGCTTGGGTATGGGCAGTTTTGCTGTAGACAAGAAGCCAAAGAAATGCAAAGGAAGATGAACTGAGGCAGATAAGAAGATCACAGACATTGGTACATGGGGATCAGTAAAAGCCCGTGCTCTAGTGAAATATTTGTATCCACACAAATAAAATGAATTACTATTTGCTTCCTTTCTCTATCTGAGACACAGCCAGTGTCCTACAAACCCATCAGCATCTGCCACTTGCCATAAAGATGACTAAATAAAAAGTACATATTGCAGAGATAAAAATGTTGTAGAGATAGAAACACTGAATTGCTGGGGAAGCTGCTCTTCCATGATTACAGGCAAATCACCATTCTTCTTTGACCAGGTAGTGACTGATTCCCCAGTTTCCTCAGTTTCAAGCACAAAGACCTTGCTTAGACTTAAATCAGTCTCTTCACAACTTTACTTTCTCTTCTTGTAACATCTACCTGCTTGTTGGTTTACATACTAGCAATATTAGTAAATTTTATTTGGTGATGATCCTAATCAGAAAATAAATGGAGTCTTTGAATAATCTCAGAAGTATACCTTTGAGGCTTTTCTAATGCATAGCTTGCAACATTTCATAATTTTTTTAATTCTCACTAGATTTTCTTATAAAGTCATAACGCTAATTCTGCAGCTTTCCAGATTTTATTTCTTTGTCCAGAAGAATGAGATTCTGAACATTAAGTCACGAGTTGATTCCATTATGCATCATTTGTTAGTATTTCTTTTTAGCAAAGTTCTGTGGCTGTAGTTAAGAGCTCTATTTCTATGTGAGGTGATTTTTTTTTTCAAAATTATGATAAATATCAGTTATTCTTTCTTATGTTGAAAAAACAAACAAACAAACAAAAAACAATAATAGAGTAATTCCTGGAAAGTGCTATACTGTCTTCTCATTCACAGGGTGTGGTGTTTTTACCGTGCTAGGCAGTTGAACACCACAACTGCTCTCTCACTCCCCCTCCTCAGATGAGGAGGGGAAGAAGTAAAGGAAAGAACAACTCACGGGTTGAGATAAGGATAATTTAATTAAAGAGGGGGAAAATATATATATATATAATTAAGGAAATATTATTATTAATTAAACAATTCAACTAAAGGGAAAAAAAGGGAAAGGGGAAGAGGGAGGGGGAAAGGGAATAACTAAACAAAACAAGTAAAGGCTATGTGGAAGTGCAGAGGAAAGAAATTACTCTCTACTTCCCACAAATGAGCGATGCTTGACCACGTCCTTGAAGCAGGGCCTCAACGCACGTAGCCGGTGTTCGGGAGGAGGACAGACGTTTTCGCAACGAGAGCCCACCCCTCCCCTCTTCTTCCTTTTTCCACCTTTTATTGCTGAGTGTGACATCATATGGTATGGAATATCCCTTTGGTTGGTTTAGGTCAGCTGCCCTGCTGATGTTTCTTTCTCACTTTTTGCCCACCCCCTAGGAGGGTCAGAGAGAGTCCTGATGCTGTGCCAGCACTTCTCAGCAGCAGACACAACACTGGTGTGATACCACTGCTGTTCTAGCTACAAGTGCAGAGCGCAGCACTGTATGGGCTGCTGCAGGGAAAGTTAACATCCCAGCCAGACCCAGTACACAGGGGTAGTTAACTTGAAAGGTGACTGCAAAGAGCTATTATATCAAGCATGTTATCCAGCCTTCCAGGGGCCTCATATTTAGTCAATCTGTAATAAGATACAAGTTTCTAAACTAATAAAGAATGACAGAAATTGTCTTTTACTTGTGTTGCATAGCTATAATTATTGTTCTTTGTGCAAAGGAACAGAAAATGTCTATTGCCCTTCTAAATAAATGTGTTTTTGTTAAGATGGAGGTGAATATGTAAAATGTGCTGAAAGTTCTCTCTCTTTTCACGCACCTCCCCCCGATATGTTTCTGATGTTTAGAAATAAAGAAATTAGCTAACAACATTTTCATGACATTTTTGTGACAAATTAATAAAAATTGTCACAAAATGTGTGACATAATGTGTGACATTTTGTGACAGCCCAATATGTCTTTTTAAATGCTATAATGTTTGTCCTCCCAGAGATGTCTTGGTTCCCTTCTTTGTTTTTGGAAGTGAATAGTCTGAAAACAATTAATAAAAGCTTCCAATATAATCCATTTTTTATCTCAGCATAATAAATATATTCATTTTTTTTTTTTTTTAACGGCATTCTTTAGAGCCATGAACCTCAAATACATGTGTTTATCTAAATATCCCTGAAATGAACATTTGCTAAAATATAAATTTAAATCTGAATATGAAATTATCTTGTATATATCTGTTTCTACAAGTGTGTACATATCCAAACACATTTCATAAGTTTTAGCTACAAGTTTTTTTTTAGCTACAAGTTTATTCATAAGTTTCATAAGAACTATCCACATATGTAAGGTTTGTTTTTGTGCACAGTAGTTTTAAAACCAAGACCCAAAGTGCTATTACAAGGCTGAATCTGCTCAGAAATTTCCAGAGTGAGAAGTATTTGAATTACAAGGAACAATGTATATATAAGTAATCTTTTTGTCATATAGTGACAGATTAGAAATAATACCCAACAATTAAGAAGGAACTAACATTCTTCTCAAAAACTACTTACTTAATGGAGGTCATTGAACATTCAATAACTTATGTGTTTGTTTGATAATAAACATTTGAATATGAAATTCTATGGGTTTGGGGGAAAAAAAGAGACAGAAATGAGGATCTATAGTAATAATCCAAAATTTATCTAAAATTTAATGAAAGAAATACTTAAAGTGTACTATTTTCTTTCTAAAAGAAATGATCCCCTTATAAAAACATTTTCTGGTATTTTCCTTTAATTGATAAATAATTTACACTCTTGGATGAACATAACTGTCTTAGAGGTTTCAGCTATGCTGAACCCTGGAGCTTTCCAGGAAACGCTCATTAATTTCCACTCTAAGTAAACAGTAAGTAATGATCTTTCCTGATTTATTTATTTCTTAAAATAATTTACAAAAAGAATATGCAATTGTTGGAAAGCACTGATGCGATATGTATGTGCATGCACACATACCCATTGTTCCCTGTTCACATAATTCACATAAATTGGCCCTTTTTACTTGATGTTTAATAACTTCAGCATAATTCTTTTAGTTTCTTTCCAGTGCTACATGTCTGAGCACAATCAGCTGCAATTCCAGCTTAGAGGTTGTTTGAATATTATCTGTATTAGTTTTCTGTTCAAGTGAGCCATTCACTAAAGTCTCACGTTAGATATGTAGGGGTTTTTAAGATACACAGAAATAATTAGGAAGGATTTATTGTGGACTTTTTCCGGATAGACTCTTGCCCTGTTTGTATTGCTACAATGGTGCATTATATGACACATCTGTTACAGAGTTCATTTATTTTCTCTGATTATCTCTCCAGGAAATGAACTGTGTGTGTGAAGAGTGTGTTGTTTTGTCTGTCTGTTAGTTATGAACTGCTGTGAATTCAAGCTAGTAAAAGCAAGCTAAAGCATATCCCATGGTGGAATGGAGAATGAGAAATCACTCCTCCAGAAGTTTGCTCTCTGATAATAGTGGCCATAAGAAAGCATTGTCTTCTTCCTTCCTTATGAAAGGTGCTGTTCCTTCTGATAAACAGCTGTCCACAACAGTACTCAGCAGGTAGATGAAGATAAATTTATCACTTCTGCTAGAGCCAGGGTCTAGACCTGTAGCTTAAGCCTCTTTAAGAGAGGAGTCATAGAACCAGGAAGAAGGAATGAACATCTTGAATGTCCTGCACCCTTTCTCTATCTAGGCACTTTTGGGTATGAGGGTGATACCCAATGATTCTTTCAGTTATGTAGTATTCCTTATGAGTAGGCTGATCTCAGAAACAAAAGAAAGTGAAACAAAACCTATTGACAGAAATTTCAGTGATTTTGTCTCTGTAGCGTAGGATTTTTGGTTTGGAGTTTTTTGAGTTAATCCAGTAGGAAGTTACAAGGCCAGGAAATAAAGCTAATATTAAGACAAGGGGAAAAGTACAGTTCAAAATCTCACTTGGACTCTAGACAAACTGAGGTGTTCCCCATCTAATTACCTTCTGGAGCATTTGAGGTGATTAAAAAAATAATATTCAAGATATCTCATTTTACTTGATTCACAGAATAGGGAGTGTGATTAATTAGATTTTTTTCCAAAGAAAATTAGATCTTGTCAATAGCCTAATGATGAAACATCTTCTACAACAGCTGCTATCCCTCATAAAACATGGCTGCAAATAGAGAAATGGCCATACAGGTGGCTGACAAATGAGCCAAGTGTTTACTAAAACACTGAACAGTTTCTGACTGGATACATTCATTCTATTAGAAACAACTGACCTGAATATAGCTAAAATAATAATATTACCATGCTGATGTAAATCAATATAGTATTACTGCATGAATGACCTATTTCTGAAATTTCCTTTCATTGCTACAAAAGTGATATTTCATGTGTTTCACATAGATTTGTAGGATGAACTTTGGAAGTCAGTAGGCACTGATGGGGAATATTCTACATGGGGAAATAATCCCATGTAGAACCCACTACCCTTCAGCATGCTAGAGATTGGCCATGTGTTCCCTAGACTGCCACGTGCTTGATCTCTATTGATTTTAAGAGTAAGTTTACTGGTAATGTAAACCTTGATCAGCAGCTTAGAAAGGTCCAGTCATGACTGCTGCAGTCCAGTCCTTCCCTCATCTCCAGCTGCTGTTACTGCCTCTTTCCAGTCCAGACATTACAGCAGTGGAAGGGAGCTGAACTGTCCAAATACCAGCAATGTGCTGACAAGCATCCATAAGCCTCAATGCATGGTCAAAACTATACAAGTAGGAGTGCAACTCAGGGGAAAGGGGTGGAGGTGGGACTGCAGTTTCTGGTAGAAATCAGCTTCAGCTGCTGTGACATTGTAGTTTCTCAAGTATTTCTTCCAGTTGCAGTGATGGCTGGAGTGATTCCTACCCTCCTGCTTCTGCCTGAGCTAGGGCAGTTGTGCAAAGTAGAAGAATTGTTCTGCATTAAATCTCCCTCTATATATATATTAATGTGGGTGTGGGTGTATGTTTCAACTTGCCTTTAATGTGTGTGAGTTCCCCAGTCCAGTTCACTGCAGAACAGTTGAGTCAGGTGGAATGTGAGGGTGACAGTAGGCCAGGAATGAGCAGGCAAGTGTTAAGGGTACTAGAAAGGAAAGTGCTTATATTATCCATAGTGTCAATGGTAAAATATAGCTCTAACTCAAGCCTTTTTCTAATTTAATTTCTCTTTACTTCAACAGAGAGGTCTTTTACAATCTTTCCTGTACAAAAGGCGAAAAAACTAGTTACTGGCACCATTTGCAGTCTTTATACTGCTTGGTCAAGTAGATGTGTAATTTCTACTTTGAGTATTTCTGCTTGATCTGAATGTTCTGAAGTATGTTCTGAAATATTATGGCAGAGCTGTGAGGGGTTGGAGAATCAGTGAGAGGAAGAAGCATGGTAATTTCCCCTTGCTCCTTGTTTTGAAAGAAGAAAGACCCCAAGCTGATTTATCAGGATGCATCCTAGTACACAAAGGATCACAGCTGTTAGGGTTGTCTCCAACCCTAGGGTACAGGAGACTACTTCACAGGAGACAAAGACTGGCTGTTCATTTGCATTTGCTATTTTGATTATAGAGGAAGCATCTGGTTTGCTTTCTGCTGAGCTACTTTGTGGTTGTCTATTCTCATGAATGCTGTTGAGTTGTTGTTCTGCCATTGTCTTCCACAAAGACAACAAAAACTTAGGGAATTTCTTTGGGCTAAGCTTGGTCTGTGTGGGTAGTAAATAGTGACTTGAAGCAACAGAAGCATGTGGCAAACTTTTTGGAAAGGGCAGCTCTGAATTAACTTTCTTCTGCAGGGCAGAATTTTGCAAGAGGATAAGGAAGCCTCTGGTATTTCATTCAGAGATGGTGCAATAAATCAATGGTATTAATTGGTTTATGTGTTGCACATTTTAAAAGCCACATACCTAGGTATGTTCTCAACTGACAGAGAAGAGTTGCCAGTGAAAACCTAGCATATTTATCAACGCCTCATTCAGCTTAATTTTTCTACCCCCTTGGTATTCATATAAGCACAGCTATGTAGAATTTTTTACTCTGATATGAATACCAAATGCACCTTTATTTTTCTCCCCAAGCATACATGCAGAGTTATGTTCTTTTACTGTGGGCCTTTTGGGAAGAATGTTGCCTTACCAATGGGTAACACTGCTGTTGCTCCGGACTTTGCCAATATCTCTCTGTGTCGGTTGTATATAACTCTCTTATAATGTACCACAGTATATTGATACCTAAACTGCTATTAGAGGACTCTGTCTGCTGCATGGGAATGCTGTGAAGCATGTTAAATATCCCTGTTGTGAAACAAAAACAAATCTGAAGATTCTTAGCCTACAGGTATAAATATGAATTCAATCTGCTATTATTTTTTATAATATTCTGTATGTTCCTGCTCAGTGCTTCTCGTTGCCACAATGTCTCATATCTTGCAGGAGTTTTGCTTGCTACTTTATTCAGGTATTATGCAAGGTTATCACAAGAATTAATCTTTAATACTGCTGCCTAAGTCCTTCTAAGAAAAATTGAATTATAGCTAAGCTGAAATACTGAGATATATTAAAACATGTAACATATGATATCTATTTCTCATGTTTCCTCCCTATGTTTTTGTACCTTTGTTCCACTCTATGCATTTTTTTCTTTTTATTTTCCTTTTCATTTTCCTTTTTCTTCTTTTCCCTTTCCTTTTTCCTTTCCTTTCCTTTCCTTTCCTTTCCTTTCCTTTCCTTTCCTTTCCTTTCCTTTCCTTTCCTTTCCTTTCCTTTCCTTTCCTTTCCTATAC
>NC_048895.1:52038665-52053292 GCF_011077185.1 Oxyura jamaicensis
TATTTCCCTGACTATCTTACTTCAGCAGACAGTTCAGTCAGAGTGCTCTTTTCTTTAAACTCCAGATGATGCTTTTTGTACCTTGTTTACCAGTGGTCTTTCTGAAAGATTTTGGTAAAACTCCATCATTGCAGTCTGATTAATTCAGATCTGCTCTTCTTCAGCTGACAGTGAATAATTGTTACCAGCTTTCCTAGGAGATATTTTATTTACTAGTAGTGTTGTGGAATATCTTTTAAGTGCTGATGTTAGGTAGGTGGGAGGTAATGGTATTAGCTTGTCAGTAACTTCTCTGAAATCATTCAATATTGAAGTATCTTGGTGCTTTCAGAAGTATCTTGGTGCTTTCCTAGATATTTCAGTATAATTTTGATGAGAAGATTTCTGTTTTATTAACGAACTGCCTGTGTGACACTGTCTCTCAGCTTCACATTCTTTAAACAGATTGAGAAGAACTAATGTTTATAGGGGTAGGACTATATTTAACTGTGTTTGTAGAAGCTTATAAGCATATATTAGCTGTAGCAGTATAGAATAACTTCAGCCCCCCAAACCTTGTGGATATCATCAGATGTGGGCAACATCATTTAGAAGCACATATTTGCTACCTCATGGCTCCTACACCAAACATAGTCCTGCCTCTGGGGATAGGAGCCTTCAGCCTGGAAAGCTCTTCTATGTATCAATAAACTTGTGTCTTGAAGGTCATATTTGTGATAGTAGGGTGATACTAGTCGTAAAACAATATCCAAGGCTACGTCTGAGCTGTGGCTCCATTTTTTGACCCAAGCTAAATGTTTTAGTTTCATCCATGAGGAATCTGCCAAATTCACATTCCAGACCAGGTGACAGAGAAAAGAAAAACTAAATTAATATTTTTTTTTTCTCTGTAAATGAGAAAGAAGATGAAAACTACCTCAATTTAATGGTTAGGGAAAAAAAGAAAAAAAAAAAAAGAAAAAAAAAATCAAATTATAATTCCAGATCAAACTTGCTGAATTTTAAGTTGCATATATTTTTTTTTCTAATTTTTAATCCCTGCTATTGTACTTATTAGAAGATATTACTGTGATATTTTTAAGTAATGGAATTCCATGCAACCTTCCAATTCTGACAAAGGATGACAAATAGGATTTATAGGTCCAGTTAGTTTGGATGAACTTGTACAACGTTCAAAAACTTTTCCAGATGTCTCTATCAGAGTTATGTGAATAATTAATATCTTTGTTTCCTGACAGTACCAAACAATAAAAAAGAATCATTTTAACTTAATAAAAAATGATATTTCTTTATATTGTTGCTAAAATTTTGTTGCTAAATAGTAACTCTTCCAGGCAAAATGAAACATTTGAGATAAAAAGAATACAATTAATATTTTGAATATTTTAGTCACTGGCTTAAAATGAAAATGAGAACTTTGGAAAAAAAAGGCCCTAGATTTCACAGAAGTTTAGATACCTCTCACAATGTTGAGCAGGAATAGGTGCCTGGTGGAGTGCTGAAAACTAAGATAGCTGAGAGGGACGCTATGTGTTCCCTGCTAGAACCAACCCTGTTTTTATTTATTTACTTTGTGAAATTTGACAAGTTCTTCAGAGTGTGTTAAGCTTGTCAACTCATCACTTACAAATGTAAATATTCTGTCAGAATGCTTCCAACAAGTTCCAGCTTCAGTGTGTGCTTCAGCAGTTTGAGTTGGTTGAGGACAAGGTGGTGGTTCTCCAAGAGCAATGTTTGTGTTCACACCTCAGGCTGGTCCATACAATGAGTTTCCTTAGGTTACCTGAGGATTAGTAGATGTTGAAATGTTCCTTGAATTTGTTATCTGTTGAAGGAGAGCATGCAAAAAGGGGCTTTCAGTGAGTGATGTGTTTTCTGGGAACATACTGCTTGCTAACTTATTAGGTTTCCCTGGACAACAAAATGAATATAAATGGCCAGCTGCATTCCAGAGTCTTGATTTCCCTGCAATGTATTCTTTTGCTCTGTCACAGGGTGACACTCCCACACAGCTGCTAAAATGCTTTTGTTGTTGTAGTGGTTAAAGGAAATTGCTGCAATTAATTTTGCTGTCTTTCTTCTCTTTGATGTGTCATTACAATTTCTTGGATAATTTTTCAGAGATTGGTTTCTGTTCAAAACCAGTCATGGAGGGGTGAATGTTATAGGAAGGGAAAACATTTGAGCATACACATTTATACATGTGTATGTTTCTGTTTTGGTATAGGTACAACAACATAATGAACATGAAGGAATATATAGACATACATTTTTATTTTTTTCTGTTACTCACATACAAGTGTGTTAGGGAAAAGTAGAACTTCTCCAAAAGTGAGCAATCTGAAGAAATAAAATGGATGCAGGTGCCTTAGTCAAGCTAGTTTTATTTCCTAATGACTATAAAGAATGACCAGACCATGAACTCTGAGGTTATGCTCCATTTCTTGGGTACAGCACATTATGTTCTGAGCAGTTTCTATTTGTGGTCTTGAAGCAGTTTTAATCTTCAAGTTTAGTATAGACCTGACAGTTTTTTCTTCTTTTCCTTGGGCTGCAAAATAGTCTGCTTTTCTGCTAGCTCCAGATGCTGCTGAAATGAATGTTAATCGGTTCAGTGGTAAGTACCCTACATCCTAGGATGAAACAGACTGAGGAGCAGAAAAATTGGTGTTTTGTTCACTGGATTTTATGAATGAATGAAGGAAGAAAGAGGAGCCCTCCCAGTTTAATCACCTGGAAGTTGTAGTCAAAAAAGGTCTTCAGTTCAAAACTGACATTTATCAAGATTCCAACCATGGATGGAGATAGAAATTAAAATGGTGAAAATATAATTGACAAAGAGTTAAAAAGGAAAAAAAGAAGAAAATAGTATAAAATAAAATCAGGATTTTAGGCATATTAAGAAACAGGTAAATTATAAGGCTATAATATAATATAAATATTATAAATAATTAATTTCAGCTTCTAGTTACTTCAGTAAATAAATAATAATAGTCTAGAAGAGTAGCTGATGATGTTCACTGTTTGTGTTACCTTGAAAAGATAATTTAATCTCTTTTCCAAAATGTTCTTGAATGTGTAATGACAACCTTCAGGTCCTTTGTGTACCTTTTCTAATCAATAGAACAGGAAGCATAAAAAATGGAACAAATGAGATATTTTATACCCTAGCATTTGTGGGAAAACTGAGGTGTGAAGAAGTTATAATGAGCTGTCTATGGTAGAGGAGGTCTCCACTTTAACCAAGTTTCATTCACTTGCCACCTTGACCCTGCTACCCAGCCATTAGCATGTGCAGCATGCCTGCACTGCCTTTGTCTGGCCTGAGGTTTTTCATGGACTTTTTCATGAGCCTGGGCCACAGCAAATACCATTAGCAAACTGTCAAGTCTTGCAGGCAGATCTTTGTTTTTCAAACATCTCGCTTGCTAACTGTGCATTGAAGCATGCATTTGAAACCTCACAGGGTCATGCTGTGGTCACTTACAGTGCTGTGAAAGAGTCCACTTCAGTCTGCTTCCTTTTGTCCCCATCCAGTGACTATACATTTTCTTAAAAACTTGATGAGTAATTGCTTCAGAAAAGCTTTTCCTCAAACGATTGTTCTTGGCAGTCAAAAAACACATCACTTATTTATATTTGATTTAGTTTCTGGTTGGAGCACAAACGTACTTTAGTAAAATGGTCTGAATTCAGCTAAGCATGCAAAAAAATCTGAGTCATGCTGCATATGACCTCAAATCTTGGAGCAGGTTTATAACAGGGTTCATCCAAGGTGGTTGGTGTTCCCTGGCTGCCCATTGCATGTCTTTCATTGCTCCTCCTTGTGGGGTTATTTCATCTGTTGGATGAACAGTTAAACCAACAGACCAGACCAGAAGAGCAGCAGCCTGGTGGGGAGGGGCAGGGAGAAGAATGAGGTGGAGAGGACAGCTTGTATTTATGAGCATGTCTTTTGTGTTCATAAAAGTCAGGCAGGAATGCATAGCCAGTATCAGAAATTATTTTAGCTAGATCTGCTTTTGAAGAAAAACATTTTACGTAGTACTGACCTCCTAAAAAGTATGAGAAATTTAAAAAATAAAATAAAACAAAACAAAAAAACACCATGCACAAAAAAATCCACAAACCTACTTGCAATTGTTCTGAATATTGATATAAATCTAGAGTGATAGAATTAACTGTTGTAGAGGGAAAAAAAAAAAGTTTATTACTTCATACTGCATGTTTTAGTCAGCAGCTAATACATCTGGTATAGCATCCTACCTCAACTGTGTAGGAAAAGTTTCAGAGAACATCCTTGAAATGAAAAGCCTTCCAATGAAGTTGATTGTTCCTACACTTAAAATCTTTGGGAGCAGTTTATGTTCTCCCTTTTTCATTATGTAGACAATATCCTGCACACTCATTTGCAAGCCTGAACTCCCCAGAAGAAAGAACAGCTGTCAGGGATAAAGGAGCCCTAAAGCAGCATCTTATTTTTGTCAAAGGGTAGCCTGAGTATTGGATGTTCAGATTACAGTCCATGGATAAATGATAGTTAAAATGCTTCAATGAATGATCATGGCAGTGCTGTAGGAAATTGTCGTGTAATAATTAACATAATTTTTGTTGCTCTTTGGAATTGCTTGGCGTTTGTACAGAAAATATATGCATGTATCCCTCCTTACTTTGTAAAGACAACATGATAAGCTTTCTCTAGCAAATTTCCAGGCAGCCTTCACCAGTAATAATCATATACAATTATTATTGTTGGTTTTATTATTATTTCAATGACTCTTGAAACTACTTGTATAAATTGAGGAAGAAAGTTTAGGTCTAGGAAGTTCTAGTATAGGCAGTTACCTTGCCTAGCCCATTAAGTATGTTAAAACCTAAGAAAGAATTTGTGCTTTTTTTTAGTGTATGCATCCAGGTTTTTGCCTCACAATCTAAACAGTTTTCCTCCAACTCTGATTTTTAAGGCTTTATTTCCTTTATCACTTTGAGAAAAGTTCAGTTGCTGGTTTTATTCTTTTTCCTGATTTGCAAGAAAGAGAGCTTGCACTTGAGTTCAAGGAGGCTTCTCCATCCTAAAGATTTTGTGACTGAAAAGATTAGAGAGTGTGCTAAGAGCCTGCCACACCTCCGTCCTAATCCTGCCGCCTCCTGGATGAGGCACTTAACCTCTCTGTGTTCTGTCTATAAAATACATTTAATAATACTTAATGGCTTTACTGCCCTTTGAAAATGTAAAGTGCTATGTGAGTGCCGATTACTTTTATTGTGTTCCCTGATGGAAGGCCTCAACATATTTGTGTTAACTGGTGGTGCTAATGCACTTTCTGGAATAATCTTATTTATCAAAGTGAAACAGTTGCAAAATAAAAACTTTATTAGTAAAGGAAGACATGGTGACACATGCAAGGAAAGTTGGGAAATTTAAGCACTTAGCTTCACTGAATATGTCTGTGCTGCATTTCAGCCACAGTCTGGAGCTACGTTTCAACACAGCTTGTCTTCTCTCCAAACTGCATCCATGCAAGGGTGATCCT
Source organism: Oxyura jamaicensis (assembly GCF_011077185.1). NCBI lineage: Eukaryota > Metazoa > Chordata > Aves > Anseriformes > Anatidae > Oxyura > Oxyura jamaicensis. Next base: position 52,044,200 of record NC_048895.1, read on the forward strand.
AGTGAGGGAGAAATCTCCATCTATTTTTTGGAGCTTTGGAGCCATGGCCTGACCACCAGCTCGGGACAGTTTTTTCCAGACAATCAAACTTTGAAGAGCAATTTACTTGGGGCTGCTGTGCAGTGAGAATTCACTGTCCCCAAAACCCACAAGAGCACTTCTATTCTTGGAGCTGGCTCCTGGGCTGGGTTTCTGCATTCTGCAGCTGGGCCAGCACCAAGTGCATCTCCCCAGGAGCAATGCCAGCTGTCTTAGTGCTGTCCTGTGGACCTCTGACATTTTTTCTCAGGCAACACAGCAATATTTCATAAACAAGTCAAAGGCATATGTCTGGTGATGAGAATGTATGTCGGACCAGTGGGAATTATCTGTCATTACTAGTAAAGTGCTTTCATGGACCTAAATCCAGACTGTATTTGGTACAAAGTATTGGCTTTTAATAGATCAGCTTCCACTTGGATGCTTTTCCACTAGATTTCTTTGGCATAGGAAATTTGATGTAGGACAGTATTTATTAGATCTGGGTACTGGAAAAATTTGTGTTGTAGTTCAGACTGGTATGTACCTGAGGAAGGAAGGAGAGATTCCTGCCCTGAATGAGACATTAGCTATTTGGACCAGGAATGGCTTCTAGAACCTTTTAGTCTCCTCATACTGAAAAGATATGGACTGAGCAGGCCTGAAAAAATATGCACTTCTGTGCAAGGAGAAGGTTTTGACTGAAGTCACAATAACTTTACACATTCCTGCAAAATGGTTGAAATGGTTCTCCTTCAACTGAGAAATGCATTGAATTGCCATGGTGAAGCTTTTAGGTGGAAGCAGATTGACCAGCTTCTAGAAGTGGGATCTGAAATAAAAGTGACAAAACTGACCCCTGTAACATCCCTAACTCAGGTTATGTTTATGGCTGTAGATTGTAGTTGTTATAACACAGACAGAGGTTTAGAGCTGTTAGAGTTTAAAATGACAATTGCAAAGTATTTTTTTTTTAAAGGAATTAATGGTAATTAGCAGCAGATGGTCTTTTCTCTGATCTCATCTCTTCATTTCTGATAGACTTTTTAGGTTTAGAGGAGACAATTTATAAGTTTAGATTGGTATTGTGTTATATTATAATTATACAGGCAGTGAAAGTACAGAATTCTGAAAGAGTTGACAAAGTGTGCCATTTGCTTGGTGTTTGCCTTTCAGACTTTTCTCTCAGGAACTTAGCAAATTACAACTATTTTTTCCTGAGCCCATTTACAGAAACAAAAGTAATGTCCCTCTAGAAAAATGTATCAATCATACTATTGATTTTGTTACCAAAATATTTGGATCCCAAATGTTGAATCTTAGAACTTTTTGATCTTCACTCTTCAAAACACAGCTTGATTTAAAACACTGGAGTTGTGTAAACAATTAAGGCGATATGACCATGCCATCCATTAAATGCCCTAAGGAGGGAGAACTTAATACATGTTGGTTATAATTTTGGTCTGAAGATCTGTGTAATGAGGTAGGAATAAGCAGCATTACAGAAATAGCCCTGTGAATGCTGAGACTCATGGAAAATAGTGTTTATGATTCTCTGACTCCTCCTTGAACTCTTGTTTGCCCTGTTGTTGAGTATGGGCAAGGCTATACTCAGGGTGAAAACTTCAGCCACTTCTCAGCTGGACTAAGATTTCCTGCCTCTGCCTTAAAGGTTGAAGAATCTGTGAGATCCATGCAAGTTCAGACCAAAATGTCATTTTATGTGCTAGATAAATGCAGAGATGTGGTCTCACCTCTCTGCTTGGAAAGTCTTAGCACCGACCCACTGGCACAAATTTCTCATCAATCATGGCAGAGATATTGAGACTTCAGTGTCCTTTAGGGTAGAAGAAATGGGTGCTGTTTTGCCTTTTTCTGACTGTTCCTTGAAAGTAGAATTTTCTGTAGGCATTATGTTTCTCTGTTTGTTTTATCTACATATATATTTTGTTCATATAAACAATATCTTAATTTGGTTGTTTGATTGAGTGGTTGCTAGCTCTCAGGTAGCAGCACTCACTACTACTTTCCTGCTGTCTTTGCCAACCTAATTTGTGTCTCTTCCAAATGTGCCCTCTTACATGCCTATTGCATAGATGAAATGCTGTGTTAAGATGAAAATAACAGATTTCTCCTGTAGTTACTACTTTTCAGAACACTGCAATAAGATAGAATAAAAGAATGGTTTATATATGCAGGTATATGATGTGGTGTAAGAATGTTCTGCCTTCTCAGGACATTTTTGTAAAGAATACCATTTTGTATTTTTTACTATAGAAGAGATTATAAAAAATTCTCTTTACTATCAAGGTAAAGGCTTTCCAGGCAAGAGGACAGGACATTTAGAAATGACATAACCTTTGCAGTCCAACAGGTTCAGCATATTTATAATTTATCTGGAAAAAAAGGGATGAATAGCAGTGTTAAAAAATTACTGGTAATATTAAGTTGTCTAGGGTGATAAAGACAAGAGCCAGTGAAAAACTGTGCAGTCCTAGTCTCACTGTCTCCAAAAGAATATAGTTGAACTGGAAAATGCTCAGAGGACAGTGATGAATTAGGATAATTTTAATGTGAGGAATGGCTTGAATATGCATAAACTCTTTGAAAAAGAGAAGATTGGCAGTGAGATGATGACCTCATACCATAAATTATGGTATTTATCATTAAAGTAACTAGATGTATCAAATCTAAATTAGTAGTTTTTATTTTGATTTTATTTTATTTATTCATTTATCTATTATTTATTTATTTATTTTGAGTAGATTAGGATTTTCACAGTGTTAATCTAGGGTGTGAAACTTTTTACTAAAGAGTATTACTGTATATGGAGTATATGAAAAAAAAAATCTGAAGTGGACTAAATGTCTACATGTTCAAAAAGCAACTAAACAAACTTGAGGAAAAAACGGTTGAGGGACATTAAGTACAAAAAGGCCATTTCTGGCTCAGGAAGGCCCTGAGTCACATACCACTGAGCCTGAGAAAGCATCTCTAGAAGCATGACTTTATGTTTTTCCTGCTGTATGTTCTGCATCTGGTATCAATTGCTGTTGTAAATTGGATACTTTGCTAGATGGACCTTTGATATTTCTTTTAAAGCTGTTTACTGCTTTTGTTTTACTGTCTTTCAGAACACTTGAAGGCAGAGTCATTCTTTATAGCACAATTTTGTTTATAGTCTTGCAAAAATTTCTTGAAATCTATATTTTACGTACTCATGGTAATTAAGACATATGGTATAAACATGTAAGTAGGATTACAGATAGATCAGATGAAAAAAGAAGATTGCTTTATCATTTGTTGTGGGAAGAGGAATAATCTGGACACTGTATAATTGTGCCTTGAGCCATAGCAGAAGCTGTGAAATGCCAATAATTTAAAGATCCCCAAATATTAATAAGTACCCAGTGGAGGATTTATTGTTGTAGGGGTAAATCTGCAATCATTGGGTCTCTGGGAATGTTAATTATTAGGGAAATTCTTTCTGACAAAATCGAATGCTACTTACTATGTCAAAAATAATTAAGACTAATTATGAATGTATTGGTTTCAAAATATTGGACTGGTAAAATTTGATATATATATATATTGTTGGTATTTGATCCAGAGGACTGCAAGGTTCACAATATATGTTACAGTAGCAATAAATGAAAACCATCTGAGCTTTAGGTTGCTCCCTACTGCAAACCTCTTGTCTGTGGTTTTCAAGAGTAGATGTTTATGTTGTTGTCGTTGTTGTCTCTCTTTTTAAACCTAATTCTCCTTCTAGCAGTCCTTGTGTTCTTTCATGGTAACCTGCCCCTTTGGACAATGACCAAAATTCCCACTTTCCAAAGAGATTTGCTAATACCTCTTGTACATGCTTATTTCCTTCATTTTATTTATTTATTTTATTTATTTATTTATTTTCCTGAATGTTAGTGTTATAGTTTTAGATTCCCAAGTCCAATTTCACCTCTAGAGACATGCTTACCAAAGGAGGGATTTTTATTGCTTTTCCTCCATGGACCTGCTGCCTCTTCCAGTACTGTCTAGAAGAGAGAGATTTGTATCATATTATCACCGATATGGCATATACTGTTGCTTTATATTAGCAAATATAATCAGTTTAGTTTGAACATTACTGTTTTTATTTTGCACATAACCAATTTAATTGCCGCCTACTCTTAGCTGAGTGCTCAGAACACCTTTCTGGCTTTTCAGAAGTTCAGGTTTCCATATTTATACATGAGTTCATGGAACAATTATTGTGTTCTGTTGGCAATCACTCAAAAATACCATTAATTTATCTGTGTATGAAACAGGGACGTTCCAGACATGGCTTTTAATCTGTGTTTTGCTTCTGACAGACATATGATGTATGAATAGCTTAATGGCAGTCTAGACCTTAAGATTTTTGGTCACATAAGCATATTGATATGTGTCATAAGATCATTCAATTGGTCAGTCTGGTAGATGCAATCAGATGTAGGTTATATGGAATAAGCTGCAATTAATTTATCAACAGTGAAGTGAAGATCTCTCTCTTAAGGAACAATAACTGAAAATTTTGAATTCAGAAATACTTTTTTCTTTCAAAATTTGCCAGTATTAAAAGAACACTGACATTTGGGAATGCGGTGCACATCAACACATAATTTTATTGAAATTAAGGTGCAACTTGTTCTGAATGATGAAGTGACTAAGGATTTATTCATCATTTCATTTAACCTCCTGTAATATTATTCTGAATTAACTTGCTTGAACAAGAATATATCTCAAAAATAATAATTAAATCTTGATTAGCATTTCAAATGACAGAAAATTCATGGAACCTTAGTATGTTGCTCAGATAATTACTTTTGTTAACAATGGCTTCTTGTTTTTAGTCTGACTTGGGGCAGGTTTAAGTTCCACTGTGGGCTTCTGTATGTTATACCATTACCAGTTGTAATGTTGTTTTCCTTTTCTTTAGGTATTTACACTTTGCAGTCCTTTAACTCTTTAACCTATTTGGCTTAAAGAGTAACTAAAATCCTGTTTTTCCTCACTAGAGGGCATGTTTTTCAATGCTTTCATCATTTTGACCTTTATCATTCTGTCCAACTTCTCATCCTCCTTCAAGAGTGGCTACCAGATTCATGTAGCATGGAGGTAATTTAACTTCCTAACTCTTTTTGAGTTTGCCTGTGTTTTTATAAAATTTATTGGTTTTATAGATGCAGTGGGAACACTGGAAGTTCAAACAGGTTTGACCTCCATCATTTCCAACTCCTCCCTAGAGCTGTGACCATTACATCTTGTATATATCCCTAATGTTCTTGGTTTTAAATTTCTCTCTTTATACTTTTTGTTTAGTTGTTTGTTTTATGATGAAGCTAGTGAGTGATCTAGATAGCTTACATTATTAACCCGTTTGTCATATTATTTTCCACATGCCATCATGTCAACTTAATTATGATTTCTGCTTTTTCCCATGTCATCATTAAAAAAACGCTCAAGATAAGGAAGTAAGCTGTATGGGGTTCCTCTAGAAACACATCACTTTAATTCAATTCATTATTCTTTTACCATTGCATACTGAGATGTGTCACTTTTACAGTAAAGTGAATTACCACAGCTACAATAAACTCAGTTTTTCTGCAAGTCAAAACAATCCACTGTAGAATAGTATGCAGCCATGTGAAATGATAGCAATATAACTGACTGATATGAACTGGCTACAAACTTCAAATACCACACAGGGATTTGGACCCATGCATTGCTGATGTTCTTTTCATTCACAGATAAAAACTTTAAATTATGTGCTGTTGTATTAAGGCAATACTTAATAGGAAATATAGTGTTTATTTTTTGTTCTCCATATATAGACAACAGTTTCCTTCTGCCAGTTTCATTCTTAAGCGCTATAATCAATGCTTTGTAGTTAATAATGTTACTATTTTAAGTTTTAGCTCAATTGATTCAGGCTGTTTGGTGACTCAGGCAACTACAATTCCATCACTGGGAAGTCTGAAACTCATCTTTACATTTTGAAATAAGTGGAAAAATACAAGAAAAAAAGACTTTTTTTTTTTTTAAATACTTACCACCTTCATAAAAATAGCAGGTAATGCTACTTTGGTCTAAATCCACTCCTAGTGATTGACAGATGAGTTTCATTTCAGAAATGTAAAAGCTGTTTTTTTTTTTTTTTTTTTGAACGATTGTTTATGAATGGACTGATTAGCTCTCAGATGTTTTCATTAAAAATATTTATACTGCCAACTGTTCTGAAAAACATTATAATATTTTCTAAGTTTATTTGTGAACTCTTTTTTGTTCCTTCTCTTTGTTATTGCAAAAATATATTTAATGGCACAACACCTAGCTTTAGAAATTTGTCTTTGTTATTTTTTTTCCTTTTTATTTTATTTTATTTTTTCTCAGTATAGCACTTGAGAATATGTAAGGTATTATTGCTTGAAATTGACTCAATATGTGCCTTTAGTGAGAATACAATACTAAAGCAAGATTATTGCTGATTATTGCTATTTAATGGGCTGGTGAGGTAACCTATCCTGTAACTTGTATTCTGAAGAATAATATGAAAAAAAGTATAAAAATATGTTTCACACATAACACTGAGTAAAGGATAAAAAATATCAATTTGAGGGAACTTCAACACATTTCATTCTTAGCAAGCTTATATAACTAAAGAACCTTATGCTAGGATATAATTGTGCTATGCAATTTCCACTTCATGTATCTTTGGATTGAATGTAATTTTCTTAAAGAGTGAGATTCTCAAATATAGAATGATATCATCTGTTCCATGAAGTGAATGCATGGATGACCATTGTCATTATGCTTTTGTGTCTACCTTCATCATTATTCTTCATATCCATATTTTAGCATTGCTATAAGCCACCTTGTCATTTTGCATTCCTAGTTTCTAGCACTGTTTAAATACAGAGTAAGAGAGGTCATCTCATTCCTCCACCTTCTTCCTGGTGGTTTAATCCAATAGAAATACAAACAAATGGCTCCATTATTGAATTCTAGTTATCCTGTTATAAGCATTTGCTTACGATTAATTTGAAATGTTGTATTAGGCCCTCTTCCATACTGCACTTCAAGTGTGATGAAAGGTTCACAAATCTGTAAAACAGCATTCCACAAGGAAAGGTGTTCAGCAGATTGCTGTCTGTTCTTGAAGTGTGTGCCTGGCTTCCCAGGCCAAGAGCAGCACATGTGAGGAAGGAGATGTTTGTGGTGGTTTTACCTTGCTAGGCAGCTGAACTCTACCACAACCGCTCTCTCACTCCCCCTACTCAGAAGAGGAGGGGAAGAAGAAAAGGAAAGAACAACTCACTGGTTGAGATAGGCGTAATTTAATTAAAGGAAAAAATAATTATTAAGGGAAAATCATTATTAATTAAATAATAATACTAAAGGGAAAAGGAAAAAACAAACAAACAAACAAAACAAACAAACAAACAAACAAGAAACAAGCAAAGGCTGCGTGCAAGTACAGAGAAAAGAAATTACCCTCTACTTCCCACAAACGAGTGATGCTTAACCACATCCTTGAGGCCGGACCTTAACACATGTAGCTGTTGCTTGGGAGGACAGACGTTTTCACAGTGAGAGCCCACCCCCCTTCTCTTCTTCATTTTTCCATATTTTATTGCTGAGTGTGACATTGTATGGTATGAAATATCCCTTTGGTTGGTTTAGGTCAATTGCCCTGGTGATGTTCCTTCCTCCTTTCTTCCCCACTCCCAGCCTGCTGGCTCTGGGGGCATTGGAGGGAGTCCTGATGCTGTGCCAGTATTGCTCAGCAGTAGACACAACACTGGTGTGATACCAATGTTGCTGTAGCTGCAAGTGCAGAGCACAGCAATGTATGGGCTGCTGTAGGGAAAGTTAATTCCATCCCAGCCAGGCACAGTACAAAGTTAACCTAACTCTTACGCTGCTAGAAAGTGTTGAATGTTTTGTAGGATAAAGGCATAGTGAACCTGAAAATACACAAATCTCAACCAGAAAATTCAAAAAGGACAAATTTTTATTTGCTTTTTTTATTGCTTTTATTTCTTTATATTCTTGGTTATCCATCTCTGATGCACTTTTTAACCTGGTTCTCTGAAAAATTTTGTTCCACTTACAAAACTGGAGTGTTTTTATTGTCTCCTATTTACTCTTTCAGGATTTGTGGATTTAACACTCCATGATCAGGTCCATCTACTGGAATGTGCCTGGTTAGAGATACTGATGATTGGCTTAGTCTGGCGCTCCATGGAACACCCAGGAAAGCTTTTATTTGCACCTAACCTATTACTGGACAGGTCAGTCTGAGTATTGCTGTTAATTATTTAAGTTAATTTGTTTCTACTGCAATCAGATTAATTTTTAGTTTGTAGTCATCTTGCTGATAATACAATTTGACAGTATGTCATAAATAAGATGATCATTGGTGGGACTGGAAAAGCAACTCTAAAAAATCTAGAATTGCTCTGCTGGTAATTTGTTAGACAGAGAACACCCCTGAAAGTCACCTGCTGCTGGAAGTACTTTATTTCAAAAGCAGATTAAAATTCCTGTTATAATTTGTACAATTTGTTGCAAAGCTAAATTAAATTAAAATTAAATCTGGAACACTAATCACTTTAATCCAGATAATTATTTCTGCTTACCTAGAATCCTAACTGGTCTTAGTTAAAATTGGTTTATTCAGGCAGCCAGCCATAATTTTGTAAGAAAACCCTGATGGATCTAAGTTGAAATCTTATTTATTTACACTGAGGTTTTTATTTTTCTTCTAAACACTGGAGTCAAATTTGGAAAATGTACACCTGTTTGCTTCTCTAAGCCTTTTTAGGTCGTCTTGCTGAGATGCTGTGGATGTTTCTATGTAAAAGAGAAAAATATGCTTCTCTGCCATACAACAATATTCTGGATTTTAGCTGTCAGTCTTCACAAAATCAGAACAGGAATTCTAGCTATCTTAATGCAAACTCAAACTTCTCTCTCTCCTTCCCCCCGGCCCCGGGTTTGGGGGGGTCCGCCCCGGGGCGGGGGGGGGGGGGGGGGGGGGGGGGGGGGGGGGGG
>NC_048895.1:52053392-52062610 GCF_011077185.1 Oxyura jamaicensis
CAGTCATTAAAATATTTAGCCTTGAGAAAGTGCATTGAAATAGAATAAATAGTGAGCAGGGGATTTGACAGATGACTGTGGCAAACCTAGGAACAGTTGGTTAAGATGGAGATATCCTAGCTAGTGGTAGTGCTCTTTTTTGATGTTGAAGACACCCACATAGCAGAGTTGTCAGTGGAGACCTTATGTGTGGATATTGATCACATCAGTGCAGAGCTAGACTATAATGTGAGGCAGCTAAGATCTAGCAATGGTACAGATCTCATTGCTTAGCTGCAGACAGTGAGCTGTAGCAGAGGCATTGCAGCAAAGAGTCAAAGGCAGTTCCTTCAGCAGCTGCAACCATTATTTAGGTGAATGAATCAAAACTCTTGCTAGCAGAAAAATTGTTTCTCTTGTAAGGGTTTCAAGATCAAGATTACAGTAACTAATGAAGTGATTTTTTTTTTTTTTTTTTTTTAAGGTTTTAAATCTACTTGGGAATTCATTAAGTTCCAAGACTGTATGACAAAATGCCTAATGGGTTACTAACATTGTTCCATGGCTTCATCTTTTGAGCAGCTTCTTTGACTAACTGTAGGGTACTGAGCTTTCATGTTTGTATTTGTACAAAGGTAAACATTTGATCTTTTCCCCTTCTATTTGAAAAAAAAAAAAAAAAGAAAAAAAAAGATTTAATCTTTGTATTTTAGGAAAATATAAACAATAATGCCTAAAAGTATAACACATAATATTTCATAGAAATAAGTGCTTATTGCCTTGCTTATTGCCATAGGAAAGCCTCTCTTCTGGTTGTATAAGCATGTGATCTGTGACCTATGGAACTAGATGTGCAAAAAAAACATAGAAAATATATATATATATTTTGTGCAAAAAATATCTGCTTGCTTAAATGTAAATATGCACTTCTTAGACTAGGCAAAAAAATAGAGAAAACACATCAGTTTTCAAATAATTTCTCAGTGCCCATAAAAAGGAAAAAAAATTACTGTAGGAAAGCAAATATAGTATGCTATTTAAAAATACTATACATTGCAATTTAGCCCCCAAAAACTAACTAATCTGTTCCACATTTTGTAATGTAGGCTGTGTGAAAAACTTAAAACTGAAGAACTGAGCCAGAGTACCATTTTTCCTCCTGTTAGCTAAGAAAAAGAGCTAGGGAATTATTTGAAACTTTGGTCTTTCTCAACCAAAAATCCCCATGATCCGAATAAAATGAAGTCTGAACAGTTGATTCAGGCAGTTTAAGCTAAGTCTCTGATGCATTTAATGAAACAATTGCATGTAAGTGTAAACGCATATTACTTTAGAGGTTAAAAATTAATTTACTTCATAACCAAAACAGACTCATTGTTTTCTGACTTTTAAATAGAACTATTTCTAAAAGTCTAAATCTATGATTTGTTATCATTTTCAAATAATAATAAATGTGTTTCCAAGGCATCATATACTTTCTTCCCTCTACTTGTTAGGGATATTTGCCAAAACTGAAATAATAAAATACTTGACTCTGAGAGCACAGATATGCTAATTAGTTTACTAACCATTGATGTAATAATTAGTGCTAACACTAATTTACGTGTTAATTTGATTTAAGCATGTTTCCATTTGAGAGTGTTACAGAGCAGTCATATTATTTGCCAGATTTGAGGGGGCGGGACAGAGACTGTTTCAAAGACTAAGCCAATGGAGTCCTTCCACTGCATCAAATATTTGGGCATGAATAAACATGAACAAATATTTGGGCAAGAAGAGTACAGAAAAAATGTTTGATGCATTATTGTTGTAGATTTAAATAATGAAACTGTGATTGAGAGGCTAAAATAATGGAAAAGATGCATACAGTAGTAACATTTTCTTTCATCTGGGCTTCTTTCCTTAACCTGAATATTCTTTACAGGATACTTATTTTCAGTATTTTCATCCACAGCTTTCTGTCATGAATCCCTGTCACTCTTACGCTGTTACCTGATCTGTGCAGTTAAAAGCATGTGGAAATGTAAATTTAGCTATTGGCTATAATCTAGAGTCACCAACTGCAGATACTAAAGCTTTGGTCTGTCTCTAACCAATGTCTTTGTGGACTTAATGCAAGTTCAATATCATTAATACAGAGCTTTATAACATTTTGTCTCTGCCTGTCTGATCATTCAGTGCCAGGCATCCTCTCTGATTTCTTCATCTGTTCCATTTTTCACATTCAGACTTATCTTGTATCTGATAGATTCCTTCTGTCTGATAGATTGTCGGTTGTGTACATCTGTATGTAAAGCTCAGGTCACTTCAAGTTTTATTACAGCAACTTTTTCCGTCTTGGCTAGATAAATACAATCTTGCCTTGTTCATATCTGTCTGAAATGCTATAAAAATACCATTCCTATTTTGCCTTTATTTCAGCAAATCTATTTTTTATTCTTCCAGCTTGTTCCTCCTATTTGGGTTTTATTGGATCTTTTCCCACTTTGTGACACCAGTTGTTACATTTTCAAATAAGTACGTCTATACTTTTCCTATGTATCTATTCACATTTGGAAGACTCCTTGAAAATATCCATAAAGCAGCCCTTTTTTACCCACTTTAAGTTCCTTCTTAAGATTTTGCTTTGCCTGTAAAAATAATTACACAACAATTAAGCTGCCAGTATGTTTAGACAATTGTATTCTGTATGGATGAATATCGTCACATTATCCCTTTCTATTCCCACTCTGCCTTGTAATTAGATAGGGTATTCTGTGGGATAATGCACCCTTTCTTCAGCTAATGTACTACCTAAACACTTGAGTCTTGATTCAAAATCAGGACTTTTAGCGGTCTGCCAGTAACATAAAACATCTTTACAGTGTACAATTGATGCTATTATAAAAGCTCAACTGACAATAAGTATAGATTAGAAAAATAAACCCAATAAGGAAATACAATAGCACACTCACAGAGATTGCAATTAATGTACAGAATCTGATACAATAAAAAAAAATAAATTGATAATTGCAAATCTTTTATATACTGTTAGGATAAATGCAAATCTTTTATATACTATTTTTGAAAATTAGTATCTTGTATGAGGCAAATCCAGAAATAAAGGGTTAGGTTTGTAATGGGATGAAACAGATGTTTCCTGTCTGGAGGTTTCCCAAGAAACTAGACCTTAAAAATGTCATTAGACCAGGGCTGAAATTTGTCAGGCCTGACAATAAGCTGTTTATAATTTTGAGGAAAATGTAATGTTTCTTCAGGAGTAAGAAAAAGTCATAACTTATCATATTTTTAAAGCACTTGCTGCATTGAAATATCACACTGATCAGACATTACTTAAAAGTTTGAAACAAAATTCTAAAAAAAACCTCATAGTAGAAATAGCTGAATTGCTACCTGAAGTGGGTGCCTTCTCAACTGAAACATCCCCAGTACCAGCAAAATGCGTACCAGCAGTGCTGCGTTTTTAAAAAGGTTGGTGGAACTTCATCACAGTAATCCTGATGATCATTATAGGGAAACTGATGGGTTACAGTCTAAAGAATTGAACTGAATTAGCTGAGGCATGAATAAGCATGACATAATGGTAAAGAGTTACCACAAGTTTTGTAGGGAGAAGCTATGTGGTGTAGATATATTGGAAGGTATTTCTTTCCATTGGAAGGTATTTTCTTTCTAATTTATTTCTTTGAAGAAATTAGTAAGTACATGTACAATGGAGGTCTAGTTTGATTTCCAAAAGGTGCTAAACAAGATCTATATTTTGTGTAGACAAAAGTAAACTGATGCATATAGGAGGAGAATAGCCCTGGACTTCATAAGCTACGTTCTGAGCTGATCTTTCCATCTCACTGTTGCATTAGTCAGTTCTGTGGAACCAACAATTCAAAAAGTAAAAAGATTGCAGTTCCGCTCCCAGGAACCATTACACTGGGAAAAAAAAATAATACAGAACCTTGGTAGTCCACTGTGTAAATCTGTGCTTAGAAACCATTCTTTTCTGATTTTCCTTGTCTAACAGGGATATTGAAAAAACAGGAGGGGTATCCAGTGGAGTTGCATAGGCAAAGACAGATAAGTTTTGATAGAAATGACTAAGTAGGCTGACTTATCTGTTTGTGAAGTTCAGTAGAAGAAGAAACATGAAACAGAAATGATAGGAATTGTATAAAGTCATGAGCAGGTTGAGAAGAAGTATGGTACTCCACATGTTATCTCTCTTCCAATCTAAAGCAAGAGGTAATTACTACAGATCAGCAGATCCAAACACCTGTATGCTTAGCCCAGGGTTTACTATACTTTTGTAAGGAACCAATACTATTGTTCTCATGTTATATTCTAGTTATATTTTTTATTTGTTATTGAAAAAAAATCTACTAGCCTCATATAAGTCCAGAGAGTTCAAAAATCTCAATTAAATGCAGTCAGTATTTGCAATTTCTACCAGGTTATTTCAATCTTTCTACGGATAAATCGAATTGTCAGTTATTTTATTTGGAAACTGCTGTTCACATCCTCTTCCAGTGCTTGATGAAGCTTATTCTTCCCTTTCTCATCTAGAAGAAATTGAAATTTTTTCCCTTTACTGACCTTCCTATTGTGCAATGGCAGAAGGCCATGGGTCTCTTTAAACTGCAGATAGCATGAATAGCATAAAGACTCGTAGCATTCTCTGAATGACTTTGCAGATGAATAATTTATTGTTTTCATGGATTTCATGAAAAAATTCATGGGTTGGAAAGTTTCTCACCACATCTGAAGAAGGTCTTACATTTTCTGTGAAGATAGCACATTCAGATGTTTTCATAGAAGACTGGATACAGTTGAAGAGTGTCAGTATGAAATCAGTGTGTTTTGCTAGTCTCTCACCTTGTAAAATATTGCAAATGCTTAAGGACATTATACTTTTAGTCAGGCTGCCACTTGAGTAAATGGACAGGTTTTTATTTTTATTTTTTTTTCCCCACTGTGTAGTTATGGATGCACTAATTACCTTTGACTTACCAGAAAAATGGAAGCAAAGTGGTGACAGATGCTTCACTTTATTAGTGACTAGCTGCTGTTATTATTACAAAGGGAAAAGGCCCATATTAAGCAAATATATATAAATTTTCACTTCCAAATACATTTGAAAAAATGTGTACATATTATTTTAATCACATCTTTTATAGCAATAGATTCTATCTTGGAAAACCAACTCAAACAATCATCCTGTAATCAGGCTACTTACCTGATTGAACTGTATGTTTCAACCTGTAGGAATCTCTTGAAATAATTTAAACTCTTCCTCACCTTTCACTTTATTGTTGGATTTCAAGGTGTATTAATATATTGCAGACCCAAAGAATCCAAAATAATTATTACAAGAGGCAGAGTTAAACATCTTAAAAAAATGCCAAGGGGATCATTTCTAGTTATTGTTAATCAGAGTCTTCACTGGGCCTTGGAGAAAAGTGTAAAGACTACTTAATTTTGTAATTCAGAAAACCTAAATATAACTTATGAAGATCCTTTTAGTGTTTAGAGATGTGCAGGGTAATTGTCAAAATGGTGAACTCTCAAAACAAAGAAACAAACAAAAAAAAAAACAACTAAACAAGAAAACAACAACAAACAAAACCCCACAATTATGATCATCCTATTTTTCAGCCATTAGGAAAAAGAAGTTCCCTGTTGGGGGTTGTAGGCACAGAATAGAAATTTTCAGAGAGAATGAAACATTTCTGGATTTGAGATAGCCCTTATTTCCTACATAGCTTCTAAGAATGATTGTTCATCTAGTCACTCTGACCTTGGAAGGTCAGTCCCCAGTTCTAGGTCATGGTGAATCGTGATGCTGATCTTTCCAAAATGAACCTTTTTTTGCATTTTTGATATGAAGAGAATTTTGAAGTATTTTTAGCTTTAAGGTGGTTCAGATTGAGTATAAATTAAACTGAAAATGGCCTTCCTGTATAACATTCTTCAGCAAGTTATTGTAATTTTACTGTTCCTTTGTGGAAAGCCTTCATAGCAATTTTCTAATCTAAATATTGCCAAATGCTAAAAATAAAGAAAAAATAAAAACCCCCAGATTTCTTATAATCATTATAGCAGCGTTTTAGAGATTTCTCCTATCTTATTTATGGGTCTGTTTAAAATATTTTACCTCAAAAAAAAAAAAAAAAAAAAAAAAAGGAATGAAGGTATGAGAGTGTTTAATTGTATATATATTTCAGACCTGATTCATCACTGTTGATATATAGAGTGTACTCTTCCTTTAACTGCCTAGGTAGAAGAACCTTTTATTGATCTAGCCAGGAAAGATACTTGGTCATAACTGTGTGGTTCTGAGGAAGGGGCTTGAGGAAGCTCTCCTGTAGGTCAACACCAGTTTGCATAGCTGCTGTCAACAACAGGTATTCAGCTTTTATAATCATTGGACCTGGTCTGAGGATTGAAATGGCTAGGAAGAGATGAGATCCATCTTACCAAGTGGGGGCAAAGGCATCCTTGTCCCCAGGTTGACTAAGCTGGTGAAGGGAACTGGGTATGATGGGGATGATGACCCAAAAATCAGTTGAGGAAGGTGGTAGACTGTGCTGGCAATTTCAGAGTGACATAGACAGGAGAGACCTTCATTTCAAGGTCCCTCCAAAATGAAGTAGAAAGAGGTCCACCCTAAGTGCTAAGTCTATGTGCTGTTGCAGGACTATGATGCTATTAGGAACACAACAACATGATGAGACGGCTTACACACCTGGAAAGCTGCACTGGATGGCTATAGGCTCTTTAGGAAGGACAGACTGGGACAGCAAGAAGGGGAGTTGCCCTGTGTGTGAGTGAGCAGTGGGAATGCACGGAGATCTTGCTAGGAATGGATGAGAAGCCAGCTGAGATCCTATGGGTCATGATTAATGGGCCATTGGAGGGACAACCCAGCAGGACAGAAGCAATACAGGGGCTTTCTGGATTGCTTTGATGATAAGTTTATAACAAAGTGTTCGAAGAGCTGATATAGGGAGGTGCTTCACCAGATGTCATAGCTACAGAAAAGAAAGAACCAGTCAAAATTGTGAAGGCTGGGGAGAGACTTGGCTGGACTGATGATGAAACAGTGCAGTTCAAGAACCAAAGAGCAGGATCAAAACACTGTTCTGAGTTTCACTATTTGAGAGACCTGCTTGGAAGAATTTCATAGGATACAGTCCTACAGAGAGAAGAGTGATATGAGAGATGGTTGATTTTCAAGGATCACCTCTTCTGACTTCAAGAATGGTCCATTCTGACATGCAGAAAGTCAAGCAAGAGTGGCAAAAGGCCTGAATGGATGAATAAGGAGTTCTTAAAAAACTCAGGCATAAATTGAAAGTATAGAGGAGATGGAAGTACAGTCAAGTCCCACAGGGGGTGTGGTGCTCATTTCTTCCTGGTATCTAGTGATAGTACAAGGAGAAAAATTAGGAGAAGAAGTTTAGGAGAAGATCAGGTTTGAGACCAGTTAAGGAACCTAAAGGTGCACAAGTCCATGGGACCTGATGAGATACATCCACGGTTCCTGAGGGAACTAGCAGAAGTAGTTGCTAAGCCACTGTCCATCATATTTGAGAAGTTGTGGCAGTCTGGTGAAGCTCCCAATGACTGAAAGAGGGAAAACATCACTCCAATTTTTTTTAAAGGGAGAAGAAGATCTGGGGAACTGCAGGCCAGTCAGTGTCACTTCTGTACCTGGCAAGATCATGGAGCAGATCCTCCTGGAAACTATGCTAAGGCAAATGGAAAATAATGGGGTGATTGGTGACAGCCAGTATGGCTTCACAAAGGGTAAATTGTGCCTGTTAAATCTGGTGTCCTTCTGTCCTTCTACAATGGGATTATAGCTTTGGTGGATAGGGGAAGAGTAACTGACATCACCTACCTGGACTTGTGCAAAGCATTTAACACTGTCCCTCATGATATGCTTGTCTCTAAAGTGGAAATACATGCATTTGACATATGGACTTCTTGGTGGATAAGGAATTGGCTGGATTGTTTCAGTCAGAGAGTTGCAGTTAATGGCTTAATGTTCAAGTGGAGATGAGTAATGAGTGGTGTTCCTCAGGGGTCAGTATTGGGACTGGCACTGTTTAACATCTTTATTGGTGACATGGACAGTGAAATTGAGTACACCCTTAGCAAGTTTGCCAATGACACTAAGCTGTGGTGCAGTCGACATGCTGGAGGGAAGGTATGCCACCCAGACCTTAACAGGCTTTAAAGGTGGGCCTGTGTGAAAATCATGAGGTTCAACAATGCCAGATGCAAGGTCTGGCATCTGGGCTGGGGCAGTCCTAAGCACAAATTACATGCCGAGCAGGGAATGGATTGAGAGCAGCCCTGGGGAGAAGGAGCTGAGAGTATTGGCTGATGTGAAGCTCAACATGAGCTGGCAGTGTGCACTTGCAGCCCAGAAAGCCAAGCGTATCCTGGGCAGTGTCAAAAGAAATGTGGCCAGCAGGTTTAGGGAGGTGATTTTCACCCTCTACTCTGCTCTTGTGAGCCCCACCTGGAGTGCTTTATTCAGCTCTGGGGTCTCCAGCAGAAGAAGGACATGGATGTTATTAGAACAAGTCCAGAGGAGGGCCACAAGGATGATCAAGGGTCTGGAGTACCTCTCATAGAAATACAGGCTGAGGGAGCTGGATTTGTTCAGCCTGGAGAAGAGACGGTTCTGGGGAGTCCTTCTAGCAGCTTTCCAGTACTTAAAAGGGGCCTACAGAAAAGTTGGGAAGGGACTCTGTGTCAGAGAATGTAGGGATAGGACAAAGAGTAATGACTTTAAACTAAAAAATGGTAGATTTAGATAAGATATAAGGAAGAAATATTTTACTCTGTGAGTGGTGAAGCAGTGGAACAGGTTGACCAGAGAAGTTGTGGATGTCCCATCCTTGGATTGTATGGTTCTGTGGATGCCCCATTGTATAATTCTATGAGGGGATGTTCAGACTAGACATAGGGAAAAGTTCTTTCTTGAGATAGTGGTTAGACAATGGAACAGATTTTCTAGAGATGGTTGATACCCCATGCCTCTCCATTTCTATGAAGCATTTGGATAACAGTCTTAATGATGTAATTTAACTTTGGGTTAGCCCCAGAGTCATGTGACAGTTGTACTTGAACTTTGTTGGTCCCTTTCCCTTTCCCTTTCCCTTTCCCTTTCCCTTTCCCTTTCCCTTTCCCTTTCCCTTTCCCTTTCCCTTTCCCTTTCCCTTTCCCTTTCCCTT
>NC_048895.1:52062620-52062733 GCF_011077185.1 Oxyura jamaicensis
CCCTTTCCCTTTCCCTTTCCCTTTCCCTTTCCCTTTCCCTTTCCCTTTCCCTTTCCCTTTCCCTTTCCCTTTCCCTTTCCCTTTCCCTTTCCCTTTCCCTTTCCCTTTCCCTT
>NC_048895.1:52062833-52355043 GCF_011077185.1 Oxyura jamaicensis
TTTCCCCTTCCCCTTCTTCCCCTTCCCCTTCCCCTTCTCCCCCTTCCCCTTCCCCTTCTTCCCCTTCCCCTTCTCCTTCCCCTCTTTAATGCAGGATGGTCTGAAGTAAAATTACACTGCAGATAATGTTTTCCTTATTGATAAAACATAGCATTATGGAAAATGGGGAATCCTCAAGCAGTTAAGTGGTTCTCCAAAGTCAGTTTGGCAATATTTAAGATATTCAGATGGATGTGTTTGATTTGGCATTAAAACCACTATGGATGGAGCTTTCCTGATAGCATATGTTATCAATATGTTTTAGTGCTTCATTTCATATAGGAGTAGAAAGTGTTTATCAATGTCTATTAATGGAACACACTAATGTATGTAAAAATTGTATTTTGTGCTGATGGTTCTGTTCTGTCTTTTGTCCACTCCTAGACTTCTTGAATTCCTTCTTTATTGGCTGTATTTAAAATCTCACATTTGGTCTTTGAATAAGCCACCACTTTAGGTTCAGAACAGACACCAGAAAAGATTAGCAAACCTGAGAGTGGTGTTTTGGTAATTTCATCAGTATCGGAAGAGGTAGGAATTATCCATCTGAGCCTCATGCTCAATCTTAATTGTTGCTTTGTTGATATGGCAGACAGTCACAATGGCTGAAAACTGCTGCTGTGTGTGGGCAACAGTTTTTTCAACTTGCTTTGGGGAAGTTATAGTGCCAAAAGCAGTGATTCAAAGAGTGGGTCACTTGCTTGTTATGAGAAGAAATACAAGTGTAACTCCTCAGCTCAGAGGAGGAAAAGAGAGCCTTGCTCTTAGGGGTCCTGCTTGTTTTCCTCCCTCAAATTTTTGTTTGGAACTGATATTTCAGTTTTATTTCTTGGAAGATGTTTGACTCAAGCAACTCTTCAATGGAAAAAAAAAACTTAATTCCATTTTGAACTGTGCTAATTCCAGTCCTGTATTTTCCAATTGCCCAGCTGTGAGTGATTCTGAGACTGTGATTCATGCATTGACACTAATGACACATATTTTTGAATAAGTAGCCAAAAATATTGCATTTGTTTAAACAATGAGAATTAATTACTGTAACAGTGTTGTAAATCAACTGAAAAAGATTTTAGTGAACTCCTCCCACACCCCCGAAAAATAATAAAAAAGAAGCAAAATCAAGGTACATTGAAGGTACCATTCTGAAAAATGTGAATGCTTCCTCCCTCTGGATTTGTATTCTTACCCCTGGACAGATAAATATTTCTTCCTTGACTTTGCCACGACTGAATAATTTAATGAATTAGAAACAAATCCTAACCAAATATAAAAGAACTATGCGAATAAGATGTAAGTAGGATGAAATATGGAGAAGGTATATATTGAGAATGAGCAGATTATTATGAATAGAAAGGACTGCGCTCCTTTCAAACCTTTCTCCAGAATACAATCCAAGTTTAAACTAATGAAGAGATTTTTAATTCAGAGAAAGTCAGGAAGTCAGGCTAACTTTTAGTTTTTTTCTTCCCTGTTTTGTATTCTGTGCCAGGTTTATGCAGAAACTGAAGTCAAAAGGCTTTTTATCTACCTATTTATTTATTTATTTGTTACCACTGCATTAGTACAGGAAACATTATTTGTATGATTTAAGGATTGCTTTTATTGCTTTTATTCTTTATTCAGATGCTGGCTTCATGTCTGGATTCTTTGTTAAAAAGCTCAAAACTAGTTATAAATTCTTTCTTCTAGTTACACCCTCTGAAACCAAACTCTTTCAGGAACTTCTCCAGCAATTTACTTAGAAACAAAAATATTAGTTGCAGATCATTTTGTCCAGTCTGCTGTTTGAAACAAGAGTATTGCCAACACCAGTTTAGGCCAGCTATGACTGTCTTGAAGAGTCTTGAACGGCTCCAAGGATAGTCAATACACAGCCTCTATGGGTACCTGCTTTGGGATTGCATCACCCTCCCACAATCCAGCCCTGCTAACTACAGTCTGCAACAGTTAGACAACCTTTGCTTTAACACCCACTGCTCCTGAGAAGAGCATGGTTCCACCCAGTTCGTAATGCTTCTTCTAGCAGTTGTGGATTGCAGTTTGCCCTGTCTCTTCCAGTGCATACTTTGCCTCATCACCAGAGTGAACAGAACAAAATTTGTTCAGCCTGAACAAGAGATGGCTTTTGAAGCATACCTAACCTTGTAAATTCTGCAGGGAGGTTGTCAAGACTCTTTAAGATGACTGATGGCAGATTGAGAAACAGGTGTCAAATTAAAGCAGAGGAGGTTTTGACAGGACATAGGGTAGAAAAAATAGCCATGGAAGTAATTAAGCTGAAAGAGATTGTGCACCCACCCTTGGATATTTTCAAGATGAGACTGTATAAAGTCTTGAGTGAGTTGGTCTGAGAGCACATCTAACCCTGCTTTGAACAGATGGTTGGACTATAAACATCCTGAGATGCCTTCCTGCCTGGGTGATGCTGTGATTCCACAGACTTACTAAAATTAATGTGCATATCACTCTTATGCAGCACTTGCCTTAACACTTCCCAACAGTCAGATGTTAAGGATTCTTCCAAGAATACACTCTGCCATTTTTCAGTAAACAAGGCATTATTGTTTTGGTTTCAAAAGCTGACTACACAAAGACAACAGCATGATGGTGAGATAAGAATAATTTTTACATCTGTTGCTTAATTTGTCCTCCACGAAAGTTATCTAGGCCTTCCTAGATTGGCCTTCTTGTCTGTTGGACATATAACTGTGAAGATGTGATAATACTTTCAGTTTATGTTCAAAAATTAGAAGGCAATTTAGGAGAACTGAAAATTCCTGTTTCAGATAGTTTTGTTGGTTAACAAAGAAAACCAGTGTAGTAGCCTAGATAATAAAAACACTTGATTAGAAGCCTTCATGTCATAGATGCTGAGCTGCTGCGGTTTCCACTAATTTCAGTGGAGTTGGAGCTGCTGCCTAGCTCTGAAAATAAAGGAAAAATTTCTAATTTGTTGCTTGCACATGTGAATATTTATTATGGAGTTCTTTAGTATTTCACACACTGCAGATACCAAGGCAAATGATATTAGAAGATATTTAGAATCTCTTGAATTTACACAATTTTTATTTATCACCTATCATATGAATTCAGCTGGTGGGAAATAGACACACAAGGAGATTTAGGCACATGGACTAAATGTTGCAAGTCTAGAGATTCTTGTCCATAAGTTATACCTATTGGCAAGAAATTCTTGATTGGAATATTATCTTGTAAGATAGAGTCTTTTGAAATATTTTTGTAAAAGGTACCTGACAACAATTCTTATTTGCTATTAAAACATCTTTTCCATTTTATGAGTTTCCATAAGGTATTTTCAAAGGTTTCATTTTACAAATAGCTTACTTGTTTTGTAGTTTGTTCAGGCTGTGTTGGAACTCTTTTGAACACTGACTGTCAGTAATTTGATGGGTTATAGGAAACAAGTAGATGTCTTAGCCAGACATGGATATTATTATTATTATTTTTAATATGTGTGGTTTGCAATTTGCCCTAATGAAACTTTTCAATTCTCCCTAATTCTGAAATTCTAAGTTCTTAAGCTAAACTTAATGATTGGTATCATTTAAATTATTGCAAAATCACAGTCCTCTGAAACTGTGCTGATCTTCCTCTAGTTATAGACATGAATATTAACTGTATCAGAAACAGTGGAAATTGTCCCACTGTAAGGGTTCATGTTTGGTATCTTGTAACGGAATTTAAATTTTATCAGACAAAACAGATTTTGAGGCAATAGTAATTGTTCATATTCTCATGCCTTGCTTTGAGTGCCTGATTTTTTTTGTTGTTTTTGATTTGCCAGTGGTGCTATTAAATACTACATTGCTTTTGTTTATTTTATGTTCAAACAGAAGAGGAATATAATTGAAATCAACTAACTCAGTTTTTCAGCAAGGTTTGTTTTGCTGAAGAGTTTCCTCAATTTGCTTTTTCTGAAGAGTTCACTCTATCTAAGACCAAGCAGTATAACTGATAAGTCATCACTGAAAAACCCATGTCTGAGTTCAAATTCCACCTTGAAGCAAAAGAGGCAGAACTGAGAATTACAAATTCACAATTTGTATTCAAATTCACAATTTACATTTGAATTTCAAGTTCAAATGTATCAGGCTGAGATCAGTCCTTTAGTTCAGCTCATCCTTCAGGGCATTGTGAATGAGGTGCCAAAGGCATGACATGCTCTCTACATGGAACATTGCACTGAATCTGCCTGCCTGCCAACCCTAGGGCGTAGACTTTAGTTTAAGACTTGTTACACTGCACTTGTTACCATAGCCTGGGGGATCCTAATACACGAAATTACAAATGTAGCCGGGCATCTCTCAAAAGCTGCAACAGTTTAAATCACTATTTCTTAAGTGAACATTTTAGAAGCCAGAATAGGCCATGTAAATTGCATTCCCAAATGTTTCAGCTTGTGACTGGGTGCCTGCTGAGCAATAGAAATCACATTTTCACAAGTGAAATGCATGGGGGAAATTAGGGAGTGCTCAATGTGCAGCTGCTAGGTAGCCCATAGGACCTAAGGCAAGAAGGAGCAACCAATCCTCCTTATTAAAAGTACCCATGTCTTCCTACTCTTTGCACTCCCAAGGCTGTCATCTCTTTCTCACAGAAAAGTCATCAAATTTGTGCAGCTATAACAGTGACTGAAAAACTTGCTCCATAGTCCATGCTTACAAATCTCCCTTGTACCTGATGCAGAGCTAGAACTCAAATGCTGACCTCCCACTTCCACTGGATAAGCTTATACTTTATTTTATATTAGTTTTTTAACCGATGCCCCGCTGGCTGTTTTAAGGGAGTGTCTCTCAGTTTCTTTTCTTGACATTGTTCTGCTTTGTTTAAATATTTCTGAAAGCAGGTGAAATAGCTTCTGTAACATGCCATAGTCACTGGTGGATACGTACTGCTCTGTGGTAAAGGAGATGCAGATTTAAGTTCAAGCACCAAGTTCAAGCACCAAGTTAAACCGAACAGGGGTTTGAACTCAAAAGGGAATTGTGACACAAGTGCTCACCCATGTCCTCTCCCCTTTGACGCAGGTTTAGGCTTAGGAAGTATCTGGAAGTTCAAAGAATTTTCTCAGACTGTAGTCAAAAAAGAAGGCGAGTATTTTGTTTGAGGCTCAGGCAACAGTTTACACATTAGCTAAGAGGTCTTGACAACATGACTGCTTGAAGAATGAGGCAGGTGTGTCCATGCTGGTAGTCAGCGTTGTTTTTGTCATGGTGAGATTAGGAGATGCTTAATCTGTGTTTGCATTACACATTACAGTGTGACAGCCATCTGATCATCTGAAATTTCCTTTGAATTTTCTTATAGTGATAATCTGAAAATTTTTGTCCCATATCTAAAAAACGGTATATTTTTAGTCAGCAACTCTGATCACTCATTGAGATTTATATATTAAAATTTAACTCAGGAAGTCCTAATGAAATTAAAAGTAGGTAGTTTTTGGTAAAAGGTAGTACTGTAAATGATCTAAAATTTCATGACCAGCAAATCTGCAGGCAAAAATTTCATTAAATTACATACAGTCTTCATTAATTCTTGGACATGCAAGATGAAAATTTGTGAGTGAGAATACCTGGTGTTGTGAGCAGAGGGAAGTGTTTAATTGACATTATTAATGCATGAAGATTCCCCATCAGCTTAAGACTTCAGCTTTGTTTAAAGTTGTACTGTAAGAAGAGAGCTGATTTCTGAAGTGAAGTTGAAGTTTTAATCAGATGCTCATTCAAACAAAATTTGGCCCAATAAGTCCTTCCTGAGCTCATGGCTTATTCTTTATGGAGGTGTGATGCTTGCAGAAGAAAAATGTGAGAATCATATTGGAACATTATGACAGACCAGCTAGAAATGAGTACAAAATGAGCTATGTAAGTTGAAGGGAAGAAAAAAGAGGACAAAAAATAAAACATGAAAAATAAATCAAAATGTAGTTTTAAACATTTTTGTGTCCTGAATGTAAGGGTTTGGGTGAATCAGTCTCTCATGTTCCACCACAGTAATCAGTAATGCCAGGAAAAGCATTATTTATTTATTTATTCATTTTATTTGGGATACTGGGAATCATGTTTTTGTAATCACACATACAACCAAGGAGCATTAATCAGGAAGTCACGTGCTAGCAGTCCTCTGAGGTTTGAGAAATCAAATTGGAGGGGAATGGTCCAGGGGAATGAAAAGCTCATATTGCCAGGTTAAAGCTGTGAATATCTCCCCCTTGATGGTATTCACACAGGAATCAAGGGAAATGTGTAGAGGGCATGGTGGAAATCTTTGACATGCTGCTGGCTACTGCTGCTCGGTTTCGCATGATGAACCTTCAAGGGGAGGAATTTGTGTGCCTTAAGTCCATCATCCTGCTCAATTCTGGTAAGTGGTGTGCTTTGCTGTCACTCTGGTAATTGTTGTTGCTTCTGCATGCAGTTTGAGTGCTGCTTGTTGTCTCTGGTGATGTTTTCATTTTGAAGCAGCAACAACTGAAAGGGCTGTCAAGAGGGCAGAACCACCAGGTAGGGATGATAGAGGGCAAACCTGGTCAGTGCTGTGGATTGGACTCAGCAAATTAACATGACCAGAGGATGATACACGGCATGCAGGCTTGGAGGACAATTGGAGCACTGTGTTGAACTAGGAACTGGTGGGTCTTGTTAAAATCCTGATTACAAGGCACTGAGGTAGCTGGAGCAACACGGCAGGCATCCAAAGGCAATGCTTAGTTATAAACCAGGGCCTATGCTTTCTTTTTTTTTGACAATGGCAAAATGAAGGGAAAGAATGGCAAAGATGTAACTGAGATTAACATGATTGTTTATGTTAAAATACAGCCACCTAAGACTGGTGCCATCAATTAATACTTCCTTTATATTTGATGAAATTATTTTTAGGCTGTAAATCTCATTCTAAATAAACTTAAAATAAATAAATAAATAAATAAACAACTAGATAACAAGCCTAGCTATAGATAAAAATATCTGAAGTTAGCTGATGAATTCTTCATCACATCATTGAAATAAGCAAATAAAAGCTGAAGAATGTGGCAGAAAGTTTATGTTGCACAATTTTTTTTTATTATTATTAATTTTTCTGGAGAAAAATATCCAGACAATTTGTTTTAGATGCAGAAATGAGACCCACAACATTCTTATAACAATGATAGAGGTCTAAAAAAATAGTGTAGGCACCAAAGGGAAAATTTTAGACTCAGTTCCCTGCTAAGTTGTTATCTAATGACTAAAAATGCCGAAGTTTTCCAGCCCTGAGGATTTACTTGTTCTCCACTTTTCCTGCTGTGTTTAAAGTTGTAGACAGTATCGGCCTCCAGACAAAGCACATGTGGAGAGCTGTGTGTCTCTTTTATCCTGTAGTTTAGCAGACCACTTGCTCAAGTTGCATGAAATACAAATTCAATTAATTCTTATCAAAAGATGATTCTAGTCACACCAGACTTTGTCATACTGATCAGGCACTTAGTCCTTTATGGAAACAACCTGGTCTAAATAAAATAAATAAATAAATAAAGCAGAACTATTTACTTATATAATCACATATAAAATAGTTCATTTATGTTCTATGAGCTATCAATATAGTTCAGATTTTGTTGTGATTGCCAATACTTACCAAAAAGTGACATCTGAGGCAAGCATCTGGCATATGAGGAGTGAAGAGCTATTGTTTTTATCTTGGATGCCAAGGTGTGATAATTGTAATTAAATACATTTTGAGATTATTTTTTTTCCTTTTGTTGTCCTGATAATTGTTAGAGAATATTTACTAAAGTTAAATGCTCTTCCAGAAAGGTGATGCTGCTCCATATTTTCAGCTAATATAAACAAATGTGATTCTCTTTTTAAATAAATCTAGTTCTGAATTAGAATTAGGAAATAAATAGAATTGGAAAATTGAATGAAATATGTTAGAGGTACAAGTCTTGAATGTGAAGTCCCTGAGTCATAGTGTTAAGAGTTTTTGCCCCAATTCTGTATTTAATATGGATCCAGAAAAATAATTTTGTTATTTAGACAAAGCCCTGTCAGGCATATGCTTTGTAAGCTAATCTCTCTTCTGTTTCAAGATTCCTCCAAGAAAAAATTGTAAAAGACCTGCAGCCAGTAAAGTCAGTAATAGTAAGTGGCAGACTTCCTTCTGCCCATAAGAGAGATGGGCCCACTAGGAGAGTCTGGGAGCTATGGATCT
Organism: Oxyura jamaicensis; assembly: GCF_011077185.1. Taxonomy (NCBI): domain Eukaryota; kingdom Metazoa; phylum Chordata; class Aves; order Anseriformes; family Anatidae; genus Oxyura; species Oxyura jamaicensis. The sequence continues at coordinate 52,071,081 of NC_048895.1, forward strand.
TCACTCCTTCAAGGTTCAGCACCACACAACAAGTTTGAAATTATGGTGTTTATATGGTAGAAGGTCAGAGCTGATCTGATGTTCTGGTGAATGATTAGATTTAAAGTGTTTTTTATTTATTTGTATGTTTATTTATTACATTAAAATAAATTTTATATTTGCTCAGAAGGAGCATTTTTACAAGAGCTTTGGTGGTGGCAGCTCAGAAGGAATAGTTCAGGCTAAGCTGTTACAGGTTCATGATGAAAACAAGTTATACAATTGTTATGCAGATCATCATGTGCTACTCTGGTTTGCATACTGCACTCATTGCAGTATTTCTGAGTACAGTGTAAACTGAATGTGTATGTATATATGGTCACAGAGTTGTTGCCTATGTTGTTTTTCATTAACTTTATGCATAAGGGTAATTTTCTATTTCTGTTTTTACATTCCTTTAACCAAAGTATTATATAACTGTCAGAGGAGTTACCTACTGGATGGTCGGAATGTGGACACAAACTTCTGAATGTCAGATCCCTTTTAGGAAGCTAGGCAGCATTACAGAGGCAGAGAAATAGGATAATTTGGGGTATGTGTAATATCTGTTTAAGTGTTTTTTGGCATAGATATTCTGAAGTGCCCTCTGGAGATGCTTTACTTTATGTAGTATAGCTAGCTTCCCTGAAACAAAGTGCTGGACACACATGAAATGCTATGTGCTTATGTGCTCTGAGGCACACATTGTATATGATGTATGAGGAGAGGCTGAGAGAGCTGGGTATATTCAGCCTGGAAAAGGGAAGGGTGAGGGACAGCTGTCCTCAGATAGCTTATGAGCAGGTTACAGAAAAAACAGGGAATTTTTCTTTTTCTTTTTCTTTTGTAGAAAAAGGTGAGTACAAAAAAATTCCTTCCAGTGAGAGAGGTTAAGCACTGGAACAGGTTGGCCAGAAAGATGGTAGGATCTCCATCCTCGGAGATACCAAATCTCAGCTGAGCAACTAACAAAGCTCTGGGCAGGTTGATCTGACCCTGAAGTTACTGCTATTTGAGGAGGAGAGAAAACCTTCCTTCTAGCCTACACTTTCTCTAAGGTTGCACATATATATACACACAAATCTTTTACTAAAGAAATAGCAGATATACACAAAATGATCTCTTCATCTCTGCTATTTATATTATATAAACATATGATGAAATAAGCTGATCTTAAAACGTTTTAAACAAATTTCCAAAACTGAATTGCACTAATTATAATATACTTCATGTTTAAAAGCATTCTCTATTTGCATTCTAAAAGTCCATGTGGAGTTTATCCCCCAAGTATACACAAACATTTCTTTGTTAAATCCTTGGACATGTTAGTCTTTTTACATGAGGCAGGGCTGTTTGTTTTTGCTGGACATTTTTTTTTTATTTTTTTATTTTTTATTTTTTACAGTGTCTTTCAAGGCTGTTTAATATCTTTCTGCTGCTTTTCCATGTGGTCTTAACATTTTTATTTTTATTTTTTATTTTTATTTTCCCTCAGTGTGTGTGGAAAAGATGGAAGGTTTTGTTTATAAAGCAAAATATACATTTATGCTGCTTCCAAATTTTTCCTGAGATATCAAGGAGACAGCATGTCTGTAACAACAAGGACAGTACCGTCTCCCGCTAAATAACAAAACCAAAGGTGCCCCTCTAAAGCTGCAGCAACGTCTTTTGACTAAAAAGCAAAACTGGATTTTTGAAAACCACATTCAGTTCAATAACAGAATGCTGTTTCTTAAGAACATTCATGTTCTAAGAAACATGAAAAGGCAACACAATGCCAGATGTTTTACTTTTGAGTGGATCTAAAAAGAGGAGTGGTGCTATGTGACAAAGCAAGAGGTTTTCATTTTGGAGACACAGATTTAGGTCACGTCTTCCTTAGCAGCTGATTTAGTTTGCTGATAAGTCCACAGAGATGGTAAGATTTTGCTGATTTTATGTATCCTGTAAACTTCCCTGATGCACCGTTCCTGTGACTGTTATTCTTTTGATTTTTCCTTCTCACGTTGAATTGTGCTTTTAATTGATTTCCTTACTTTGGGTTTGGAGAATTACATGAGTGCATTGTACAGAGCTGAACTTGTTCTTTGCTCAGCCTGACTTGCTACAGGTACAGACTGATGGGGCTTGATAGAAGGGAAAAAGACCCTTGGTTTGTTTTGTGAGAATGAACACTGAATGTAAATATGTTTTAAACCAGGATTTATTGTGACAGAAAATATTAGAGGATGTTCTCCTCTACAGTAATGCCTATACCAGTGTATATAGCAATACTTGTATAACTTTACGATGATATGCCAATAACTGGCACAGTAGCATTGCAGTCCCTGAGGAAATCTGTGTACATAGCTTTGTGTTTGGGCACAGCCTGGTAGGCTTTGCTTGTTCACAGGGCAGTGCTGACTCTAGTCTCTATCCTATGATGTTTTACAATAATGACATATAGCTGGAAAACCAACCGGTAGCTATTCAATTCTGCTTTCGGCTTTCTGCCTGCTTCAGAGCTTGGAAAGACCTTTGAGACTGTTAAATTTCACTTTGCTAAGACAATTTTTCTGCACTCTTGTTCCAAAACTCTGCTTGTGTGTGTGTGCCTATGATGAATAGCTGGTATTTCTTTTGGGGAAATTTCTGGTCATTGGCCTGAGGCAGGAGCAGTCATTTGGGGTAGAAAGGAAAACCAATGGTCATTTTTCTTGGCAGTTATTGATGGGCATTTGCCTGAAGTACCTTCATTTTTGGGGGAGTGTTTTTTTGTTTTTGATTTATACTTTTTAATAGCTTCTGGAGTCATCCAGCTGAGAAAAGCCCCAAGAGCTGTTTCTTTATAGGGAATTCATTTCAGTAAAAATAATAATCATTGAAAACTTTGTGAGAAAAGAGGTCATTGTACTATCTGTCTATATCAAATTCGAAGCAATAATCACTACCAAAATAAAGAGCTCTTACTATTAGTTTGCAGAAGCTGTGCTGTATTTCTGTTACCCTTTTGTTCTGTTTTTGATTTTGAACAGTCTCTCACATATACACTCATACTCACAAATTTATGTTTTATTTTATAGCAGAAGACCCAAAGTCATAAAACCTACTTGCAGGTTACAGTATTTCTAGGTACCAGGTCCTTGACATACCAGGATGATGTGAGGATGTGAGACACATCACGAAGATGGTTAAAAAAAAAATAAATCTAAATTCCCTGACAGCTCTGACACATGAATAAATATGCTTATCGTCAAATCTGATGGCATAATGCCCAGCTGCAAACAGTACAAACAAGCTGGAGTACGTGTTACTGTGTGTGTGGGTTTTAGTGCATGTTTCTTTTTTTCATAATATCCCTAACTGAATTGCATATTTTGCTATATATGATGCTTTAAAGAAAAACTAAATGAATAGTAATTCCATTAACCATATTTTCCCCCCCGGGGGGGGGGGGGGGGGGGGGGGGGGGGGAACAAAAAAACAAACACCCCCCCACACAAATTACTTCTTGGCTCTCTAAGTTGATGCAGAAAGCATAAAACACAGGATTTGTCAAGTACTTTATGGAGACAGGTCAATGAAGACAGGTCATGATCAAGCCTGTTTTATTGTATCAGCATACATAATTCTTAAACTGCTGCTGACTCAGGGATGCTAATACGATCTATCTAGAGTTATGAGATAAATCCAGAAAATTTAAAAAGTAGTTCTGAAGGCAACAGCTGCCGTTTGGTGGCATAGAGCTACTGTGATATGCTTCACATTGGCTGTGTGTTTTCCTACAGAATGAAATCAAGGTAAAACAAGTGCAGAATAGTATAGAACTTCCTAGGAAGAAATCTGATGTGCTTCATGTACCCAAGAGCTGCTACTCATGGAAAACAGCTTTTTCTAGGTGTAGAGGGGCTTGCTGGAAGGGGAGTCTCAAGATGGTTTGATCTCTGGAAAAATTTCCTCCTGATCCAAATCCTTCATGTAGTTCAATTTCAAGAAGCCATGAAAGATGGTTATATTGAAACAGGTTTCAATATAGCCAACCTAGTTGGTTGGGAGGGTCTTGTGGAGGCCAGTGCTAATAAACAAACCCTGGTTTTGTTTACATGGGTTGTGGTAAACATATTATTCAGTCCTAGATTGCCTAGCAAGTTACCAGAACCCAAACATTAAACAACATAGAAAATGGGGAAAACTGCTGACAGCCTGGGCTGGGTCAATCAATGGCAGAGTTCTCAAGTGGCAAGAGCATCTCCCTCTTTTGGAGCTGTGTGTCCAAGAGAGGAGAGCAGCCTGAGGTCAGGTCTACCTCCAGGATATGGGTGACCTCTGCCACACCTTGTTTCTTCTCTGTCCACGGTGACCAAATCCAAATCCAGGCTTCAGGGTGGGATGAAAGTTGTCTCAGGGCAAAGACTGTGTTTTTCACATTTCTGTGAACTGTTTGGTTTCCTTATTCACTTCCTTAAATTAAATGATTAATTCCGGGTACAGCCTCCTAGATAATGCCTCCATTACCCAGCAGCCCTTTCTGGGAGATTTATTTTTTTCCTGTGCTTCTCTGAGCCACCCTTTCCTGTATCCTGACTGTCACCACATCCTTCCCAGCTACCAGGAGATGACAAGTTTATATGCAGAGGTGGCTTCAAAAGTAGGATGCTCACAGGCAGCTCCTGTGGTTTAACACAGCTGAAGAGGGTAGCTACAAGGTCTGACTCTATCAAAGTAATTTTTGCCTGTGGTCTGTTTGTTTTCTTTCTCCTTCCTACTCCAGGTGTGTACACTTTTCTTTCCAGCACCTTGAAATCCCTGGAAGAGAGAGACTATATCCACCGTGTTTTGGACAAAATCACGGATACTCTGATACATTTAATGGCTAAGTCAGGTCTTTCCCTGCAGCAGCAGCACCGGCGTCTGGCTCAGCTTCTCCTCATTCTCTCTCACATCAGGCATATGAGGTGAGAGCAAGCACAAGGTTAGGTGCAGGGAGGTTTCACAAATGCACATGTGTGCTTGGAGTTGTGCTTTTCTTCATGGAGGGGAGTACAAAACTGTTTGCATTATATAAAAGATAGATCATTGTCCTCTTTCCATAAGTATACATGGAGCTTGTGCACAAAACAGTATGCTGGATTATAGTGTGAAAGGGGTAAACATTTTCCCAATTTGTTTCTTCTTCTTCTTTTTTTTTTTTTTTTTTTTCCTTTTTCTTTACTTCTAGCTTTGACAGTGCCATAAGCACTGTCTGCTTTTAATACTATGTGCCTTGTTATTCTGTTTGAAAGGTACCGAGCAGATGAAAAACAATGTAACGGCAGCCTAGGTCCACAAATTCTAGTCTCTTTTAAGATAAGATTGAATAAAACTCTTGCTTTTGTATAGCCACCTCTCACAAGTGGCTTGATTGCAAATCACTTTAGAAAAGAGATTATTATCATTATATGTATCTTACGGGTGAAGATAAAATGCAGATCTTCTGAGTCCCAATCTATAGCACTGTGCCCTTTGTTAATTAGAGGTGAAGTGCCTGAGGCATTCAGTTTGTTGGTAGTCTCAGCAGTCATTCTCCCTAATGTAATTACCTCTTAAGGTAGCTGCTCACTAGCTGGAGTGTGTGCAGCATGACAAGCCTATACAAAGACACAGTAGATATTTTAGTTTTATGAAGTAATAAGAGGCATTGCTGTTATACAGATTTTAATTTTCATTATCTCAGTTAATAAAATTAAAATTATATTAAGCACCACACAATAGCTATTGAAGATGAGACATACAGATTTTAAATACTGGACTGACATACAAACCTTCAGGAAAAAGTTAAGGGGTATGTGTTTTATGTGTCTTTTGGGGGAGTTTCTTTGTTCTCATGTTAGTCATCTTTTTGGTGTTTTCTCAAGAATTTGAACAACTAAGGAAGTTCAGATGCACAGTGAATTACTGTTTCTATAGTTTGCAAAGATAGCATTAACTCAAATTGGCCAAAAGGTTATTTTCTAGGGAAAAAAAAAAAGTAAAAAAAAGTGTTCAATTATGGAAAACCAAGATTCATCCCAACCATGTAATCAAAGTGCCTAATTAGGAGTCCATTTGCTCTAGGTCACCTCTTAGGCAAAAGAGAAAATAGCCACATTTAGAAGGCAATTGCTCATGGGCAGCCTGAACTGTTCTTTGAAGCTGACTTCTGCAAACTGTAGAAGGAGTGTGAAGCAATTACACTGCTAAGTTAGCTGTTTTGTAAAAGGTGGAATTTATTTGAACCCAACTATGATTGGCAGACAGCTTTTTTATAGCACATTTGGAAAGTAACCGTTGTTTCATTAAAACCCACAGCAACAAAGGAATGGAGCACCTGTACAATATGAAGTGCAAAAACATAGTTCCACTCTACGATCTCTTGCTGGAGATGCTGGACGCTCACCGCCTGCATGCCCCAACAGCCAGGAGTGCTGCACCGATGGAAGAGGAGAACCGGAGCCAGCTGACGACTGCATCAGCTTCTTCTCATTCCTTGCAGTCTTTTTACATAAACAGCAAAGAAGAGGAGAATATGCAGAATACAATATAAACAAAAGTCAGCATATATAATGGTATGAGAAACCCAGCAGCGTACTACCTAGCTCATGCTTCATTTCATCTGCAGTGCCACCTATGTAAACACTCCAATGACATCAGTAACCTGTATTTTCCATTTGAGTGTTTGTCAAGTGCTTGCCTAAATTGATTGCTTATTTTAATTGAAAGATGTTTAATTGCTATGGACAGCCAGCAAGGATTGGCAGGCTAATTTAATCTGAATTTGCAGTGTTTTAATTTATTTTTGCATGCAAGTTGGGTAAGTCCTAATATAAACTTAAACATTCATTTTACCATAAATTAATAGGCCATACTAGCCATGCATATTGGTATCTTCCTGAGTGGGAGCCTTTGTTGATATTCACCCCAAATTCTGAGCCCATTTAATCCTTGAATTGCTTGAAACTTTGAAGAAGTTTGGTAGATTCTGAATGAGTATTAGTGAGGGATAACGGAAAGTTGATTGGCATCTTAGTGTGTCACAGTGAAGCTGTACTGCTAGTGTCTGCCTTGGTAGTCTAGGTAGATTCCTGCCTCTTTTCTTCCTACAGTGGAAAGTATCCCCTTTCTTAAAATTTCTGTTTTGCCTTACTGGCTTACATCAGCAGATAGCTCCCTTTCAAGATCATACTGACCAAACTTTTAGGTCCTCTTATCATATCTTCTAGCCAAATTGCATTGTGTGTATCCTATCTTATAATATAAAGCTAATTTTTTCTGTTGCTCAGCAGTGTTTAAAACAAGGGCAAAATGGCAAGCAATGATACTGTAGATAATTGCTCTTGAGTCAGACCACATAAGTACAAAAAAAATCATCATGCCAGAAAAGAACCACCACCAAAAATTAAAACTCACCTTATCACACATACATTGTGTTATGAAAACAAAACAAAACAAACAAACAAACAAACAAGAAACCCTACAAACCAAGGGGTGAGGATGTCATAAGACTGGCATAGCAATGTGGGATTGTCCCATTCATGGCAGCACTGCCTACCCAGACTGTTGAGGGCCAGCGGAGCCAGAACAGTAGGTTTTGCATTGGCTTTCTTCAGCTATTGTTGGGGCAAACTCAAAAATCACTAAGATCCACGTCACCTGTGATATCAGAAGTGGACAATGTGTCTCAGACATGGTGAAGACTCCAGGACTGCATGCCCAGGTGAAAGGAAGGTAAATCTGGCTTTCTCCATGCATGTGTGTTACAGTTCTTCATGCAGGTTAGTCAGATTCTTCATGTCAACCATAAATATACGAAAGGTCCACTGACAGTAAGAATTTCAGCAACTCATGAAGGAGAGACACTGAAAAGAAAGACCAACCTATCTATACTATAAACTGTTCAAAACAGGATTTGGTGCTGCTGTTTGACTGCCTCTAGAATAGAAAACTAAACATGTCAGGGAATGTTGCTGGGTACTGGAATGTGATTATTATATATGCCGGGGATGATTTATTAGTTTAATGATAATCTTTGCCTGTGCTAAGGTGCTTTCAGGTGCAGTTTGACAGTTAGCATGGACCACCAGGGACTAGTTCAATAGCTGATTGGAAGTGACCACCTGTCAGCGAGGAAGTTCAATAACGTGTATAGGCTGCTTCATGGCAGCAGGCTACAGTGCTAGAGGAGGGTTTGGGGATGCTTCTTTTACTACTATAGTCGATGTCTTTATGTTAGGTAATGCTGATCGGAATATCCTGTAACTAATTATAGGAAATAGTGCAACTTATGCGGTACAGGAGTGCCTATGTCTAATGATGCTCACTGTTAGACAAGCAGAGTCTGTGTTCAGTGAGTTTCAGTTACATAGCAATTGTGAAGGCAGCAAGGCATAGGATGAGTTTGAGCTCCATGTCAAGGATTCAACTTTTTAGTGAGTGTAGATAATGATGTCCATAACAATTTAATGTACATATCCGAGGATACGCGCAGTTTAAAAGTCTAAAGATAGATGCTACCTACATGCTTGAGAAGATTCCTTGAAAACAGTGCAAGTCTGAATGTGTGAAGCAGTCACTGTAAGTGAATAGGCCTTTTACTGATGCATATTATAGTATCATTTTTTTTTTTTTTTCTGATGTGCTGAAGGAGTTGTATTTTTGTGTATTTAGTAGAGTGTGTGTGTGTGCGTGCGTGCAAATTCGGTACCTAAGGGCTTTTGGAAGGCTTCAAAATGCCTTGAAAAAAATAAATGCACATTTTATTTTTGTTTGTTTTGTTTAGTAGCTCGTTTTCAAATGTGTCAGAAAAATCATGAATGCCCTGAAATGAGCGCAGGTTAAGATTTGAATGGAGCACAGGAATTCCTGTAGATACACTTAAGTGCTTACATTGTCATTATTCACTTGTAGCCCAGTGTGCATTAGAGCTGCTTTTTCAATGCTCTATGAGCAGCTTGTGTGTTCTCTAGGACAGAACAAACGAATCAAGCCTGTGGCTCATCAGCTGCTAAGAAAATTAGTTTGAATAAATGCCTTGCCTCCTACATCCAAGAAGAATTCATTGTATTGATTTAAGTGTAAATTTGGCCTCAAAGAAAAAAAAAGTTGATGGAGAGCAATACACAACAAAGGTCCAGATTCCAATGATATTTACATAGGGTAATACCAATGCACTCTACAGGTTGTCCGAGTCTGGACAAACATGATTTGGAGTGGTATGCAGCAGGCAGAAGGGTATCAAAATGTGGCTTGTAACATAAGAAATAATCAGTCAGTTTGCAATCATAATTACAAATGTTCTCCTAGGCTGAGATCTGGCAATGAAGTCACTTAGAGTCAACCAATCCCCCGTGTATATTGCAGCAACCACAAAGGGCCTTCAGGAAAGAAAAAGGGTGATTCCCAATGATACATTCATTTACCTTGGGGCAGTTTCATGATCTGTGTCTTTAACTTGTTGATGATCTTTTATTTGAAGTAGCACCTTAATGAATATAGTAATCTTCCCATAGTTATCTATAAAGATGATTGTCCACATATCAGACAGCTGAATGTAGCTCTTCAATGGATTAAACAAATTATATGCTATAAATGTGGCAACTTTTTTTCATATGTAATTCTGAATTATGCTCTCATGTATGCAGAAAATTGTGCCTGCCATTTGGTAATTGTTATTTCACAGGATGCTATTTCATGTGTATATATACATATATACTTTATATTTGCAGCTGACAAACCAGTACTACCTGAATACCTGGTGCTGGATATTAAACAAAAATATATAGCATGTAAAAAAAAATCAAAGAAAAATATTCAAGGCAGCTAATTATGCTTTTACCAAAACATTCATAGTGATGTCTCTGGACAGCTAATGAAAGAATTATTTTATAATGTTTATATGTGGATTTTTTTAAAAAAAACAAAAACAAGCAAACAAACAAAAAAATACCAACACAAAAAAGCCCTAGAAACATAGGCAATGTAATACCAGCATAAGCCAACCAGAACTAGACCAGATGAACTTGCTTTGCTTGAGAATATGGTTGTTGTTACTGAAATATTACCAAAAAAAAAAAAGAAAAAAAAAAGAAGAAAAATAAAGGAGGAGACAGGAGTAGAGATGATAGAGTGATGTGTAGCACCCAGCTGAGTGAGTTTTCAACAATATTTGAAAGCTTCTCTGGTTTGTAGTGGTTCGAGCCATGTCTTTATGTTGCAGGCTTTGTCTCAGGTAAAACTCCCAGTTGGGGTTAGTAGGATTTGTACTGGGGAAAAATATTTTAATGAGAGTTTCTTGGTGTGTATTTGTGGTAAATTTGCTATTGGGTTTCAATGAAATCTCTTGATCATTTTTCTCCTTCTGTATAGTAAGGGTTTTAACAATTTAAAAAATATATTTAAAAAAAGAAAACTGAAATGAGGTCCCATGGATATTGCAAGGACTGTTAGCAGGTCATTGGAACTTAAATTGGTGAAAAAGAAAAAAAGAAAACTTCAACTGCCCCCACACCCTACCCTCAAACCAGGATTTTAATTGGAATCCTTATCCACCCCAACTGAGGCTGACTGATTTGTTAAGGGTTGAGCTAAATGTTTAAAATGAAACAAACTACCAGCAATGTAAAAATTCTGCCTCACTAGGGTATGAGTCTTACCACAGACTTTGCAATATGGCAAACCTATCTTGTATATAAAAAATGCTACTTTAAAATTAGCATACAACCCAACCTAAAGCTAATGTGATTTTATATATAAGGTATTCTAGCTGAACTTATGTGAAGTGCATTTCTTTCTCCAAATAAAGAGATGGCCTTTTTCAATTCTGTTTGCAACTATAATATAGTTTTACAGACAGAAATTCAGCATATGTAAAGGAAGGGTCATGTTAACAATGGTATTATAATACAAACCAGTCTTTGCTGCCATCTGCAACTATAACATAATCTCAAATTAATCAAAGAATTTTAAATTAATATTTCCCTAACATTAATGTCCTGCCCTTTCTACTTGCAATTCTCTTTCATCTTTCAAATGTAGATAGCTTTATGTCCTGAAAATTGTTTTTAAAATGATTGTTGCCCATAAGGGTATTCCGTTTTCCACTGTGTTTAAAAAAAAAAAAAATCTTTTGCATTCAAATGTGCCTAAACAAATAAAACTAAAATGTATATGCTGCCATCTTGCAAATTAGTATGCTCTGTACCCTTGTGTGCCTATAATTATATGTCTGTTTCTTCAGAAAGTGCCCATTGGAAAATGAAGGGATAGACTGCTGGTCATGAGACTTGCATTAACAAGCCACTTTATGTATCACCTTATTGTATATACTATAAAATTAATGCTTTTGTGTGCACTATGTAGTCTGTCAATGGAAAGCCCTTTCTTTGATATAGGCTCAGATGCCATAATGTATTTGTTGAAGTATTCTGTTCTTTCACTGATGCATATAAAATTGTTGATGTCTTTGTTTTAGTGAGTTTTTTTTTTCTTTTTTTAAAAAAATTTTTCTTTATTTTTCTTTTTTTCTCCTTTGTTTTGCACCTAAAAACTTACAGAGAGTCTAAATGAAAAATCTGACAGGCCAGCTGGATGGTGCAAGATTTTCACTGTATTTGATGTCAAAATAAAGAATTAACCAGAGAAATTTATTTCATTTGTTATCTTTTACATAGTTTTTTTATAAACAAACAAACAAACAAAATAAAACTGTTCCTCTGCTTATTGTTTTCCACTAACTAGCTAAATGGTAAATTATATACATGATATATGCTAATATATGTTACTTTCCAGTAACTAGCGAAATAGTACACTACTATTATTCAATGTTTATGTTAAAGCTCTTTCTATTCAGTTTACTGTACATAATTTATCAGGGAAAAAAATGGGAAGATCATTACCTTAATTTCAACTCTTGTCTCAATGATTTTAGACAAGACCAGTAATATACTTTGTACACATGAAACCTCACCCTGCAGCTTTTCAAGCATGAATGCAAATTTAGAATCCCATAGAAAGCTGGGGTTTGTTGGGCTTTTAAGTAGTAGCTGACAAATAGTTCAAAATCATATGACTCTTGCAATATGCTTCCATGGTAAATAACTTGACTGAGAGTTGCTACTTTGGCTACCAGTAGTGAGCCAGAGTAATTTGAACAAATTGCACCCATACATGTGCTCAAAGTAATAAGATTGGTTTAAATGCTGACTCACAAGCTCACAGAATTCAAGGGTTTTATACAATTTTCTACCCATTGGACCAAATGAGCACTTAGGTCAAATGTCCCTATAATTCATGGAGAGCTGGTTAACGATGACTGCTTCTCCATGATACTCAATTCACAGGTCCAATCCACAAAAGCAGCTGAACAGCAGAATACTCCTGTAAAATCAAAGACCTGTCACTGTTCATTTAAAAACCAAACAGCTCAAGTCTGAGCATATTTATACCTGCCCAAATCATAACAATCTGAAGCATCAAGACAGTGCATAGGACCTGAGATTAGGCAGTCCTTTGACCATCTCTTTCCAGAGCACAATGTGACCATACAGAGTCACAGAACAGCAAAGCTGGAAAGGCACCTCTGAAGATTGTCTAGGCCAATACCTGGCTCAGAGCTGCATCACATACCATTCATATGCTGTTCAGTGCCATATCCAGTTGAGTTTTGATGTAGCCACAAAAGGAGATTCTACAACGTCTCTGGGCAACCTGATCTGGAGTTTGACCATCCTTGCAGGGAAAAAAAAAAAAAAAAAAAAAAAAAAAAAGTGTTTTGCCATGTTCAGATGGAATTTCATATGTTTTAATTTGTGCTTGTTACGTCTGGTCTTGACGGTGTGCACCTCAGTGAAGACCCTGGCTCAATCTTAATTCCCTCCCATCATAAGTCTTCTGTGACAAAAGATGGTGGATGAGATGTCAACTTGCTTCACTCTGTCACAGGAAAAACCCACCAGGAAAAGGGCCTCTGCTGTCAGGTACTGGGCACATGTCCCCAGCCATGAACTAGCCTCATTCCTGACTTCTTACGTCTGTTGGTTGAAGTCATTTGAGAAATTAGGCAGCAATGACAAATCTTCTTGTTTCACTGAAGAACTCTTGCAGCTGAAACTCCTGGCTCACCTTTCCTGGTCTTATCACTCTTCTTCCCTCACTACATACACAAACCCTTGCAGAATAGCTGTGTTTTCCAAAGGCTGTTCCCGTGGGGGAGCCTGTGTACATGCACACAGCCACATACAGTGGGCTACCTGCCACACACCTGCTTCCTCTCTTTCCAAATATGCAAGTGATGTGCGCCTTGGTCTGGCATATTTTATTCTATTTAAGTAATAGAAAGGTATGGCATAGTTAATGCATAACTGAGGAACATACCTGATGGCTTTTGCTTTCCTGTCAATTAAGGCAATCTCCTTGATATGCAATATTAAGAGCTTCTTCACAGGCTACAGCTTGGTGTTCTCAGTCAGACAGCTGAGACAGAGCATGAAGCAAATGCAATAAACAAGCAAATAAAATAAATAGATTCAATTATACCATGTTGCAATTTTAAAGACTATTATTCAAAATTAAATGATTAACTTTTTATTTTCATTCAGATACTGCTGCATTAAAAGCCCCCTGGAGAAGCTCTTCCTTAGGCTTTGCTCAGTATGATAACATTATCTCCACTATCCAGGCAGTGAAGAAGAGAAAAAAAATCCAAATGTAAAAAAGACAGCAGCAGTGTGCACAGAGAAAGTAGGCCGGCATAAGGGCACTGCTTACATGGTCTTTCTTATGCCCAGTCAGGCTCCAATTACTATTATTCACCATGACGTCCTGCAGATACAGAGGCCTAAATGTAAAAATATACATGTCTTCAGGAACATTTACCATCAAAATAAAAACATTTGGCACTTTTCTCAGGAGAGGCAAGACTAACCTACTCTCCTGTCCCCATAAGAGCTGTGTGTTGCAGTATTTAGGTGTCACTCTGCTAATGTTTTCATTTCTGCTGCATGTTGGTGATATAAAACTTACCTTCTGTTTTTCCATTCCTACACATTTTTGCAACATTCGAATATGTTACCATTTCAAAGAGCTGAAAACTGTGCATGTGAAGAAAGGTTATACTTTCAGTATTTTGTTACAGCCAGATTTTGTAGTACATGCTTGGGACTGTAGGATAGTTAGGCCTTGTACAAACCAAGAAAGATTAGCTTGTTAGCTGCTTCTCTTGTTTTCTACTCACCTCTTGAGTACATGTTGTCCAATGAAAGGTAAAACAAGAACATTGTACTGTAGAGGTAAGCAAAAAATGCAACCCACTTTGCAGTGAGAGTTACAGTACAGCACTTCAAAGCCTAAAAGTTCATTTATGAGACCAGGAAAGTTTGAGTTCCAGACTGCCTTTGCAGGATTATTTTTAATTTATATTAAACCTGAAAAAATAAACTTCAACTCTGTTGTTTCTTCTTTGTATCTCAACCACATTGCTACATAATCATGCCTTTTTTTTGTTGTTGTTGTTTTGTTTTGTTTTGTTTTGTTTGTTTGTTTTGCTTTGCCCCCACGGTCTGCACACCTGGCTGCACAATGCTTTGAGTTTAACAGAAGGAGTTAAAACTGAATTGCAACCATGTGTTTTAACATGCGGTCAGGTCATGAGACCCTCTGAGACAATGGCTTAAATTACCTGTAAAGAGAATACTACAGACATGTATCTCACACTTGTATAGATAGGCTTATGAGCACTTACATTAAAAAAATGAGCACTGGTATTTCTCATTTGAGTTTTTTTTTTTTTTTTTTTTTAAAAAAAAAGCCTTTCAAAAAGCAGTGGAAAGAAAAAAAAATAATAAAAAAACACAGTTACAACATCAGAAATAGCAGTCTTGCAGAAATTACAGCATGCCTGAAAACACAAAGAGCGTGACCTGAGTTACCTCTGTGCGCACTACATCCACATCTGCATTGTCCCTGAGGAAGGGGTCATTGGCTCATCTCTCCTCTCCCAAGCCACCTCTGTTACAGGAAGTGGACAACACTTTTCTAAAGCTTCCTCACTCTTCCAAACATTAAATGTGGTATTCAGACCTCATTGTGGTCAAGTCAATTTGGTATACCTCAGATCTTTAAACAGGTATTTACTGAACCAAGCAGTTTTGACCATTTCTATTTCTGAATACCATATTAAGCAAACAACAAAAATCACGGCTGTTCAGAACCTGTCTGCTTTTAGACCAATCATTTAATAGAGTTCATATTCCTATAATTTAACCAGGGCTTTATCTATGACAAATCTTCACTTAGCTTGCAGTTATTAATCTTTTTTTTTTCTTTTTTTTTTCTTTTTTTTTTTTTTTCTTGTTTCACAGATTTTTATCTACCACTGTTTGGGAAGACTAATTATCTAAATCATTCCCATGTAATGCTTTATTGTTAAATATTATATGAATATTCCAATATTATCAATATTATTAAAACAAGCACAACTTCTCACAAGTATAGGTTTCACTTTTGTGTCCCTCTAAGCCTAACTATGGCTCAATAGTGCAACAACAAAATAATTCAGTTTTCTACGATGCGTTTCACAACACTGCTGCCAAGGTTAAAAGCAGCCCACCATTACCTAGACTAGTAAGGTAGCATCAAGGTTACTGGACTAAAGACTTCTGTAGTGAAACCTCTGAATATAAGGTGCACCCTTTTTTCCCCAACCCACAAGATAAATGTTCCAACTCCCCCCTTCCCCAGCATAGGCAATAACTGGCTCTGTTGAATTCTGCGGTCGCATTCTGCATTTCTTCTTCTCAACTCTGCTCTTATCTCCCAGAATCATCCTATACTCACTAAATCCTGATAGGATCTGTGGTTTGAAGAGTGTGAGAACTGTTTCTGTTATGCCTTTGAACACACACTCAGATGCACATGATGATGATGGAGAGATGCTATCAGTTGTAAACAGATTTCTCAACCACAAACAGCACAAGACTCTGAGGAGTGGGGATGATCATTCATACAACAATCTCAACTGCTTTGTCCTGGTTCAATGACCAGCTGTTGGAGAAAACTCTAAGAAGAGAAGGACAAACTACATGTATTCACATGATTTGCAGGGGAACTGGAAGGATGACAAACTAGTGGAGACAGACTATTGATCTGATGCAGAATGAAACTATTATCACTATTGGAACAGAGTGAGAGGATAGGTAATGGGTATCATCAGGTTCATAGCTACAAGCAATAAACATACACTATTTCTGTCATATTCAGATCACTTGTACCCCTAACACCAGTAGACATTTCCAAATATTGCCCTTTGGATTTTGTAAAGCACAGCCCACAAATTAAACTACATAAAAAGGTGCTGTAAGCTCAGGGAAAATGGAGCTCATTATTTTGCACTTTTATTGTTATAAGTATAGAGCAGATGATGTCTTGATATTACCACACATTCTGGAGTTACTGAGCTAACAGTTTTGATTACACCTTTGAACACCCACTATCTATGAGGTAACTTCAAGCCTGATAAGTGGGGTTCACAGTTACAAGATCCATGAAGTTGCAGGGATGATTACAGCATGACAGCAGCTGCTGCATTTATCTACAATAGAAAAAGGCAAAGATATAATACAGCAATGACTGGCATTCCTCAAGATGCAGTCTACATGCACTTTCTTTAGGCCTGAACACATGTCTTGGACCCAGAGTTCAGTGGCTTCTGAATCACTTTTTCCTATGCTTTGCAGCCAAGGCTCCAGGCATGTTACCAGACTTCAGTTGGTAACTTGGAGTCTGCCAACCTTCTGTTGGCAGACTCCAAGTAGCTGAGGTGCTTTAGAATAAGGGCATCTCAAACACAGGGCATCTCAAACACTAATTTGTGTGTTTCTCAAAAAGTTTTTTTACACCTAAGTCTCCATTAGGCTCCACTTGGAATATTGCATCCAGGTCTGGGGTTCCCAGCACAAGAAGGATGTGGACCTGTTACAGCGGGTCGTGAGGAGGTCCATGAAGATGATCAAAGGGATATAGAACCTCTCCTGTGAAGAAAGGCTAAGAGTTAGTGATGTTTAGTCTGAAAAAGAGAAGGCTCTGGGAAGACCTTGTTGCAGCATTTGAATACTTAAAGGGGGCTTATAAAAATGGACAGCAACACTTTACTCAAGTAGATAATGATAAGGACAAGGGGTAATGGTTTTAAACTGAAAGAGGGGAAGTTTAGATTAGATGTTAGGAGGAAATTCTTCACTCAGAGAGTGGTGAGGCACTGGAACAGGTTGCTCAGAGGAGCTGTGGATGCCCCATCCCTGGAGGTGTTCAAGGCCACGTTGGATGAGGCCCTAGGTAATCTGATCTAGTGGGTGGCATCCCTGACCATGGCACGGGGCTGGAACTAGATGATCTTTAAGGTCCCTTCTAATTCAAGCCACTCTGTGATTCTATGATAAGTCCTCTTTGACATTCTCGCAGTGAGACAGGTAGGCAAAAAGAACAGCTTGACCTTAACAGGAAAAGAAAGATGACCAAGCTGTAAAGCTGTCTAATACCACAGTCTGTAATGCTTGAGGGTATTTTGGGTGTGTTTTTTTCCCCCTACACTTGCCCCATTAACCCTAGTTCATGCTATGGTGATTAATACACATGTTGATACACTGAACTTTGCAACTCAAGTTAGATCTTCAAGTCACTAGTACTCATTGGACGATTTTTGCTTTATTGGGATCCTGTGAAGTTTGGGCATCCTGTGGGTATTTGTTTCAGCTTTCACTGCTTTGTGCCAGCTCTTAGGATCATGATCTAGTTCTGCAAAACACATTTGAAGTCATAATGGAATCAGTTCAGGGCTGGGAATACCTTTTAGAGGAATCTGTTTCTCAAACCACTTTAACTGTTCAGATGGAAACTTTGTCTAGAGTTGAGATTGAAAACTAGAAAGTCAGAAGCCTGAGCTGGCACTCAAGAGACCCTTAACATACTGTCACAAACTTCCTATGATTCCCTTGAGAGAGCTCACAAACAGACCTTCCTATACTTGAGGGTATAGGAGGTTTAAGGTTTACAAACAAGTGTTTTCCAGGTCTGTGACATTATGAATTCATTATCAATTAATTATGAAAAGTTCCTATGATCTCACATCAGCTATGCCCTACCTCTTTAATGAGGTTAACCTCCATTCCTTCTGCAGCTCATCATTTTCTTCTCAGTCTTCCTAGACTGAACATTTCATGTTCAGGGGAAAGAAGAGGGCATGACCATTATGAACAAGATGGAACTATTCTACCCGCCACCCCTTCCCGGTTTTAGTGACTACTTCCCCAGACTCCACTGGGAGCTTGAATGAGGTGCAAAAGTTCTGCTTTCCTTTTATAGACAAAAGGCTATTCTTCCCTAGGTCTAAGGGAAGTGAGTATGGCATTCAGACCATCAAAAGAGAAAGCTACTCTGACAGATACAAATTTTGCAGAAGTCCGTAGCTTTCTAAATGTGAAAACAGCAGTACTAGAGACAACCACACCTGGCTACTTTGCTGCAGTTCCACTTTCTTGTATATCAGTCTCCCCCAATCTTTGAAAGTTACCCAGAACTCTCATTTTGCTGAGTTCAGAAATAAGTCAGGTGATAGGATGGTTTCAGAACTCTCATACCATTGGAGTCCCTCTGATCTGTTTACATCGCTGTCCTTTCATCTCACACTTTCAGGGACATCTATCACTTCTCACTGTGTACAACAGAAGAACAAAGATTCCTGAAGACCGCTTTCTGCCATTATATATGTGTGTATATGTGGATGCACTCATACTATGTCATTTTTTGTAACAACTTTACTTCCAAAACTCCTTTGCATAGCCTTTTAACTCTTTAACAACTGAATAATTGTCATTTTCTGTAGGTGGTAGCCTGTAGAATGGTTGTTATGGTTTGAGAGGACCTTATAATTAGAAGAACCCTGAAAGCTTGCTGAGGTTACTTTCAAAAAAAAAAAAAAAAAAAGCAAAATCTTTAGGTGAAACCTTCTGAAAACAAGTATTTGAATGACAAAAGCTAAGGGTAGGGGGAGATAAAAAGAATCTGCAGATAAATGATTGACATGCAAAAAGCCAGTGGGTGAAATGACAGTTCTAGCTGAAGGAGGAAATGTGGAAAAATGATGTGGTTAATAATGGCCACAGCACTAAGGAGAGAAGAAGCTAGGAATAGAGAGGAAGATGACTGTTACAGCACTGAGTAACATGGAGTGTGAAGGAACAGAAAGCCAGAAATGTGGAAACAGCTGTAACAGCTCTCCCTAGGCAGTCAGCATGGAAAATATTTTATAAACATATGTTAGTCTCCACCAACTTTACCCTTTCCCACTTATATTGAACTACCTGAAAAATCATCTCCAGGGACAGTAAATGCAGTAAGGAATCAAAATGATCATGGATGAAGCTGAGTACAAGAATAAATAATCAAAAACCACCACAACAAAATAACCTCTTCTGCTTTCTTCTATAACTTCCAATAAGCCAGGCTCTCTTTTTCATCCATTGTGCACTTCAGACATAAGTTACAGGGCAGCAAGGGCAAGAGTCAATGATGTACACGTAAGAAAAAGGTCAATAACACCATCCCAAACAAGCAAACAGTTCACACTGCTGCTCTATAAAGTAGGGCTTCCCAGCAATTTTTGAAAGAGTAGCATCTTGCTTTCTGGAGTTAGAGGCCATCCAGCTCCAGGAGAAAGTTTGATGGACCCTCACATGCTCAGGTTATTACAAGAAACTCATGATTTAACTACTGGGGACAAACAACAGAAAAACAGAGATAAGGAGAAAGCTAAAGACGACAAACTGTCAACAACAGTGAAAGATGCAAAGCTGCAAAGAGGAAGGGGTTGGGTCAAAAGGTAAAAAGTTCAGTTCTGAATGGGTCATATACAACCAGAGACTTCAGGAAACTGTGACTACTGAATAGCAAAACAGCTGACAAAAGTCAAATGTTGGGTTGCCGTTCAAAGCAGGCCAGGTGCTACCTTTTATAATTTAAAGTACTTTATTAATTGTATCTGATATCATTCAAAAAGAACTGTCTTCTTTGCATTTCCCTCTCCCCCTTAACTAGCTGCCTTCAAAACTCCCCACCTCTCCCTCAATTTTTAAATACTGTAAGAAATTAACACAGGTCTCACCTGTGGCTTTTTTTTTTTTTTTTTTTTTTTTTTTTGTGGTTCCTTCAACAGACAGCTATATAGATAAAACTTTCTTTCATAGTTTGATAATCACAGGCTATCTACTACCCTTTAGATAACATCTGCTTCCATGAGATCACCAACAGTAGAACGAGCAATAGAATTTAGAGACAGCCTTGGATCCTCCTCACTAAATTAGTCTTTTAACTCTCAATAATGCTCTATTTTAAAAAAGAAAAAAAAATAGCATTCAAAAAAAAATTAGCTACTGAAAACAAAGACCAACTGATGAAAGGATGTCTAAAGAATGCAGAGATCTGGACTAACCTGTCTAAGGTGAGCGAACTACCAAATTATGAATGTAGGTGCATTGATTACCATTGACATAAATTATGTTACTATAGAAACTGATATCAGAAAAGAGAAGAAAGGTCAATTTCATGAATCCATCAGACTTCTTACAAATAATAGCTAATTTTTATACCCTGAAAGTGTATTATTTATTTTTGTCTGCTCAGAATCAGTGATTATAGCTACTAATCTAGCCTAGCATAAATCCTGAATACCAATGAAGGAAACTAGGTCTTGAGAAGAATATATACTTGTGTCAATCTAAGTCTAGGTCTCAGACACTGAAGATATTTTGTTGATGTACAAATCCTTTCCAGGAAAATGTTACACTTATCTGAAAAGGGAGCTTTATTTCGGATCCTCCAAATGCTGTAGTTCAACTCATGATACTGTACAGTTTATGTAACACTTTCCCATGTATATTACCATTTGTCACATTTTCCAGATGATTTTATTCTAACAGCCAATACTGTTAAATTGTTACAGCATTTTTAATTTCTTAGAAGTGCAGCATATGAATGTTTTCTTTTTTTTTTTTTTATACCATACATATCTCATTCTAAACTTAGAGGTTTTCATAGTTGTCCTTAAAAAGCACGTAGACAAAATATTTTATGGTATCTATAATAAATGCAAAGAAATGAATACAAACAAAACTTGGCTTAGCAAACTGTACATACATAAATATGTTCTTAGTTTTTCAACTTGACATTCAACATTTTTCCTCATAAAACTTTTTATGATCTCATTTATTACATCCATTTTTTAAACCTTAAAAAAGTGCTTCTCAGATTTACACCTTGTACATCCAAAGCAAAGGCTAGATCACCATGCCCAAAACAGAAATCACAGGGAATAATACGGTGCCATACAAGATCCTTTAAAATTGTATGATACAAATGCTCTAAAATTTCTTAAGCATTAGTTATTTTGCATACTGTAGATACTGAGAAGGTATTTAACAAATACAGGCTCATAGCTCATACAGAGCAGCACACAGGAAAAGATCTACAGTATCAAGTCCTTGGCTATGCATAGTACAGGGCAATGGCCTGGGTATAAAGTGGCTAAAGGATCCAGAATGCTGGACAAAAGGACATTTCCCTTACTCATGTTACATCTTCCTTAGTGCCCCAGATGCAAATACTGAAGTAATGCTACTCAGGTAATAAGTTGCGTAGTTTGGTACTCATATTTGTTATTGTCTGAGTGCCAGCAGAGAATGGTATGGAGACAGTGGTGGCTGCAGGAGACAGGTAAAGCTGCCACGCTGAGTCCTGTCACCCTTCAAAACCATCCTGCCACCTGGCAAGTACTCCAGCAAGATTGCCTGCTGTATCACAACTTCATAATGGAGGTGGACCATTCATGTATTTTAACATGGGATGGAAAGAGCGGGCAAAGTTATTGGCCATAGTACAGCTGTAGTCCTCCTCGGTCATCGGCACCAGGCAAGCCAGCCCAATCAGGAGCAGCAAAAGGAGCTGAAGTGGCAGAGCAGCTCTGAGGACTCTGAGGAAAAAGGATGGGTGCTGCCATGTTGGCCCAGCCTCAGAAGGGGAGGAACCTGAGCCACCTCTTATGGACCTGAGAAAAGAAGATGGACAGGTGAATACTCTAAGACATTACTACAGCAGAGGTTGCACTGAAATACTTAGCTGTCCCTGAAGGCTGGTGTAGGATTTGTACACACTGATTGACAACAGCAGAGGTATCTTTCACTGAACATGCTATTTCCCCAGCTGTCTTAAAAGACCCCATGTTTCTAGACTGGATAAGAAAAAAAATAATAATAATAATAATAATAATAATCACGAGGGAATGGGCTTTGTGACACCACAGCCCCTTCATCAGTTATGGGGAAGACTCTACACTTAACTGTGCTCTAGAGAAGGGGAAAATAAAAAGTGGGACGTACTTGTCACATATGCTCACTGCACACTGCCTAAAAAAGAATCCTTTTCATTTAAAATGACAACTGTATTTGGTTGCAGAAGTTTCTAAATTAATTTCCTTTTATACTATCCGCAAGTGTATAATGCAATAAGATATAGTTAAATCAATATTCAGATAATTAATACACCAATCTTCAGGCAATGGGGACTCATTTTCTACAAAGCACATTGTATTTCGAATCTTGCATTGGATCAGCAGTTAAAATCTATTTGCTCAACTGACAAGACATCTGAGTGATTCTATCCCTTGTGTCTATGGATCTGTCTTTAAATGGCACATATCTATCAGAAATCCATGGGAGACATTTCCAAACATTTCAAATGGGTCACTTCAAATTAAGCACAAAAATCCTATACATTCTTAATAAAGGATAAAGAAGCAGATTTCAAATTTTACCTTTTGACTGAAACTGATAGAGCTCTAACACACAGACAACAGATTTTGAGGTAAATGGAGCACTCAAAAGAGAGATTTTGCAAGTGATTATCAGAACATGGGTGATCTGAGTGTGCTAATTAAATAGCATTGTAAAGTATTGTATTTTAGCACTAGGCAAAAATGGAAGAACTTAGTGTCTTCAAATCATTGGTCTCAAGAAATCTTCCATTCAAATGTTATGTCATGAATTTTGCCATAGATATGTTGCTATAAACCCTATGTGTAGCTGCTGTGGTTGTGAAGCTCCAGAAAACCTATAGTTTGCTAGGGTTTAAGAGGTTAAAATACTCATAAAGATGCACTTAGTCTCAACTTAAAGGTATGGAAGATCAGGTCTGCTGAGGTCAAATGCTCCCCAGTCAGGCAAGTCTTGATGGTTTCTTGATCAATTTGTCCTTTCAATCTTGTCTCACAGATAAATCTGAATCCATGTGAGAAAGCATACAAAAAACAAAATATCATCTTCAAAACTATATGAAGCTTGGCAAAGGCCCCCTTTCAACATGTTCAGGAAAAAACTTCTTCCTGTGCTTGAGATTATTTTTATACGTTGTTCATACATGTGTATCATTCCATTGTAAAGACTTCAAGAAAGCCAGACAGAAAGAAGACTCATAAAAAAAAAACAATTCAAAAGAAAACAAACCACCAACGCTTCAGGAAAGCTAAATGATTAACTTGACCTAAATATCCCAGGATGGAGGGATGATCAAAACGACGGAACACACGTTGTTTTAATCCACGTTATTGTACCCCGGATGGAAAGCTGCTTGTTGAATTATGCAAGATCACGTATTATAAAGGACACATTGAAAGGATATGGCACATTTAACAGCATCAGAGCATTCCATATTAAAGTTCAATTAGATCGGGACTTCTACTGTCCAAGAATGCCAAGACAAAAAATTAATGGGCTGAGGTAGGAACAAAGGGAACAAGGAGTGCTTAATTACCTTCCAAGCATTTGATTGCATAGTCCACCTATTTACCAGGCTCTCACTGTACATATGTTGTTAATCCCAACCAAAAAAGGTTGTATTTCTGCAGTTGGTAACTGCTGTTTCATAATGAGTAAAGAAAAAAATTTTCTAAAAAGCAAAATCAAAAGGCAAAGTCAGCATCTACTTTTTGTTGTTGTTGTTATTATTATTAAATCTTTTCCTATGGTTGCTGTAGCACAATCCAGCACTTTTTGCTTTGTGATTTACTAAAACAAAACAACAAAAAAAAACACAAAATAAACAAAAAATAAAAACAACAAACAGGAAAAAGAATCAACTGTATAAATTGCATGGATGGTCTCAACAAGAAACATGGATTCTCTTTCAAAAATTAAAACAGTTCATGGCAAAGTATATTGAAACTCTTTCTCTGCAGTGAAGTAGGGTGTTGAACAACAGTTTCTAATACTGCATGGGAACAATTCAACAAGCAAATAATGAATCATTATGAAAACATCTTCAGAGGGTAAATTCTAAAATGTTCAAGTGCTGTACTGTCACTGTTTATTGCAGGTACTCCTCTGTAATGGACATAATTGAAAAATGGAATGCTCAGTTCAGAGTGTTTAATGGATTTGGTAAGAAGAGATGGTTAAAAATATCCATACATTGTTAACAAAAAGGCTTACTATAGATAAGAGGCAGAACTCCTATCTACTCCAGTAGGAGAAGGAAAAGCTGAAGTATTGTATGCCAGTTTGGAGAAAAAAATGTAATTTATTTTTCTTGAGCTTGCATCTTCTGTCTCTCTTCTGACTGCTCCACCATTTATCACACAGGACGCTCCTTTTGGATACAAGGAAGTAAGACCACCTGCTGCTCATTCCATACATAATTCCTGCTAACTCGACAAAGGAAGAGGCACAGCTGCAGACCTGGCCAGATGTAAGCTTCTTCATGTCAAGAAATCTCATACTTTAACCTCAGAAGTGCAAGCAATAGTTACCCTTACTTTGGGACTTTAATGTCAGAAAAATTGGAACCCTTTCTGAAGCATTTCAAGAGAGGAGAAGCTAATTTACCAGGCTGTAGATCAGATGGGCAAACTGAAGTCTAATTTCAGCTCAGATGAGTACATGCATTTGAAGATGACTGATTTATTTATTTTATTTATTTATTTATTTATTTATATATTTTGGACAATGAAAATATGGTTGAATTAATCAATCTGGATTGCAGTAAACATCTGAAAGATTATAACAGAATAATTTATCATTCAAGCTAATTATAGGAATAAATAAAGTGAATTTAATGGGGAATTGACTAATGGAATGCAGACAACAGTCTTATATTGAGAGCAGCAGTACTGGGCTAGTAGGATGTTATTACTGGAGTTAATCAAGGATTTCATATTTTTGAAAAGACTACTGCACAAAATATAAGAACTGCAAAATTCATTTCTATGACAGTAGTTGGAAGTGTTTACAAATACAAAACAGGATTAGCTTATTACGCAGAAAGAAGTGGGTGACTCTAGAAATAGACTTAAGAAGTAGGAAAAGGAGCTTAAGATTACAATATGCAAGGTAGAAATAAAAAGTTCTGCTATGCATTTGGAAGCTAACACTCTGGAGATAATGAAGAAAGAAATCTAGACATATTATTTGATAAATAACCAAAAGCCAATGATGCAACATCAATGTGAAAGGTGACAAAAACAATTTCAAAATTTCAGTTCAAGACTTCCAGAAGAGAAAGGGGTTGATTTAACGATATTCTATAAGGCATGAGTCAGACCTCACCTGGAGAAGTTGGTATTATTTTGATTATCATACTTCTGAAAGATGAATTCAAACTTACAGAAGTTAAGTATGAAGTTGAATAATAAATCTGAAGTTAAATAAATATGAAGTTAAAATAACAGGCACTAAGTGAGAATGAGGGAGAAAACAGGTAGAGCCATGGCAATCTAAATGAAAACCTCATGTTTGAACGACTGCTTGGCAATGACTGCCATTACGTGGCTAAAGCCATGGAGAGTGCTGTGGCCTGGTATGCTCCAGGAACAGTAAGTGACCTTTAAATACCCAGTAGTCATTTGGGGAGGCTTGTGGAGAGCAGGAAATGGAGGTTGGCACTGTGGCGCCAAGACTTGAATAGAGCTGCTCAAGAGAGACAATGTAAACACTCCTGAGCAAATTGAACAATTATTTTAATCTTTTTAACATTTGAATCACTTCAGAAAATCCACAGGCACAGATCCAGGTGTGCATTTACAACAGCTCTATTAAACTGATGAAGGAAGAGAAGTTGATTCTTGGATTTGCTTTTCCTACTTTGTACAGCATTACTAATACCTCTCGAATCAGCATTTAATTAAATCCACAATGTAACATCTAGTTTAAACGTATACCTTGCTTAGCACTACACTATGGATGCTTTTCTTTTCGCTGTGATAATAGGGAAGGCAAAATGATATCACATTTGTTATACAGAAGACATGGTCCCTCTAATTTTTAAATGAATTTTCCCTCACAATCTTCTGTGATAAACATTTTAAAATTGACTTTATTTCTCCTGCATACTAAACTCTAACAGGGTTTGCTGATCCAGTGCAAGATCAAACACAAAGTACTCTGATCAGAGGCATGTCAAAATATTAAAGAACACAGTGACAGCTTGTACTACTTTATCAGTTAAAACCACATTATACATCAACCACAACCTGTCTGGCTTGCGCATTTGATTAAGTTTCCTATTCAGTAGTGACTCATTCGTATTCCATGCTTGTCTGAATGACAAATTGAACATTGTGTTGTATCGCTACAAGATGTGTTAATAAACAGTGCTGGAGAGACTTGATCTGAAAGGTGCCGCACCAATGCCACTGCTAGAATAGAGGCTGATCTCAAAGCTGCAAAGCATTGCTAGCTGTGCTCTGAGCCAGCTGCTCACACCTACAACCAGAAACCTCAAAAGGTTGGCAGAGGTTGTTGGACCATACAGAAGAGTGGAAGAGTGCATACAATACGTTGCTTGAGTACAGTGTTGCTAGTGCAAGCATGCTTATCTGCCGAAGACATTCTCTGTTCCTCCTAGATGTTAATGGCTGCAGAGTAAAGCCCCACTCCTCCCTTCTCCCATTCCCTGTGAGAAACGAAATGCCAAGCTGTGTAGCAGACTGGAGAGTTGGAAAAAACTAATTCTTTCTGCATCAGACAGAAAGACGGTGTGTATGTATTTCACCTATTTTCTATGTGATTTCATTATGTTTTGAAGATAAAAAATCCCTAAAAGCAAGGCAGCTTCTTAGTGTCAGTTGAAGTAGTGAAAGATACTCCACCTGCTATGCTGTGTGGTTTTGCCTCTTCACTCACAGTAACTAACTGTACCTGTGGTACAAACTTTTTTTTTTTTTTTAAAGAAGTTTATATGTAAACAACTAAATTTAAGTGTTTTTATTCTTTATTTCATTTATATTTTGCTGAATAAAGCCTTTATTTTGCTTATGGGAAAAAAATACTCTCAAGATATATTTTGGATGCCCGATTATTGCTCAATCACTATATTAAATCTAATGTTGTTTTCTTTCCAACCTTAAATCTTTCACTTCACAGGAGTTAGTTTAAAAATGAAGTAGTTCATGTTATATGTAGAATAAATCATACTTAGGACTTAACTATAAGAACAAATCTATTTTGATCACACTTTCTGATTATTTTGTCTTCCCATTGTGTTGCATAAGATTCTGAAATAGCAAAAGATGTCCACTTTATACATAGTGTGTATATATATGCCTGCATATTTACTGCTACTTTTTTATTATTATTATTATTTGTTATTTTTAACTTTAGAGGCTAGTGATTTGATCGGTAAAAGAGTGAAAGTACACGTATCACACTGACAACAACAAAGAATGCAGAAGCACTGTTAGCTGCAGAGATGACAGGTTGCTGGAGACAAGGTGGAAAGCAAAAAGCTGTAGCTGCAAGTCTGCTCTCTACTGGTCAGAGAGAGATGGGGCAGTGCTGCTCCCAGAGCAGTACACGGATGCAAGCAATTGGCATGAGCCATGGTAGTATTAGCACGTTACATTGCAGTCTTCTGATGGGGGGAGAGAAAGTGACCCCAGGTTTTAAAACCTTCAAATTCTGGCTTTTAATTTTTGAGTCTTAAGTACTGAAAACCCACAAACCGAACAAAACATTTCAGGGAAGGAGAAAAAAATGGAAAAGAAAGGGATGTTAGTATGTCTCATCCAGATCTGTGGGTTTTGTGAATTCTAGAAGATGGTACTGGCCTATTACCTTCCTTAATTTAATATCTAGAGGTAAAGAGGATGATAAAAAGTGTTTGCCATGAACCTACTGGCATTTCTGTTAAATTATGCCAAAATCATCATTAAATATGGCTGTAAAAAACACATGAAAAATAAATGTCTATTACGTGGAATTACTAGGAAGCAAAAGCTGTAGAGATGCAAGAATTATCCAGTATTCCTATTAACAAAGAATATGGAGTAATTGAGAGCACTTTTTGCCAAACTAGTAATAATAGGGAAGTTTTCACTTGTTTAAGTCCTGGCGACTGACAGAGTTGGTGTGGACTGAGGTATCACGGCCAATTTTCATCATCCTCTTGGGGTTCTAGAGCAGAGTGTGGAAACCAGGAGAATAAGGTACCTGCTATGTGGACTGCTGACAGAGGGTCCAGGCTGTGAGAGACTACATTTGCCCCGTGGCTGTTTGCAATGAACAGGGGGTAAAGAAAGAAGAATGTTCAGTCCAGGCAAATAAAGACAAGCTACTAATGAAACTAAATTAAAAGTGCAGCAAAGGAAACAAACAAATAAATCAAATGAAGTGACCAATACCCATGAACCAAGGAAACTGGCTTTTCTTTTCACCTAGTTGAATATGGAAATAATTAGAAAGTTCACAGTGAATTAAAAAATGACAGTTTAGCTATTCCATTTATAAATATATATGTAAAGGATTAAAAACATATATATGTCACTAGAAATTGAGCTCATATAATTTGTGATATGAAATAGAAATAAATTTGATATGAATATGGGAAAATACAGATTTTTCAAAATGCAATTGTGAAAAGTTAGTATTCCCAAAGACAACAACAAAAAAAAAGTCAAAAGGCCTCCTTCTAGTTGTTTAGCCTCTTCTCCACTGCCCTCCACACAATTTTGAAGGCCAAGTAACTCTAAGTGCATTCCTGCACTCACAACTATTTGCTGGAATATTTAATGCAGTTAGATGATTATTGATCTGATGTCATTTTTGGTATTAGTATATAGCATCATTGTATTTGGCGCTGAAATTGTAAACAACATCACTTCAGTCTCCAAAATTGTGAATGCAAAAAGCAGAAATCTGAAAAAACAGACCCAACAGTGGGTCAGTTGTATGACACAATGAATCATAAAATTTAGCTATACATTATGCACAAAAATGAGAAAAAGTAGTCATGTACATGAACGCTAACAAATGATAGATAGATGAATACATATTAAAATGTTAAGACAAAGTCTATTATAAATCTGCATACTTTTTAGAGAGATATTTTATGGTAAGATACTTCTCCATTTCCTGCAATGGTCAGGCATCCTCCAGTTACATCTGTGATATCAGAGTTTTTATTAGTCATTTAAGGTTAAATTTAAAAGATGAAAGCATTGACCTTTGAAATAAAATGTAAAAGTTTATATTGTTTCTTCATTTGAAAAGCCAGTATTCCTTTACATTGTTATACTAGCATCTAAAAGGAAACTAGGGAATGTAGAAACAAACTAAACAAAACAAAACAAAAATCCAAGAGCCATACAGTTTGTCAAGACAGAACTCAGATGCTTTACAAAGTGCAAATGGAAAAAAAAAATACATGATTTTTTAAGAACTAAGGAAAAAAAAGTAAAGTAATCAACCAATAGAATTGCAGAAAAAGACAAAATAATTGCAGTTCCATTTTGGGCTCAGAGTATGGAAGTGTTAAGTACTACGCATGTATGGCTCCATTTCTTGAATTTTGTGCCAGCAATGTAAACAGACAACTCCAGAGTTGCCATCATTGATTAGGTCCTGTTCAACTAGCTGTTTTGATCAATGTTTTATGTCCTTCAGCTCTATTTAGCCGTTCATCGAAAGTCTCAGTAAGACCTACAATGTTCATCAGAAATGAAAATAAATATATGTATTTGAGGTTCTCGATGAAGCAGCTCTGAAGAGAAGGCCAAACAGAAATGGAAGATTGATTATACCAGACAAGACCAGACTTTGAGATGCTGTCATCACTAGAGCAAAATACAAGAGACACAACATGCCATACCATGGTAAACCAACCACACTGACAGCCCTGATTTTAGATAATATTTACCAATTCAAATTTCATGCAGGATGGGATATGCAGCAGGGTTGGGAAAAGCAGCTGTGTTTTTTATTTGGCTTATAACATTTCCTTTCCTATCACGTGAGAAGGGGGGCCTTTCATCTGGCTAGAACTACAGTAGACATCCAGAGCTCCCACGCATTTGATGGCTGAAAGTATATGATGTGAAATTACCGTTCTCTGCCTGCTTGGTGTACTTCGTCCAGATACAGGACTCACTGAGCCTGATGTGTCTAATTCATCAGCAGAAGACCATGAGGATAAATCCTAAATTCAGAAGGAATGGAGCTCAGAAATGCATCAACTAGCCGTTCAGGTAAACAAACTCAATAAACAAACAAACAAACAAGTCCTAAAGTGAAATCCCAGTAGAGTTGTTTCCAAAGGGAAGGAAAAAAGTTAATTTCATGAAATTAATTAATTCGTTATTTTTTTTTATTATTTTTTTTTTTTAAGTTTTGTTAGCAATTTTTCTAAGATTAAGGTATTACATGTTTTCTCTGTTAACCCTGAAGGAAAAGAAAAACCAACATGTAGTCAAAACTTAATTGCTTTAGGTGAAGCATTTTCTACCAAAGTCAATACAGTTTAAAAATAGTACTTTTTAATTTACTTTAAATTACAGGAAGAGGCTGGTTCCATCAAGAACCAAAACAGTGGGAAAGTGCCCAACAAACAGAAAGGAATTGAAAAACATGACTTACCAGTTGACTACTTGAAATGTCTAGAATTTTCTCTAGGTCTTTTATGTGACGTATAACCTCTTTCAAGAGGAGCTTCAGTCTGTTTCCAATGACATGCACCTTTTCTTTAGCTTCAAGGCAGTCCTTGCCTTCAGCATTGACTAGCAATTGGCAGGACATATCTTGCAGTGATGCCACTTTCAACTGAGACTCCAGCAGTTCACGTCTGATTTGCTATTGCAAGTGCAAGCACCAGATTTTTTTTAAAATGGACGTTATTTTGGAAGGAAAAAAAAAAAAAAAAAAAAGAACAAAGCCTGAAGTCATCTGAAGTCATGAAAGCAGTCATTTGAAATTAATTAAATGGAAAGGAAAGATAAAGAATAAAAATGTCCTGTCCTGAGAAGCAACGATGACTTCCACTTGACCAGGTTGCTCAAAGCCCCATCCAATCTGGCCTTGAACACTTCCACAGATGGGGCATCCACAGCTTCTCTGGGCAACCTCTGCCTCACCTCTCACTGAGTAAAGAACTTCTTCCTAATATCTACTCTAAATCTACCCTCCTTCAGTTTAAAGCCATTGCCCCCTATCCTATTGTTACATGCCCTTGAAAGAAGTCCCTCTCTGGCTTTATTGTAGGCCCCCTTTAGGTACTGCAAGGCCTCCCCAGAGGTCTCCCCAGAAGGTCTCCCCAGAGCCTTCTCTTCTCCAGGCTGAACAACCCCAGCTCTCTCAACCTGTCTTCATAGGATAGGTGCTCCAGCCTCTGATCATCCTCATGGCCCTCCTCTGGACTTGGTCTAATAACATCCACCTTTCTTGTGCTGGGAGCCCCAGAGCTGAATGGAGTACTCCATGTGGGATCTCACAAAAGCCAGGAAGAGGGGGACAATCACCTCCTTCAACTTGCTGGTCACGCTGTTTTTGATGCAGCCCAACATACAGTTGGCTTTCTGGGCTGCAAGCACACACTGATGGCTCATGTTAAACATCCACCTAGGTCCTTCTCATCAGGACTGCTCTCAATCCATTTGCTGCTCAGCCTGTATTTGTGCTTGGGATTGCCCTGGTCCAGATGCAGGACCTTGTATTTGGCATTGTGGAACTTCATGAGGTTCACACAGGTCCACCTCTCAAGGCTGTCAAGCTCCCTCTGAATGGCATTCCTTCCCTCCAGCTTGCAGTTCATTCTGTGACTGCTTAACATCCCTGATGTTTTCAGCAAGTTCCACTGAGGACAGACCTTCCAAAATACTGAACATCAAATGACAGCAAGATATACAGCAGCCTAGGTGTTGCCTGAGTCTTCAAATTGCTAGTTCTGCTATTGACAGAAATGAGTGGTGTTCTACTAAGTAAAGTTAGCTGCTTAGTCCCAGTTAGAACTTAGTCCCATAATTGTGTGTTAGCACAAAATAGACAATGCTAATCCTCAAATGAAAGATAAATCTGGTTACCTATTTTTCTGATGATGTGCTTTGGGAGAGAAGAGAGTGATTATAGCCCTACCATTAGAAGTCTGTGATGATCCTGCAGAATTTCTGAGTCCAGGTTTGGATTGATGGGCACAATCTCATTTTTTCTCCTGTCAATGTTCTCTAACCAGAGCAGCAAGCCATGGCTCATTTCATGGAAGTCCTATAAGTGATGGATGAGTGGGGGTTTTAATAATGTAGCGGAAAATTCCTGTCAAATTTAGGTTTTTAGTTGATCCTATGATAGCTCCTATGGGTTAAATAACATAACATGTAAGGAAGTGTAGAACAGTGTATGAGAATACTATTCCAGAAATGACAAACTTAGAAAACCTTGGGCTAGAAATACATGCTTCGGGTAGTGCATGTGTATCTTTCAGAAATTTCTTTACAGAGAATACAACAAAGTTGTGTTTTGGCTCACACGGGCAAGTTCCAGACTGGATAATGAGCACACTAGAAAGCAATATGGTTTATAACTTTGATATGTTGGCTGCGGACTATTTAAAATAAATACAATACAGACCTGGCACTGCATTAACGCATCTTGCAGTGAGCAGCGCCATTCATCCATCATAGTGCATACGTGTTTCCAGCTCATGTTCATCTGTGACAGGCGCTCTTGGAGCTTTTTACTCTCTTCACTGTCAGACTGAGTGAACTCTGAGCTGCACAAATTGATGGATAAAATGATTGCTTTGCGGTTATCAATTGCCTTCTGCAGCTCCTTGATGATAAGAGAAAGGGGATAGGTGGAAGAAAGAAGAGAAATTAGTAAAATATGCAACTTTCAGAAAAATCAAGCAGAGAAGGCACCATAAGGATGCAAAGATTTGCCTTCAGCAACTGCATAATATACCTTAATGTCTCTTTCTTTGCTCTGCATATGAGACTTCTATGCTCACTGTGTGACTCTGCAAATGTTCACTCTTTAACATCTACTAAAATTTTACTGTGAGCATAAACTAGAAGAAGCTATTTAAACTTTTAAAGTCTTAAAAGGCTGAAGTCATAGTTGAATTTTAAAGATCTGGCTCATGCTTGAGCTATTTTAAAGACGAGGGTCCAACAAAATTTAGGACAATTGTACTTAGCTCACAATAAAACTTTTGGCCTCACTTCTCAGTTTTGATGATAAACAACAACAAAAAAACAAAACCCAACAGAAACCCAACAAACCAACAACATGTTTTCAAGTGGAAATGGCTGTCAACAGTATTTTAAAATAAAAACTTTTACTGAAGGAAAAGAAAACATACAAGAGTATAAACAACTTACTCCAATTTATAGAAGCAGGACATGTAGAAAAAATGATTTGCTTACATTGGAAACCACAAAAGAAACCCCACCTCGCTTGGTTTGGAGGGCACTAATGAGCTTTCCAAGAGTGGGTGAGATAAGAACAGGATTCTTATGAAATGTCCCCTTTTCCACCTTGTTTAAAGCATTTATTTAAAAGCCCCATGTCACAGTGACCTTTGTAGTACTTATGGCAGCTATATTTGGATTGCAGTGAAGATCAGCATTAATATGGTTTAAATGGATCACTGCCGGAAACAATCTTTACTGTCTGTCTACCTCATTCCTAGCATGGATCACAGTACATTTTGACATTGGCTCCCACATTTTTGTACCCAAGCTTATAAGATGCTAATAACTCTGTGTGAAGCTGTGGAGCACCACATTTCCAGGTCTTTATAACTGTAAAGTATCCAGGAGAGATCACAAAGGCAGTGATCAGATCCTGATACATCTGAGATAACAGAAGAAACAGGAATGTTGCAAAGTGACACCATTTTTTTTGCTGTACTGGGTGACACCAGTGAGTTAGGCTAGAGCCCATTTGGCACTCTTCTTCCTCCACACAAAGTAATACGTCCCAGAGGTGTATCTTTAGAAATAGCTATTTTGTTACCAGCTTTACTAGAAGAGATTTTATTTCATTTGGGTTTATTCAACTTTCATCAGCTTAGCTAACTACAGCAATTATCTGTGCATTCTGGAATTACAGAATTGCCACAGAATTACTATTTCAAAAATTCATTTGGATTAAAAAGTAAATGGCAGTGGTACATTTTTCTGCCAAAAGGTGATTCATAAAATCACATTGAAGTTACTTAATTCAGTCATCAGCTATGTACAGAATGGAGCAAACCAGCTGTAACTATCAGCGACCTTTCTAACATGCGTGTTGCATTCAGGACTGTTTACAACTTAAATTATGGAAAAGAGAACTCACTTTCAGCTTTCTAATCCTAAGCTCTATGGTTTGTATGTCAGTACTGAGATCAAGGCAGCGGAGCTTCTCCAGCTCTTCCTCAGTTTCTCCCAGCCAAGCCCAAATGCTATTAAGGTCAGAATTGAACTGCTGCCACTGCTGAAGGTTCTGCTTCATCCTTAGTTCCTTGCTTATAGCTTGAGCCTGGATTAATTCCCATCGGTCAATTACACCTGGAATGATAAACACCAAGTTCAGAAAAAGAAAAAAAAACACACACCCCATACATTTGCCACACATGCAATTTTGTCAGTTGAATTTTGCACAGTACAAAAGATGCCCCTTAAAATCTATAAAAACCCTAAACCCCTAAGCACCATGCTGAAAACTAAGTTAGGTTGAAAAAACATTGTATTGGAGAGAAAGAATGAAAAATGTGGATGAGCAACCAGGCATCAAAAAATATTACCGCTCTCTAATGCCAGACTCCTCTTGGCTTTAGAGAACTAAGTTGATACATGTGTCTGAACAGGTTATGCTGGTATAAAGACATTTTAAATCAGAGTAAATACCAACAGGACAGAATCTGAATATGTCTAACTAGCCACATATTTATTATTAATTTCAGAAGTATTTGTACATCTCACTATTTAATATTCCCACATCACCACATTTGCTAAAGCTACTGATGTTGCATTGGATAAGTATCTATGCTAAATAGAAATAAATTAGGGGCTATTTCTTCTTAGTTTACTTGAAATGCTACGCCTTAGAGAAGGACAAGTTGTATCATCCCATCAACTTAAAATTAAATATATATATATATTAATTACAAAAAAATAAACCACACAGGTAGCATGTATTGCCAGGCTGAGAATGGAGACCTTGCCTTTACAGACTCTGGAACATCTTCATGCTTTTACAATCAATACATTCTGCTCTACAGCTGATGCTTAAAATTACTCAGGTGAATACTTCTACCAGTTGAATATATATTTCTATATTGTAGACAGCTAATGTAAGAAAAAGTGAAAAGTAGTATTAGAAGAAATGAATGCTGATTTACATGTTTTGTAGGGCAAAATAAGCAATCATTTTTCAAAAGAAAACATTTAATAAAATGCACTGCATCTACAGGGACTTCCCCAAAGATTTACAGTTATGTCTCATGATATGAAGGGGTTCTTAAAATGCACTTGTATACTTAAAGTCTTCATATGACATGTACAAGGAATACTTACTATTCCTACTTAATTGTAAGAGATGTTAAACAGAACATGGTAACAGACACAGTTATGCAAATATCTATGCCAGTAAATAATACCAACTGCTAATTCAGAAAAACATTGCATATGTTTGCTACTTTTCGTAACTGATTTCCATAAAAATACTGAATATTACTTACCAGCTGTTTGGGTTTCAGTACTGTTCAGGTTAATAAGTCCAGATAATTTTTCCTCTTCCTCCTTCAGTTTGTATCCAAGTCTTTTTACTGAGTCTATGCTTCCACTGCACTCACCTAGTAGCTTCATCTGTGTTAACAAACAAACAAAAAATACCCATCTCAATGTGCACTGTACAAGACTAGTTGCAGGGAAAATGCAGCTTCCAAAATTTTCTGCAGGTAGGTCCAAGTGTGAGGGTAAAAATCTATTCCTTTGACAATCTGTCCTGACACTATCAAAGAAATCTATATGGAAACAATAAATACTTAAATTATCTCAGTGCCTCTGTGCCATATCTTGCTGGAGGACTTCAGGTGACATCTATTATAAATGTTTAGACACTAGAAAATGTGATTAAGAAAAGAAACAACAGTATGGAAATATTCCTATGCATCCAAGCACATAAATTTTAAATTCTGTCTGTAATAAAATGGTCTGAAAAACTTATGGAGCTATTTTTATTACAGAAAACCTCTCTGAGAAAGCTTTTCAGTCATGGATTCCATATAGGCAACTTTGCTTACATGATGCACATTTACAGTTCATCAGCAAAATGAATATTATGCATCAAGCTTTAAAACTTGCTCTTAAAAACAGAGGAATTTTAAACAAAGATATCAACATCAGATGGATAAAAACACATGTGTGAGAAATTACTTTTGGGCATCTACAGAAATATAATAGGAAAATAAACTCCCTAGAGTGATGTTTCTGTAAACTTATACTATTGTAAAAACACTAATAATGTAAACAGCAAAGCATGTGATTAAGGGTAGTAACCATGTGAGTGAGTAAGCCTGAGAAGCAGTTGCTGAAAAAGCTGTATTTCTTTCAAAATACAGCTTGATTTCTTTCAAGTAAACTTAAGCTTGGAGTGCTTATTTTGTTCCAAAATACACCACCATGACTAAGAACAGTGATTTTTAGTAATGTCAGCACATAATGAGAATCAAGCACACGCACATATCCCTTGTAACTGGAATCCAGCTCTGGTCCTGTAGGTGTTTTGCTGCGGATGATGTTTTCTGTTTGCTGTATTTGCAAACGACTGGTATCTAAGGCCTTGTCCAGCTGCCGGATATGTGCTTCTAGAGCACTAGATTCTCCTGTATCAAAAAACAAATAAACAAAAAGTGTGACTGCCACACAAATTTTCCAGAACTTCTATCTATATTTTGCCCAGGCAGAGTAAGTATCAAGTATACTAGGTAGATTAGACAGTAAAGAAGAAACATGACTGCAGCTGTACGAGTAGTACATGTCAAAGCAAACTAGTAACTAGTCTCATTAGAGCATGTTAGCAATCTTTATAGGACAGATCTGTACAAATGAACATAATTTCCTTAATAATATGATCAAAAACTTCACAGT
This sequence comes from Oxyura jamaicensis, assembly GCF_011077185.1. Lineage (NCBI taxonomy): Eukaryota > Metazoa > Chordata > Aves > Anseriformes > Anatidae > Oxyura > Oxyura jamaicensis. The sequence continues at coordinate 52,108,525 of NC_048895.1, forward strand.
TTCAAACAGGCTTGCTAACTATTCTGAAAGGACTTTTTCCCTCAGAGAATCTCTCACCAGTGTGAAGGTCAAAGATCTTAGCGAAACATGTTCTAGCCTCACTCATTTTGGAGACAGCATGTCTCCTTTTCATGTTCAAACACTCCCAGATAAAACATTGTATCACAAGCTCCAGTTTCAAAGTCTGCATTAAAATTTGATTTCTTCTTGTTTATGTATTAATTTTCTGCACTAAAATAGTAGAATTTTGAGCTACATGAATGGATTCTATTTATATTCAATTTTGAAGATCAAAAGTGGTATATAAATGATAAGTGATATTGTTGTAATTATATTCTCAAGATCCAAAGATGACTGGATGTTCTGAAGGGCCACAGTGAGTAGCCCACACCTGATTAAAGCAACTACATTAAGCAGCAAAATTTATAGTGTTTTTCCATTCAAATATTTGACAAAAATAATGTTTAGCACAGTTTAAAAATGGTATTATTCTACCAAGCCATTTGAACTCATACTGTTTTTGAAGCAAGTACAATTTCCTTATAGAGGTTAAGTGAATTCTGTGATATGAATCAGATACAGCCAATTCTGTTCTGAAGTAGTCTGCAGCCTAGAGGACTGCGTGAGATTCCTCTTATCCATATTCTATGACTGTGCCTGATTTCCATTTGTTTACAAAGATGGTCTGAATTTGTTTGTAAAAAACAAGTTTGAAAACTTGCATAGGTAAAGGAAGACTTCTGTCCAGCTAATTACAGAAAATGGGAACTCTGAGATGGTTAAACCTCTTTTCATACAAAATGACATCCCACCAAATAGATAGAACAAGTTGCTCAAAATTTTCTCTCACTACTTATTTGACTAAAGTGGGGAAAAAAAATAAAAACAGACAGTGAACCTGAGGTCACAAATTCAAAGATTTAAAAATGTTTGATATTTAATATTTGCAATATTTCATTATTTCACAAGAATAAAACTGTGAGATCATGAGAGAAGGTATTTGCAAGTACATCTAATCTCTTTGAGATCTAACAAGTGAAACAGTATCCTTAATCTTGTGTAAAAACACAAACGGAAAGAAAATCTACCTTCCAATATAAAAGACTAAAACAAAGATGTTGGATGACAGTACGTCCGTCACCTTAGCATCATAATCACATGAAATAAGAACTACCCTAAAACTTTATAATAATTCAAGCTGCGGTGTTAAAAAAAAATAAAATAAAATGCAAAACTGAACCATTAGGTGTTGCTCTATATCTTTTCCTTGTGCCCGAATCTTTGTAGAAATCACTCTTCTCTGAGAGACATAGAGCATTGAGTCCTGTTGTGGGACTTCAGAGAACAAATACCGATATGAATAAACTACTGATCAGCTTTGTCTAATTAGCTAAGGTGAGAGGGCCAATACTTCAAACTTCATTGTTTCATCCATGCACCCAGTAATACCTTTAATCTCAGCAGTAAAGCAGGTATTTCTACATTAATGTGACAATGCTGCCACAGAAGAAATATTTGTAAGTTGTGAAAAGTATGACAGATGCCAAGATACAGAGAAGAGGAAGATGCTTTGCTTATGTAGTATTTGCATCTGGCTATGCTTAGTGTTTTTTTTCAGTGCCTCCCAGAGATATTTTTGAGTGTGTTTTCTGTAAGTGTTACATAGATGTCAAGAGTTTCTACATCTGAAAAAATAAAAGCAGTCTAAACTGACAGCTCAGCAATGGCTATCTCCTCATAACAGAAGTCTTCCATGGGATGAAGTACAGAAACAGTTCCAATAGCAAACATCCTTTCTGGAGAAACAAACAAACAAACAAACAAACAAAACAACAACAATGAAGACAAAAGTAAGGATCCTGCTAAAAAGTCTCTTAATATCTAAGGAAACCTGACTCTTTTCAGAGCAATGACCTGGAAAGCAAAAGACAGCCACAAGATCAGAGTATAAAATACCAGTAAGTCTTCCTGCATAATTGTCTGCATTTGGTAACTTTCACTCATTAAGATTTATTGCACAAACTATACAAACTTAGAAAGGATTTCCAGCTTTGCTGGAAAGCAAGACTTGAGATGCCACCTCAGTCTAAACTCACAGTTGTTGGAGTCTTGCTGGGATATGGACTGCATTAAGATTTACTTAAGCACTTTATGATTTGGGTTGTTGATGTCTCCCCCAGCATTTCTTCATCAGTATGTTCTGCACCTCTTGCCATATCCAGCATAGTTTCCTCTAGTCAGAATAAGTTATGACGCATAGTTCTTACAGATGACATATCCCATCTGGCAGGCTGCAGGCTCAGAGATAGCCAATTCTCTGTCATATCATACAAACCTTTGTGATCTTCCAAGGCTGTAGTCATCCAAGAATTTCCAGCACTGCATCTGAGGCCAAAAGGCCGTTGGGATCACTTGGGGAAAGCTATTTAAGATCTTCAGGGGCTATTTAAAATACTTTTCCATGAGTATCTTAGCCAAGCAGTCACACATGTAACATTTGCTTCTTCTTACTGAGAGAACAGGACACACAATTTGCTACCATACCTGCTATACTTGCTGCTCCTCTCAGGTAGAAGTCTTTCTCTTGTTCTCCACCTTCTTCCTCAGAGTGCACTTCCCGTGAACCAGCTGTCTCCAGGTCTCTGCTAAGGTCATAGTCATGATCCCACTCCAGGGGGATGGAGTCCACACTTGCAGGGGTGTCCCGACCTGATCGCTCACTTCTCACTGGCTGTGAAAGGGGCAGTGAAAGGTTGGAAGATGGATGCGGGGAGAGAATGCTGTCTGCAGATTTGTCGTGCCAGTGTATATCAGAGAGATCTGCTGATTCATCCAGATCCACCTCTCTGTCAGAGATGTCATGTTCATCATCTGTCAGCTAGAAAAATAACACAAATGGATGAATCAATGCAACATGCAAAAGCACTGTAAGGTCAACTTGGGCAGCATAAATATAAAGCAGCATTAGGTAATAGTCAAATGATGGGGTTTACATTTTGCTTCCTTTTGCACTTCCCCTTTATTATTTAAAGGTCCACTAAAAAAAGAGAACAACAAGAAATTTCATAATGCAAGGTCATTTGTAAGACACCACAGTATCACACTAAGCAAATGGCTCCAGACTTTTTACTGATGCCAGTGTAATGCAGACATCAAGTTAAAGAAAACTCTGGAATCAAGTGTTAAGTGACCTTTACTGTGACCAGTGCTTCTATTATATTTTCATTTTTTTTTGGAAAAAATGGGTTTTGTTCCTTCCCTTTCATGGGACTTGAGCTACCAATAGTCATTTTGCTCTCACTTCTCAGCTGTTTGTTCAGTTACGGAGACAAATTTATATCTGTTCTGCTTGGGGAGAATCACTCTACTATTGTTTTGAAAACAAAACAATAGAGATGTTCCCCCATTAGCAAAACTTTATAGATCTCAAGTTTTCATGGATTTTCATGAGGATTTACAAAAAAATCCAGATCTGTTAAGTTTGCTCTCTGAACAGGACATAAATAGCATGCAGTGAAGGGAGGCAGATGGTCAGAGCTGTAACAAAATTAAAACCACAGGATTTTTTTTTTTTTTGAAAGTTGGAAATGTTTTCAACATCTTTCTGTCTCCTCATTCTCACATTTGTTAAATGGCAATAAAACAAATACATATGTAAGTATACACACAGGAAGACGTATCAGTTTCTTGTGATAACGTTCCACACGTCCAAAGACCTCTTGACAGTAACGACGCAACTCGTCTAATTCTTCTTCAATGACAGCTGCATCCATTGGCTCACATTTCTCAATGAGTTGCTCTCCCTGCACAATTATCTGCTCAATTTTGTTGTTGTTCAGGGAAATTTCTTGCTGGAAAGCCTTTATAAAAGCAAGCCCATACTTTATCAATGAAATCTTCATTAAAACAACCTAAGTTATTAAGGATACAAGTCTTACATTTTTTCAGTAAGAATGGTGCGGGTTACAAAATGGAATGATTCTAAATATTCTGGTATGAACAACAATGAGAAATTAAATTTAGCATTCCACAATCTTTCTTGTCAAAAACAGTGATACTTCATGGTTTACCATTTCATTCCTCTCTTGTTGTATTTGGAAAGAAAGCTCTTCTCTAAACAAGCCATGCCCATGACCAAACGTCTAGAATGGACACAGATGCTAAAGCTAACCTACTGGAATTTTGGATAACATAAAGTGATTCCCATTTGACATTTTTCTCACCAAATAATGTATTATTTGGATGCAGAAGTGGTTGAAAAATGTAGTAATTGTTAGGTGTCAGAGGTACTGGAGACCTGACATTATTTTTAATCTACATTTCTTCCTTTAATTAGGGAACAGACACTATCACTTGTTTTTCTGAAAATTTATCACTGCCCGAATTTCTTTCACTCTAGCAGAAAAGTATGTATTGAAACATGACATATACCAAAACTTCCGAGGCTGAACTTCAGCCTGCAATTAAGGGACTGTATCAGGATGCACTTTGGCTTATTGTTTCTTAAATTCTCCCCTAGCTGCCTCCCCCGCACTCCCACCTTCTGATGACCCAAGACTGTTTTTATCCCTTCTCTCTTCCCTCACCCTCTCTCCATTTACTTATTCTTTACCTTAAGTTGCTTTATCTTTGCTTGGACATCACACTCTGAGAAATGCTCTATGTTGGTCAGCTGCAGGTCCATCTCTGTTAGCCAAACCAGGATGCTATCACGTGCTGTCTCAAACTCCTCACGCTGGCCAATAAAATGCTGGGAAAGCGGAGTGGAAAACAGAGTGGCATGAAATGACCAAACAACCTCCCAAAAAACAGCAACAGCATTCTCCAATGAAAGAACTTTCATGCCATTCAAACCTAATCCAAACTCAGTACACTTTCATCTTTCATTTCCTACATGATTTCTAGGGTTCCCTCTTCAGTAATATCACCTTCAGCTGCAATTAGCAGACATATGAAAGTTATATTCTAAGGAGGAGATGGTATTAAAGGTCACCAAGCATTTGCCTATAGATTTCATGCTTCGGTTACCTCAAAGTGAACTTCTAAGCTCCCTTTTTCTTCCAAAGGTAGAAAACTCTTCAAAAACACTTAAAATGCATTAAACTGGAAGGTTCTGGAATACCCATATTTCACAAGTACAATAGTGAAAGCTGAAGTCTTAAACAGGGAAAAATACTTTTAGCCTGCGCAAGATGGAGGTAACTCGCTTTTGTAAGTTGTCCCATCTCTGGTTCCCCTCATGGACCATCTGCTTGAGGCTGCAGTTAGAATCAGTACGGTTTTCCCGGGCCAGGCGACGATATTGCTTGTTAATCAGTTCCAGCTGAGTCAGACTTTCATGCACCTGTCTCTGGAAGGCCTAAAGCAGTGTGAATAAAAGACACCATCAGAATTTTCATTATTTAAATCACAATATGTATATAGACTCTCCTTTTACTTTGACCCTGCTTCTACGCTAAAACACATGCTAGCTGATCTCTTGGGGTTAAATAAATTTCAGTGTAGATGCAGACATTGATATATGCTCTTCTGATGAAAATGATCAAGAAAAAGAAAAAAGTTTACAAGGATGACGTAGTTTCATAGTTTACTGGGTGATAAATTGCAAGAATACCTGTTACAATTATAAAAATCACACACAAAAAAAAAAAAAAAAAAAATAGAGCGTCCTCTGCTTGCTCTTATACTTGCTCTTATGCCTTTGTATTGAAGAATAGGAACACAAACAATGAAAATGAAACTTTTTTTTTTTTTTTTTTTTTTTTTAATGGAAAAGCAAGCCAAGATTCCTGTGGCTTCATTGGATTTCCTTACACAAACTATATTTGCTGAAGTGCAAATATTGAAGTTTTAAGAAGCTGCTGAATCTGAGTTTTACCAAAAATGGTAGTGAAGAAATCATCTCTTTAACCTCAGTATATTGGTATACAAGTCAGCTTTGCCTTAAAATTTTCATGAAAGGAAAATTTTATGAACATCCATACCAACATATGCCTGGACAAGTGTCTGTGTCACATACTTTCAGTGCTTCCTCTACTATTACTAAAGACTCAGTCACCCAGCTGGGGAGTGGAAAAGTAGATGATTTAGCCCATCAGTTTCACAGTGTGACTACCAATCACAAAGCAAGTTAGAGGAAGCACTGTGCAAGGAGTTGATTATTTTTTTCCAATCAAAAATTATTTATGAATTGTTTTTCAAAATTCCACTTATCTCTATTTTCCCAAACAGAAAATCAAACAAAAGAAGACTTAGAATTGACTACTTTGAATAAAAGGAGGACAAAAGTGAAGTTTTCTGCTCCAATTGTAGTTCTACAAACTTTCTCTCCACTACTGCTCACAAAGCAAATAAACAGTCTCTCCCAAAACAAGACACTATACTTATTAAGAACCAGAGAAGTGTGATGGATAAAAACACTTTGGTATAGAATTTTTCATTAATATCAGGTAACGCAAGATTTCTTCATTAACGATATATACTCTTCATACTGTACTAAAGCTAAAAGTGAAAAAAGCACTCTTTTGCTATAAGACCAGAGACAGAAGTAAAGAAGCTGGTTCAAAAACAGAAAAAAAAAAAGATAAAAGTCTGTAGAGTCCTCTCAATACAACTATTTCCTTTGTTTAAATCACTGTTAAATTGAGTAGGGGACAACCAACAAGCAGCAAATGGGCTTGTAACTGGAGTGAAATACTCAACAAAACTGAATTCATTTAAAATCACACAAGGAGAAAAAGGGAAGTGATTCTCATGCAAGAGGCAAAATTGTGAGTATATTTACTAGGATTACGAAATCTACAAATGTGCAGTTGTTGTTTCACCTGTTACCAAGACTTGACCAGCAAAAGAACAGCTGTGTATTTGTTTTACATGCTTCCAGTTCAGCTACACAAGAATACATCTGTTGCCTTCTTCCCTGTAACCTCTTTTCATTTCTCTGTAAGCTATTGAGGAGGATGCAGTGTGAGTTTGTATTGTGAACTCACTGACAGTCATCTCTGACCTCCATGATCAGGAAATGAAAAGTTCTTACATGGTCTTACATTTTTTAAATTATTATTTTTATTACCTATTTATTTAAGCAGAAAATCAATTTAGTTAGTATGCATAGGTGGCTGACTATATACTGACTTAACAGTGAATTTGCTGAATTCAATTGAATTTGAACACCAAGTTCTTCTATTCCTTTTTCCTTTTTTTTTTTTTTTTTTTTTTTTTTGCATTGACATTTGCATCTCTGAGTGTGCTGGCCAGGGTCTGTTGTCAATAATAAAACCTGAATCAGTGCTTCACAGTTTATGTTTCTGAATTAAATGCTACACTAGAAAATATTAACTTCTCTTGGACATGTAAAATTTGCATTTCTTCCTCAGAACAAATACTTTCTACCACCTGGCTTGTTTACAGAAATGTCTAAATAATTTGTTCTCTTTCTTCATTTTTCTCTCTCATCTTGATATTCTATTTGCAAATCTAAAACTAAGCAAAAGATGATCAGAGGGATGGAACACCTCTCCTATGAAGACAGGCTGAGAGAGGTTGTTTAGCCTAGAGAAGGCTTCAGGGAGACCTAATAGCGGCCTTACAGAACCTAAAAGGGGCCAACAGGAAAGCTGGGGAGTGACTCTTTGTCAGGGCGTGTGGTGATAGGACAAGGAGTAATGGCTTTAAGGTAAAAGAGAGGAAATTTAGATTAGACAATAGGAAGAAATCTTTTACTCAGAAGGTGGAACAGGTTGCCCAGAGAAGTTGTGCATGCCCTACCACTAGAAGCATTCAAGGGCAGGTTGGATTGGGCTTTGAGCAACCTGGTCTAGTGGCAGGTGTCCCTTCTCATGAAACGGGGGTTGGAACTAGATGATCTTTAAGGCCCTTTTCAATCCCAGTCATTCTGTGATTCTCTGATTCTGTGACTTTTACCATGATAAGCCACATGGACTAAGTGTGCTTTGCATACAGGCATACAATCCATTGCAATCATGAGGCATAGCATTACTTTGTAGGAGACATGACAGGGTTATGTAACATCCCATTAAGCATTGACTGAAGTGACAGCTTGTCAACTATTAAGGACACATTTGACCACTAAGTTGCTGGGGACACCATGTGGACATACAACAATAGTTGCATGCACACACATCTCGGGGATAAGTATCTAACATGGGGACATAGTACTTTGTACAAAACAATACAAGAGTTCAGAGGGCTGGTATCGGAGTGTTATGGAAAGAAGGAAAGGGATGAAATCAAAGCAAAAGCCAAGACATACAGCATTCATTTGAAGAAGTACTTACTGAAGAGAGATTAATGAATGCTATGGGGCACCTGCTGACTGAGCATTTTAAAGAGCTGCAGAAGAAAAATGCCAAGAATTCTAACTGTGGTGAAGAAAAACAAAGTGAGGCTGGATTAACTTATTAGCATTTTTAGTTTCCACCTTCCACTGTTTTTTCCTCCTAGAAATCTGCCAGAGAGGGCAGTTGCAAAATCATCAACTCTGCTATGTTAATACAGTGTCTGCTGAGTGACTTGTGTATGGGAAGGAAGAACACCAGCTGGCTGCTGTAATGTGATCAGTAGATATTAAATTTCAAGTATTATAAATCACCTCAAATTTCTTCAGTTCTTCCTTAGCAACCGTGTAAAGTACACCAGAGGAGCTTGGGAAAGCAGCTGTCCTCTCAGAGGTTTTTAGCCAATCTTCAAATCTTGAGTAGTCATCCAAAAACTTTTGCCATAACCGCCACGTCTCTTCAATTCTGCAATAGATAATAGAAAATTAAGGAATGCTGGGAATGAAGGACAGCTGACCTTCAGTACTTTAAATAATCATCAAGAGCAAACTAGTACTGCACTAAACAGTAACTGGCTTTAATCTAACTCAGACAGGCAGGTTGATAAACAGACAACAGAGCAGACTGACTCATTCCAGACTGAGCTGGAATAAGATGATGACAGTTTTTTTAATACATCTAATTTTGGAACTGTTATAAAAAGAACATTATAAACATGCAATAGGACCTGTAAAAATCATAGCACATGCTAAATAACTTCAGATATACAGTCTAATCTAGGCACCTAAACCAGTATTTCAGAGATTAGAAATTCCACAGTAACTTCAACTTCAGAAGTTGCTTGAGTTGTTTAAAAGTTCTCAGTCATTATCCTGCACAGCAAAGGGACATGATCTTTTTTTTGAGAAATTATTTCAACTTTTCAAATAGACTATTTGACCTCAGTTGAATATGTGAAAGGAGTGGTTGACTCTTGACCTTGAAATCAAATTGTCTTAATATTGAGACTGTAAAATCCCCAAATGATCTTTTTTTTTTGGGGTGGGGACAGCTTATATTACAACAGAACTTTGTGTGCTTTTGCATACAGAAGACTTTTTCCCCAAATCTTAGATATACAGGTCTGAAGAGAGTTTGATCCATGCAATACTCTGAGGCAAAATTTACACTTTGATGATATGGGGTTGAACTTGAATTTCAACATCTGTTTTTTTTTTTTTTTTTTTTTTTTTTTTTCCTTTTTCAAATGAATAACTGTTTCTAGCACAATAACAATTCTAAATACTGATAGCTCAGCTAATTTACTATTATAAATGTATTAATAGCACACATTACCATGGAAACAGTAGAAAATTACTTAGAGATAGCAATCTGTGGATATGAAGCAGGACAAACATCATTAGGGTAAGCCTAATTATTGCAACTCTCCCTTTTAGGTCATGTTTTCTAAACCTCTTGGAATCACTGCAGTCATCCATACTTTCTCTAGTTTATTTCTCATTGCATCTGTAAAGCATGGAAAGTCAAACATATTCCATGAAAGGCCTCATGTGAGCAAAATTTTGTAATTGACAGGTGTACTTTATATAAAGACGCATAATAATGCAGCCCATTTTTTTTCCCAGTATCATGATAACTATTGGCTTTTATTCAGTGTATGATCCTTTTCTGAGCCCTAGACTTTGTGGTGTAAAGGACCACATGGATGCCAGGGTTCTTTCAGGATCAGTAACTGCTACTACTTTATTGATGACATAACTTCAGCTCTCTCTTATTGAGGGCATAACTTCATCTATCCTTAGTGAGGACAGACTCCCTTTTTATACCAGCAGTACTTTTCCACTAACTATTCATTGGTCAACAACTTTGCCTGGCACCAGCAAACACCCAGCAACTTCCATGCCTTAATGGCTGGAGAACAAGCAACCCGAGACAACAAGGTGTCTCCTGAATCACCCTTCTTTGTTCTTTCTAAATTCTTTATATTCCTTATAGCCTCATTGTTAAGAGTCTGATTTCATCACCAACCATGGGGCTTGTCAAACCCCATGGCCACACTTCCACAAGACCCCTTCCTTCAATACTGCAACCCTATCATATATATCTCATCCTGTAGTTGTGCTTGTGGAAGCAAATACTCATTTGTAGACATTTTAGACTTACTTAAGTCGCCTTTCCATTGACATTGCACAAATGTTCCTCCATCTTCTGTCCAGATTGCGTGTAGCCTGCTGGATAGAGTCACACTCTGTTTCTGTGGCACAGGCATCACAGTCATGAAGAAGCACTTCACACAAATTGAGAACAGATGCTACTCCAGTGCTGTGTTTCTCTATGTCCCTCTGAAGTTCCTGTAGATGAAGAAATTAATTCTTAAGAGAAATTACAAAACAAGCTTAAATACAGATGCATTTCTGTTCTACTTACTCAAAAAAATTGCAAACAGGAAAAAAGCAATCTATTAAGATAGATATTGTGCTTGTGACAGCACAGATATTGATGCAATGTTATCAGCTAAGCTAGGAGAACCTGGCAGCATGAACAGCTCTCCCAGAAGCTATGAACATCAGACCACCACCTGGGACAAACTGCCAGGGCTCTGCATGCTCAGATGAATGTATTTCAGCTACATTTAATCAACAACACCAATGACATTCCCATCCCTTCTCCATTATCATATAGAATGTAAAGCCGAAGTTAGTAAGAGAGGTGTGTCAGGAAAAAGTATTATCTACTGGAGGTACCCTTCATGAGTCTACTCTTCCCCAGGCAAGGTAGCTGCATAGTGGCATGTCTGACATGGAGATTGGCAGCAGCACATGTCAAACTGCATATTTAGTAGGAGTTTATTCCTTCAACTTTCAAAACATACAGCATTTTAATTGGAATTGGAAAGGAGGATTTAGGACAGCTAAAGAAAATGCACTTATGTGGTTTTAGCACTTGTTATACGTGATCGGTATTATTTATCCTGTTGGTTTCTTGGTTGTAATGTCTTTTTCTCCACTGCTGACAATGCTTCTTCTTGAAGCATATTTTCAGCTACAGTTTTGAACTACTGGTTCAAGTTGAGACAAGTCACAAAAGTAATTGGCTATTTCTGTTAGATAAGTGCAAGGAAAAGAAACCCTCCCTGAATTTTGCTTAAATTTTAAATGAACCATCAGAATATTAGATGGAAAAGTCAGGATGGACCAAGGTCAAGGCAACATAATCCCAAGAGTAACAGAGAAGTGTTAACATGACTATACCATCGTGAAATGTGTTCATCTGATTCGTGTCAATGTGGAGCAATGCTGGGGCCGTATGATGTGGTGTGACCTTCTGCCTTCTGTCTTGCACCTCCTTGTATAACCACGAGACTGGGGGTGGGGATGTGGAGGTGGTTAATTTATGCATATAGTTCTTGTGTTCTGCAGTGATCGCCTGACAGGACTGACTTGGACCAGTTTTGTTGCTGGCCGTGCAGTGTTAAGCAGAAGTCTGTAGGGGGAGCATGCATGGGATCTGGGGTTGAGAAGATTCCAGAAGATGAAGAAGGCCTGCTCGGAAGAGGACACACCCACTAATGAATATGCATTATAAAAGGGATATAAACCAAGAATGGGAACTGTATGGTGTGCGTCTTGGTGGAGCAGAGACTCCCAGCATGCCCAGCACTGTTTGTTTGCCTTTATTCCTTTATTCCTTTAATAAATTGCTAACTTTATTTGGAATCCTATTTGGGACTCAATCATTTATCACACCATAAAGTGATAGATCGCATCTAGAATACCACATTCACTTCTGGTTCAGGTGAACAAAATAACTGTTAGTATAAGAGATGTGGAATTTTATTTATAGAATCACAGAATGATAGAATGGTTTGGGTTGGAAAGGGCCTTAAAGATCATCTAGTTTCAACCCCCTTGCCATGGGCAGGGACACATTCCACAAGATTTCTCAAAGCCCCAAAGATTCCACAAGGTTTCTCAAAGCCCCGTCCAATCTGACCTTGAACTCTTCCACGGATGGGGTACATATAGCTTCTCTGGGCAACCTGTTGCAGTGTCTCACTAACCCTTCTGCCTAATGTCTAATCTAAATCTACCCTATTTTAGCTTAAAACCGTTACTCCTTGTCCTATCACTACGCTCCCTGCCAAAAAGTCCCTCGAATTTTCCTGTAGACCTGCTTTGGAAGGACCTCCCTGGAGCCTTCTCTTCTCCAAGCTGAACAACTCCAATTCCCTCAGCCTCTCATCATAGGAGAGGTGCTCCAGACCTCTGATCATCTTTGCGTCCCTCCTCTGGACTCATTCTAATAGGTCCTTCTTGTGCTGGGGGCCTCAAGAGATGAACACAGTAGATGAACAAGAACACAGTAACTTGAGGCTAAGTAGAGGTAAAGTGAGTGTTTAGAAAGCTGCCTTGCAGAAGGACCTGGAAGTATTGGTTGATAGTCGGCTGAATATGAGCCAGCAGTGTGCTCAGGTGGCCAAGAAGGCCAACAGCATCCTGGCTTGTATAAGAAATAGTGTGGCCAGCAGGTCCAGGGAAGTGATTGCCCCCTTTACTCAGCTCTGGTGAGGCCGCACCTTGAGTACTGCATTCAGTTTTGGGCCCCTTTGCTACAAGAAGGACATGGAGTTGCTTGAGCGAGTCCAGAGAAGGGCTACAAAGCTGGTGAAGGGTCTGGAGAACAAGTCTTATGAGGAGCAGCTGAGGGAGCTGGGACTGTTTAGCCTGGAGAAGAGGAGGCTCAGGGGCAACCTTATTGCACTCTACAGGTACCTGAAAGGAGGCTGTAGCGAGGTGGCGGTTGGTCTGTTCTCCCGCGTGCCTAGTGACAGGACAAGGGGGAATGGGCTAAAGTTGTGCCAGGGGAGGTTTAGGTTGGATATTAGGAAGAACTTCTTTACTGAAAGTGTTGTTATGCATTGGAATAGGCTGCCCAGGGAAGTGATTGAGTCACCATCCCTAGAGGTCTTTAAAAGACATTTAGACGTAGATCTCAGTGATATGGTTTAGTGGAGGACTTGTTAGTTAGGTCACAGGTTGGACTGGCTGGATCTTGAAGGTCTCTTCCAACCTAGATAATTCTGTGATTCTGCTTGTAAAGAAAAATGTTAACACACAAAAAGAAATATAATGTTGACATACTGTCTCTACATAAATTTAAGCTCTAATTGGACAAACCTTTCTAACAACAGGAAATATGAAGACAGCCTTCCCGCAGGAAATGAGGTTTAAATATAGAATCTAAAAGCATCATCAAAGTTGAAATGGAGTAATGTTATCTTATATCAGTTATCTGATTTTGTTGTTTGTGATGATTGGACTCAATAACTTTATTAATTTCCTGTTCTCATATATGAAACAGAAGGATATTTTGTGAACATCTGCATGAGAAAGTGGATAGTCACAGTGTTTTCTCCTTCAGCACTGTCCCTTTCACTTTCACTTGCCTGGAAAATACTCTTTCATCATAATGTACAAGTGTTTATTCTTCTCCCTGTCCTGAGATGTTATATAAGGCGGATGCTATAAATAGATTCAATACTCTATAGAATATGTACTACAGACAGCTATGAGACTTTAGGCTAAGCAAGTTCAGGTAACATAATCTTTTTGTTGTTTTGGACTACAGCAGCAGTTATAACTGCCCCATTGGTGGTCCTGAGTATTCCTAAGAATTAAACTTTTATACACCTACAAAACTTTTCTACAACAGATGACTATGCTATATATATATATATATAATATATATATATATTCCTCCATGGCCTTGGTTGATATGTTTCTTAGAGAACAATTAGCCTTTTTGGTTAGTTTACAGAAGAAGCATCACTTCTGTACACTGCTGTCATGAACGTACAAGTTTTTCTTTAATCATCCCAAAAGCAAAAACAATTTTTCAATTTTCACTGGTAGCAGGCTGAGAAAGTAAACAAACAAGTAATCCTAGAAATGTAGCTTGCAACCCTTGGAAAATGCTTCAGTGAGGTTACACTACCTTCCCCAGGATATCCAGCTTGAATTGCCTCTTAATTTCACTATAGGGACCAGCAACCTGCAAAGCTCATTCTTGGCTGAAGAAGAGGCTGAGAAGTTACAGAATGACAGGGGGGTTACAGAAATGGAATTTGTCTCTCCTCTTTCACAGAATAATATTTTTAATGTAATCTTGTACAACTGGTAGCAGTATGAACAGGGAAGATAACATGGCCTCGGTGGAAGATCAAACATAGAAAAGAACAAAAGAACACTAAGAGGGAAGAAAAAATAGGGATGAAATACTTGAGATGGCTGACATGCTGGCCTTCTGGGATAAAGTGAACAGAGATATAGCTGCCTAGTAATAAAAATACTGGTTGCCATACATTGACATTTTTGTTTTGTCATATATATATGACAACCATGGTCTGCAGCATTATCAAATCAAATCATCATCAAGATTACAAACACGGTATCTTCCCAGTATAAAATTCACCTCTATTTCTCCCCTTTGGGATTCCAGTGAAACCACTCAGACTTCCACAGAATATTGTTGCATGCTGTCACTCTATGGGAACTACCACAAGGAAATGGTGGAAATCAGAGAGACACCAGTCTCCATACTCTGAATAAGTCCCACAAGGAGTGGTTATAACAAACTGTGGAATGCTTGCACACGGATCCTAGTGCAAAAAAATGTCAAGTATCTAGTTTACTGATAGCAATGTTTAGCCTTGCCCAGCACTTCACCATCTCAGAAACACAACTCATTAGTTACACTTGTGTGTTATGAATTATTAACCCTGTGTAAATTGCATATAGAATATTAATAAGCAGTTCTGCACAGCCATGTAGAAAATCAGTTGGGGAGCCAGAAAACACTCTGAGAACATTCTTGGGTCTCAGCCCCACACTCAGCTTAAAATATCAAAATGCCAGTTTATGCACTCCATAAATTAAAGTTCCCCAAAGCATTCTGGCATTCCTCTTCCCACACATTTATTTCTCCTCTCATGAAAGAACTCGGGAGAGCGTATAACTCATCTCCAATGAGGCACCAAAAAGGTATTTCTGCTAATAAATAAGCAACAGGAATACAACAGAACAGTCTTCACCAGCAAAGTGCTTCTAAATAAAACTACACTGGGCAGCTGAAGGATGACGAGCCCACATATTTCCTTCTACTGCACTGAGCCATAATCTGTGAAGTAGGCATATAACATAGCAGTGAAGTGGACCAGGATATAGAAAGTATAATAAATGTTCTTTGGGGTAAGATTAATTGTAATGCCAAAAGCTGGTTGACATAATTTATTTTTTATTTTTTTGCCTGTTCCAATGTTGACTGTTTTGTTCTAGCACTGCATGAAAGCTTTGGGCAGTATAAAACAACTGATTTTAACTTTACATGTATAGTTCATGCATCTTTGCGTGCAATGTAATTCTCAAACAAGCTGCAAAATAAAACCAAGTTAGAAAAGTTGCTAAAAATCAGTCTTTTTCAAGCATGTGCAAAATTTGCAAGGTCTAATACGTGTCAGTTTTGCCTCTTGGAACAGTCAATTCAAACAACCAAAAACCACAAAACCCAAAGGAAAATCAATTGCAATAGCTCGTTCAGGTTACATCTCTTGGTGCCTTACCTTTCTTGTGAATGTCAAACAGCTCCCGGTAGACTCGATGTCAAAGCCAGCAGAAGGCTCTATAAGTGACACAGTAAGCACCACTTGCCTTGATATTCGAACATTTTTTTGCCTCATGGCCTGCGTATGAACAGCCCAAGGACACACTACTTTGTTTCTCCCAATGCCATTGTGCACTTTATAAGTGTTTTGCATTTTACCTGCTGTTCATTTAGCTTCCTTTGTATCTCCTCAGAGTCACAAGTTTCATAGACAATTGGTTTGGAGAGCTCTGACTCAATATGGGCAAGCCAAGATCTCAGGCTACTCATGTTCTTATCCAGCTGCTGAACTGCGACCAGGGTTTCTTTCAACTTCTTTACCCTGTAAAGAAAAATAAACAGGAACATAGGTACTCTCTGATGAAGAATTTCTGTAGTATGTGTTTCAGAGAGATTTCTGAAGAAACTTAACATAGATGGCAACTTCTGTTCTGAAGTCTTCCTTTATTGATTAACAGAAGTGTATTATCTATACAAATAATCCAGCATTCATAGGTTCTTGTTAAGAAAAATTAAGAGTTTACTAATTCCAGACAACATTTTCAAAGGTTCTATACTGTTATCTGTTAAGGCAAATGTTTGTTAGAAATACAAATATGTATATATATTTAAATAAACTCACACACACCAAAACCCAAAATAATGTAGCTAATTTAGTTACAAACTTGACTAAAAGGAGACAAAAGATCTTAAGACTACAAATAACTGGTCCAGTTAACCAGTACTTTTGGTGTAGTGCTCTGAGTGAACAGATCATTTTCACCCTGATGATTTCGAAATATTGGACTATTGTTACAGTGACAGTTGTGCCTGAGTAAACAGATTTTATTGAGAGAACTCAAACTGGGAACTTAGTGTAAATTCCTGAATCCCAAGGGTTGCTTTAAGATGTTCTTGGTCTTAATGGACTACTTCAGATTTAAATGATGAAATCAAAATGTATCTTCATACTGATATATAAGTAGTATTTTTCTGGAGGCCCTGATGCTGCAAAAGTACTGGTCAGGAAAAACTATACAGTATTTTTGATTTAAATATGCATTAAGATTAATGAGTGAGAAAGATTTCACTGTGCTGATATTTTTCACTTCAGCCTGTTTCACCTGTAAAAGTCTTTCTCAGTAATTCCTTCCTTCTTACCCCTATGTTACCTAACATACATTAGAGGAATTTGTTTCTAAGCTTTCTCTCTCTCTCTCTCTTTTAAATTATTTTGTTTGTTTGTTATGCAGTGCCACAAACATTTTTGAGTAACATTCCCTCCTATGCTTCCATTGCTCTTCCACTCAAGTGTTTCAATATCAGAAAGCTTTAAGAGATGAATGCACCTTGGAACATACTGACTAAATTGGGCTGAAAAAGACAAGTCCACTGAATTCATCAAAGAAACAAAATGCCACCTGACTATCCCATAATTCAAACAGAGCAATTCACATTTTCTCCATAATTCTAAATTGAAATTTATCAAGCGTTTCCACATTTAATGCAGTACATACAGCTGACTACTGAGGGTTTGCTATGGGTGTCCATTCTTTACCAAAGAGAAATACTGAGATCTTAATATCAATTTTAAAAACTGCAAGACTGTTACCCCACCCCACCCCCCATTTTTAGACCTCTCTTTGGTCACAGATAATCAAATGTGGACATTTAGCACCAAAGAGACTCAAGAACAGTTCAAATCTGGCATTTTTCATGCCAGAGTCTCATGACCAACATCTGCAGAGTTGTTATCAGAAAACAAACAAACAAAAAAAGGTATTTTGAAAAAATCTAAGTAATCTGAAAATCTAGCTATGAAGTAATTGAAGACAACACAATTGTGCTGGAAGATAGCCCAACTCCCAGTCAATCAGGTCATCCCAAAACACAGAAATGTATTCAGCCTTGGAGAGACACTATGAGAAACCAATCTCTGGGGTACCATCCCCTCTTCACCTTTGTGTATTACATGTGTTTTGTGGTTTTGGACTAATTGAAGCTTGCTTGTAGGATAGGCAAGAAGGTTGGTTATCACTCATTCTGACCTCACATACAGTTTTTCAGTCTAACTGAGGTGAAATCCAGCCCATTTTCTGCTTGGACTCTCAAGGCTGAATGCTGTTGATCTTTTGCATGTGTGCTGGAGTGGGAAAGGGAACAATGAGTCACATCAAGCCTTAGCGTACAAGCAACGCTGCTCTATCATTTGCAAGCCCAAGCTGTGAACCAGGCTTTTCAAACTGGCAGTTTTATAGTACCCTAATATCTTTGCTAGATTTAATTTAAATTTTACCTGACACATCTGATAAAGTGCCTGCCAATCAGAAAGTACCCTCTTTGTCTCAGTCAGACTGCATGGGACTACTTCAGGCAGAGCCAGGCTCCAAAAAATAAAATAAAATAAAAAATAAAAAAAAGAAAAACCCCAAAGAGCACTATCTTCAGTCACCTGACATAAGTTACTTAAGAGAAAAAAAGAAAAAAAATGAAAGACCCATGAAAAGAATTCTCAAACTAAAGCCAAAAACTACTTCTAAACCTGCCCTCCCTCCAAAGGCTGTTGCAATTCTTAAGTATACCTGCACCTAAATTCCAAAAGTAAATAAATGAATATATATACATATATCTTTCAAGAAAAAGACAGCTCCTTCCCTCAACGACTAACCTTTTTTGTTTATACTGTTCATTTTTTGTACAGAGTAAAATATAACAGGTTCCTTGCCCATGGCATAGATCGAAGCAAATAAACAAGAGCTTCTTGGAATATGCTGAAATACCATGCTGTGACTGCAGCTGTTCTGAAAATTTACTCTGACATCCAGCATGTCTAACAGCTTTTCTTCTGAATTTTAGCAAGCAAGATGCATGTGTTCTTAATCTCACTGAACACTGTGCCTTTGTACAAATAATTACATAATGCATATGCAAGAAAAAACTGTCTTCCCCTTGAAAATTTAACAGCTCAAAATTTCTATGTTAATGGCAGGGCCTGGAAGACCAAAAATGAAACTAAAAGCTCTACTTAGAGACAAAGGTCAAATTAGAAACCATCCAAATACGTGGTACTCCTAGCCAACTGTAATTTTTGATCTTTTGAGATTTCATTTACAAGGTTATGTTTAAACAGTTAATTATTCTGATAAACATCTCATGCTTTTGTTGCAGCACTATGCATGTTACTTGAAGAGATTTGAGATAACTTCCATGCTTGATAACGAAGACACCACATTCAAACTCATGCCATGTTTGTTTCAAAGGTTGTTTTATATATCTATATATCTACATCTGTATCACTACATTTTACAAATATTTAAGACTTTCAGAAAGGAAAATGCTGCAGAATTGAACTTTTTCTATGGTCTAGTGAAGAAAACTCATTTCTAAATCTGAATGTTCAATTAATGTACCTCAGACTCCCCAAGAAAGTAACTTTCAGATGTTTATCTTACATGTAGAAAGGGCAATGGCAGAACAATTTGGAGCTGAAATTAAACACAAATGCCTTTCATTCAAACAGTCCTAAACTAGACCACTTGAGATTACACTTAAACAAGAACAGGAACAGCCTTGTAAATACATAACAATGCATCATATAGAACTCATAGTTACTGCATTAGTCATTTAGACAGCTGGATACTAATGTTAAACTTAAAATGAACATGAAAACAGACAGTAAGCCTATGTTAGCTAAACCTGTGTAAAGCCAGTAGTAAACAGAAAAGTGGAAAAAAAACATACTCATAACTGAAGTTTCAAGAAGCATTTAATTCTATGAAACAGTTAAAAAAAACACTATTAAAATCAGTATTAAAATCAGTTTATGATTAAAAAAGATGTAAGGTCCAAATTACAGTACAAATGTGCACAATGGCAGTATTACTGTAAATTATAGCTGTTCTTCAGATCACAGCTTCCCCTTTCAGCGGATAAATTTATAGAACTATGAACATAACCAGCAGAACTTCTAGGGAAGATATTGTGAACAGGGAAAAATTGAAATTCACTCATAAATGCAAAAAAATGTAGGCTGAGTTTCATGTAGTTACAGGATATGTACTGGACAGATCAACTCCAAATCAACTCCAGTATGTAATTGTCTGACATTGTCTTTACAGCCTCTTTCCTTCTGTGCTTTTTGTTTGTAGCCATGCCCCTTTGATGACACAGTGAGCAGACATTAAGTCTGCTTTCTCTCACATGTGTATACACTTGTATTTAAAAACACCAGTAAAAAGAGTCAACAGTTTCTTTCAGACAGCAAAGACATTTTAGGAGTTGCAAGTCTGCGTTAGTTACAAAAAGCTAATCTGGGATCCAAAAGCTCTAGCTGTAAAACAAAGTATATCATTATCACTGTCAATTACTTTTAAATAGAGCAGAAAACAGGCATTTCTAGCTAAGGCAGTGATTTCTACATATCAATATTTTTAACAGTTTCTCAGCAAGCCAAGACTTCAGAAAGAACTGTATCAATCAAAAGGAAACAAAAATAGCTGCCTGCCTTGTGATATCACAATTACAGTCTGGGAGATCTGAATCCACATTGCCGTCTTCTGCCATCCTCACAGCGTGCAAATCCTCTGCCACCACCATGAAATTTTCCAGCATTAAAAAGAACTTCCACTCCAATAGCTTGCAAACACTGTGCTTTGTATGGGGGAAGGAAAGGGGACAAACTCCTTTTTGCTGGTGAGTACTGTACAGAAAATGTTGCATGCCAAACAAATGTTAGCAGACGTTGCTTGATAACATGAGACTGAATGGTGACAAGTGGTCATGTTTCTAAATAAAACTTGCATTCATCAACATGTGCCAAGCTTGATCTCCAGGAATGTGGGCCATGAGTGCAAGGGGAAGGGAGGAAAAAAAGACACCATACAATATTACTTTCCTTGCAAAGCCTGAGCAGTAACAGCAAAAGCACTGCTAACTGGCTGTGAACATAAGTAACATTTTGTGCAGCAGGCTGACCTATCAAATAAATACATTTGAAAGGATAAAAATCTCCTAGAAGGACAGAAATAGAAATTTTTGATGAAGAGACACAACTACCTTTCTGTAGCTGTCTTTTCTTCAGTTACAGACCTCCTCAAAATGGAGAGGCAAATAAAAATGTAGGTAACAAAACAGAACATGACAAATAAAGACTTTTACAAGTGAAAGAGAAATTCTACCACCCAGCATAAAAACAAGATACAGATTGTACTCATATTATCATACTATATTACTAAAGATTTTTTTGAGCACTTTCTGTTAGTTCACACCTGTATGGAAAAACTAACCAAAACAAAAAAAAAATACCAAGTAAAATGCTCCAAGCAAAGGCTGACTGTGGCTCTACAGAAAAATGTGCAGGCTAAAATATTTCATTAATGCTATCAAAGATTATGGTCCAAGGATATTCAGAATATTAAAAGGTGTTTTTTATTATTGACACTGGAACAATTAATCTACATTTACTAGCTGAGTGCAGCCAAAACTTGTGTTATATGACATATTCCAAACTCAAAAATATCAATATAGGAACATACTTCAATATATAACGAGGTATTTGAAAGCGCCTCTGTAGTCTTCTAAAAATCAGCTTGGGGAATACAAAAAATTTTGTTCAAGTAGTTAAGCAGGTTTTAACTCCTATCAGCCTAAGCTACAGCTGAACTAGCAAAATCTCTATAACTTAGCATCAAACCTCTCCACTATTTACTTCCCAACTTCAGAAATGCAACATTCAATTTTTTTTTTTTTTTTTTTTTTTCC
Organism: Oxyura jamaicensis; assembly: GCF_011077185.1. Taxonomy (NCBI): domain Eukaryota; kingdom Metazoa; phylum Chordata; class Aves; order Anseriformes; family Anatidae; genus Oxyura; species Oxyura jamaicensis. The sequence goes on from NC_048895.1 coordinate 52,130,220, forward strand.
TAATTTAAGTAAGGTCTGGAAACTGAAAGGGTTGTACAACTGCATATGATAGTGCTGTTCATGCTGGTTAGAATGAAATAGAGTAGAACAGTTCCAGCTGGAAGAGACCTACAACAATCATTGAGTCCAACTGTCAGTATACTTTGTGGCTGACCCAAGGTCAAAACTTATCATTAAAAGCATTATCCAGATACTTCTTAAACATGGACAGGCATGGGGCATCAACCACCTCTCTAGGAAGCCTGTTCTACCCTCTGGGTAAGGATTTCTCTAATGTCTAGTCTGAACCTCCCTGGTGCAGCTTTGAACCATTGCCACACGTCCTGTCTCTAGATACTAGGTAAAAAAGATGAGCACCTCCCTCTCCACTTACACTCATCAGGAACAATGAGGTCACCCCTCAACCTCCTTTTCTAAAAGTTTGACAAACCCAGTGTACTCAGCCGCTCTTCAAAGGGCGTGACTTTCAGCCTTTTAACCAGCTTTGTTGCCCTCTTCTGGATGCTTTCAAGGACCTTAACATTCTTTTTAAGTTAAGGAGCTCAGAACTACACACAATGTTCCAAGTGAGGCTGCACCAATGCTAAATGAATTGGGAGAATCACCTCTTTTGACCATATCGCTGTGCTGTTTAATGCACTCCAAAATGTGTTTTGCCTTCTTGGCTGCCAGGGCACACTGCTGGCTCATTTTGAGCCTCCTGTCAACCAGCACACCCAGATCCCTTTCTGATAAACTGTTCCCCAGCCACTCATTTCACAATCTGTACTTAGTCCATAATTAAGAAGTAAATTAGTTAAGAAGGCTAAATTGAAGGCTTAGTTGAAATGTTCTGGGAATAAAAGTAAGTAAATACTTCACATACATTAGTCTAGTGCTAGGACTTGACACCCTGCTTCATGATAACAGAATGAAAAAGTTTAAGTGGATAAGTTTATGTAAGTTTAAGTTTGTATATCTCCTTCCTCTCCACAAACCAATAACAACACCAAATCCTGAACCCTTCCCTGATACTATATAGGACATTAATCTCTAATACTGAATAGACAGCACAGATGTTTTAAAGACCTGTTTTATAGTTTCTGAATGTCACTGCTTTTCACTCAAAACTTCCTGAAGGTATGATTTGAACATAACACTTGAAAATTTGTCTGAGGAAGTGTTTGAGAAGACACGAATAATATACAACAAATATATGTTATGATCAACAACTGGTGATGTATCACATCCTCTAAAACAAGCAGGCTCCTCAACCGTAATGCACCACTTCCTGACTGTTCTGAAACTATACAGCTTTCATTACTTTAAAATGAAATGCTGTAAAAGTAGCTGGAGCCACCAGAATGCTTCTGCTTACATAAAATTTACTGCTGTCAATCTTAAAGATTTCAGAGCAGGAATGCAGTAAACGCATAAGAAAAATAAATAAATAAATAAATAAAAAAAGAACATAAACCAAAGCAAACTCTTTTGCTACAAACAAGACTGAAATACTCTTAATTCATATATCCTTAAATCACAGAAGTGTAAAATACAGAGTATACGTTTTATGAACTTATACAAAACCATGCCAAAATTATTGCCTGTAACAGAAAGGAAGTTGTATAATGACTCAGAGCAGAAAATGTTGAAACAAATATGCCAGTTTCTTCACATATCAAACAACAACCCTGTATTTCTTTAAGGTATGAAAATTGCTTTTATGTTATTCACCTTGATAAAAAAGAATATTTAAGTCCAATGTGAATATGTCTACCTTCAGTTACTTTTCTCCATCAGTCAAAAACTAATTGAGCAGGCTTAGTTTTAGAACTGCTCTTCTGAAAATTCAAGCCAAAACAATAGCTGCACTGTTTGCATTGCTATGCCAACATTTTTATTTTTATTTTAATTACATTTCTATCCAGATTTAAGCACTCATCTGAAGTAAGACGGAAGTGAAGAAGCTCAATTAAATCTGGCTGCAACCAACCCTGTGTCATTCTAGCAGATAAAGTTTCAAATTGTCTCTTTTTTACTTGAAGAAATAATGTCAGAATAAATAATGCAAAGGCAAACAGGAAAGTAAATTTCACATTAATGTGTTGATTGCTGAGAATAACTTCATTCACATTTTATAATGAAAAGGCAAGCAATAAAAATATTTTAATTTGATTTTTAATTTAAGATTCTTAATTTAAAACAAAACAAGTGTTTTACCTGGCTGCAATAAGATCCAGAAGATGTTGCCATCTGTCATTGATCTTGCCAAGTTTGTACTCAATCTCTGATGCTTTACTCTCGTGGCTGGCTTTAGCAAGTCGCTCTCCCATTTGCTGGAGCTGGATTTTGTTCTCCTGAGCTACAGCAATTTCTTCTTGATAATCCTGGACAGAAAAGAGCAATCCGATTACAAATACTGAATGCATTCTGCTCTTAAAGTACCATACAAAAATACAAGTGAATGTTAATGTGTTTGTGTTCTTCTGGTGACTGGTACAGTAGAGAGCCAATCTCTTAAATATTAGGGTATAACCACGAACAACCTTACCAGAAGAATGAAAAAAAAATCAACCAACTGACCAAACAAAAAGACCCTTCTATAAATACATCTGCTAGAGTTAAAGTCATTGCAGTAAATTCTGACTGAACATTTAGTAAAGCACAGTAAAGCACTCAGTTGCCTTAGACTTTATATTCACTTAATTTTCTGGTACCCTGGATAGTCCCACCTTAAAAAAGACAGGAAAAAGCTGCGAAGTGACAGAATAAAAATATGCACTGGAATTTATAAACAGGTAAAATCTCTATTTCAGCTAATTCAGTATCTTTGCAACACAAACCAAGCAAGAGGTAAAAAAACAGTTTGTAATTGCACTATACCTTTTTAAGTTTCTCAATCATTTCTTCTATGAGGATGTCACCATTTTGAGAAACTTTACTTTCCATTTGTGTCAGCCACTCACAGAGCTCCTTGTTCTTCTCGCTGAAGACAGCCCACTCATTCAGTCTCTCACTAACTTGCTGTCGACGTAAGGAGACCTTAAAACATTTAAACAGAATAAATAAATAAATAAAAGTACATTAATTTAAGAGATAGCTGAAGCACTTTTTGTCTCGGTGTGAACTCCTCTGGCCCTGCAGATGAACTCCAGCCACTTACTTCTATTACAGCAAACTGGAGTTGTACTGCAAATACTTTGCATGACTCTTTGTAAGTTTAGAGATAAGTGTTATTCTCAGGATTCTTGCTAGTTACATCCAGTTGCATAGAGGGACACATCCAAGTACTATGCTTAGTGTTATGTCAATATATTGTTTCATAATGTCTCTAAGGTTTCCTTAGAAGGGGAAAATAATTTTCTTACAATTTTTGTTTACTTATAAAATGCAATAAGGTATATTAATGGTTTCTTTAAGTCTGAGATTAATTAAAAGGAAGGTATAAATGCTTGACCAAGACCAAATATATATATACATATATATATAGTATAGGCCAAACTACAAAAGACTTCATGATTTGTGCATGAGCACAAAGCTAAATCAAAGATACACTACATTTTTTTTTTTTAAATCTAAAATAGCATATGCAATTTTCTACTTAAGTCTCAATACACTCATTCCACAGATGACTATTTCTCCTGAATCGCTGACACTTTCAGAGATTCCAAAGGACAATGTCCTGACAAGGAGGAATAGGCATAAAACAAACAAAGAAAAGTGTTGCTAAGTTTAAGAAATGAGTAATAGTCCATCCTTGACAGGAAAAGGATGAAAAATGAAATCAAAATAGTAGCAGAGGGTGAGCAGCAGTCGTTTCTGTAGTTTCAGACACTTGAGCCATCACTTATTTCCTTCTCATTGTACTCTGAATTGCTCCTGACTTTATATCAGCATTTCAGCCGAGCATATGGAGACTTCATCTGCTCTTTCATAAGCAAATGTGATTGTTGTGTTCTTTGACTACCATGTTAGGTTTAACAGTAGTATACAGCATATCTCAACATTTCCCTTTTGTGGTTTTAAATTTGATGACAACTTTCCGGAAATAAGCAACGGTTGAACACAATGTCGCACTGAGTTACATCCTGAAGCACTTAGTATGTACAAAACTTATTTACTTGGCTGCCTCCTTTCCTATAAATACATGTACAGTGAGTAGACCATAGTTTAGATGTACCCATGTTTAGTTGTACCCATGTTTAGATGTACCCATTCAAATGCAATTAACTTTAAAGAAGTTCTGCACTGTTAACTGTAAAGCACTTTTTCTATTTTGAGGGTGGTTTTGAGGCCTTCATAGGAAACTTACGTGATGTAACTATTTCCACAATATCCCTGGTATGCACTGCGACGTCTACGAAACCACAGAAATAACATTATCCTAATCTGAAAAGCTGGGTGAGGGAAAATCCACTATTTGCATCTCTAAATGCAAAAAGGATGCAGGAAATACACTAATAGCACGATCACAGAATCACAGAATGGCTGAGGTTGGAAAGGAACCTCTGATCCAAGCCCCCTGTCGAGCAGGATCACCCAGAGCACATTGTGCAGGATGGTATTCAGGCAGGTTTTGAATATCTCTAGAGGAGACTCTACAACATCTTTGGACAACCTGTTCCTGTGCTCTGTCACCCTCTCAGGTTATGTACCTGAAAAATCAAGCAATACACTTCATCTCATTGTGCGGCCAAGTAAGTCACCCTCAGAATAAGGGAACTGCAGACACTAAATCTGAAGGAGAGGTTGTCAGCAGAACTGAAGGTGTAAAAGTAATGCTGAGCTGAGAGAGGACATCATTTCTGTGCACAGCTGCACCACAAAACCATGGTAAACTGTATTAATTTTGTTTTCCCCATGCCACAGTCCCACAACACACAGTATGACTTTTTGTTGTTTTAAATATGACCTCATAGGCATGGCAAAGTTCAAGAAATATAAAAATATAAGCAGTAACTAAAGGAAACATTTCAATGGATATTATCCCTGATCCAGCAAGAGTTCAAATTTGAACATTACCTGTGCCTATATGCATCTTTTCCAAAATCTGCCACTTGCATTCAATATACCTCAAATACCTTTTTAGTCTGCATACTTGTATCAGAGCTCAATACTATACTTGCCTGATGGCACAGCTCCTCCCACTGCCTGTGCAGAAGCTCTATTCGCTCACTGAGGACTGAAATATCATCTGCACTGATATATGCAGACAGGGACTCCTTCAGCAGAGCGAGGTGTGCAAGGTCATCTGTCCATCCTTCAACAGCATTCTCTAACTCCTTAAAAGAAGTTCATAAGGAAAAAAAAAAAAAAACAGTTTGCTAACAAACAAAAATAAATGAATGTGGTGATGATGCACAAAGATGAACATTCTTATCTCATTGAATTAATGTCATATATGAGCAGACCCACCATTTGGACTACTTCAGCTCTATCTAAAATAAAAAGAATACACCAACCCCATATGTTCCACTATTTTCAACACCAGTAGAGTATGATACATCAGCTTTGTAACAAATAGCCACAAACTAAAATAACACTCAAATGTCTCTCAAATTCAAAGAGTTTGGGGAGTTTCAAGTATTGATTTTGACTTCTCTGTAGTGAAAATACTTTCAAATTGTACCACATTTTTCTACTGCAAGAAATATAGCATAAAATGTTATCTAAGATCCTCAACCTCAGATAAGAAGCACTAAAATGAGTGCTTAAATACCATGAGCTTAAATTTGAAGCAAAAATTTATATTGTATAAACATACCATTACTTGTGGTTTCTACAGTACTTTTCAGACCCTATTCTAATCTCACTTTGATCAGTTCTATGTATACCCTGCAGGTTTTACATCATAATGAGATCACTCAGGTATTATACAGTTCATATGTTACATGGATAGATTTTTAACTTATCACAGTGATACGTGATGAGTTTGCACAGTCAGTGATGTAAAGCCTAAAGAGGTTACTGCACAAAAAAGCATGCAAATATGAGACAACAGTTAGCAGAGAACAAGTGCTTTACCTTGCAACGAATTTGCTCTGCGTGCAACTCATCATGGTGTTCTGGCAAAGGCTGAGAAAGCTTTTTTTTGAATGATCTTAGCTTCTCCAGGGAGTCTCCTATGCCCTTTTCAGATTTTTCCCAGTCCTGAAGGCAAAATATTCAATAGACTTCAGTTCAGATCTAGATTATACTTCTCATACTTATGTTGGTTGATTTGACTGACTAACCACTACACATTTCCATAACAATAGCAAGCACTGAATTTCCCCTTTAAATAATACTCAGAGTCTTAAAGCTTGGGTCATATGCACAGTCGTATCTTTTTTGTTGTTGTTTAGTTTTGATGTAGGTCTTTACTAGCAGTAATATATGAGTCAAAGCCTCCTGTTATTATAGTATTGTCTATTTACAACTCCATCCTTTGAGAAAAGCCTTTAACTCCCCAAATTATTTTCAATTTCGTTTCTTGAATGGCTGATGCATCAAGCCAAATTATTTTCCATTTCCTTTCTGGAATGTCTGACGCATCAAGCTCCAGAAAAAAATTTAAAAAATAAATGTTGAAGTTACTGCAAATTCAGGTCAGATCAAAGTATCTGAAGTACCTCCTCCAAATTTTGGTCCTGGCAATTACCTCTAGTTTTAGTGCTTGTATACTTTCCAAAATTCTAAATGCTTCCAATATCATAAAACCCACCAACCGTCCTGTGACAGCATAGCTTTGCCCATCTCACCTGTTTGTTAAAGCCTATTGAAAAGGTAATCACACAGAAAAATCTGTAATAAGCGAGTCAACCCTTAAGAATGCTGGTTGTATTATACTAGGAAATACAGAAACTTATTTGAACTTGTCTATTTGAAAATATTATCCTTCTGTCACTGCCTTAGTATTTCTCCCCTTCCATTTTTTCCAGTCTATATCAGTATTTCATGATCGTCTTCAGGATGGAGAATTATAAATAACAGGTCTTGCAAAAAGAACCTTCTCTTTAGTGTCTTCTTTCTTCTCTCCTTAATAAGTAATATGGCCTTACATGACAGTAGGTTATGATCTTCTAATGCAAGATATACTCTTATACTTCTCATTTTGTCAGAAGACTACTGAAAAGTCATGTATCTAGGACCAAGGTAGCAACATATAATGAAGTTTGGTTATCTATGGGTATAGTGGGTTTATGTGGCAAGGTTTTGGTAGCAGGGGGCCATAGGGGTGGCTTCTGTGAGAAGGATCTAGAAGCTGCCCCATGTTTGGTAAGGGCCCCAATACTGACCAGAGCTGAGCCAGTAAGTGATGTTTGCGCCTCTGTGAGGGCATATCTAAGACAGGAAAAAAAAAAAAAAACGCTGCGCCACACAGCAGCTGGGAGAGTGAGAGGAGTGAGGAACAGCCTTGCAGGTGCCAAGGTCAGTGAAGAAGGAGGGGGAGAGGTGCTCCAGGTGCCGGAGCAGAAGTCCCCTGCGGCCTGTGGTGAGGACCATGGTGAAGCAGGCTGTCCCCCTGCAGCCCATGGAGTACCACGGGGGAGCAGGGTTCCACACTGCAGCCCGTGGAGGAGACCAGGGTGGAGCAGGTGGACCTGCACTGATGGAGACTGCGGCCTGTGGAAGACCCCTGCCGGAGCAGATTCCGGGCTGGACCTGCAGCCCGTGGAGAGGAGACCACGCAGGAGCAGGTGACCTGGCAGGAGCTGCTGCCCGTGGGGGACCCAGGTTGGAGCAGTTTGCTCCCGAGGGATGGACCCCGTGGTACGGACCCATATCTGGAGCAGTTCTTGAAGAGCTGCTGCCTGTGGGAAGCCCACACTGGATCAGTTCAGCAAGGACTGCATCCCGTGGGAGGGACCCCACAGCACAGGGGGCAAGAGTGACCGAGAAGGAACGGCAGAGAAGAATTACTATAGACTGACCATAACCCCCATTCCCCCGTTCCCCTGTGCCGCTCGGGGGGAGGAGGTGGAAGAGGGTGGAAAGGGGGGAAGGTGCTTTGGGTTTCTTTCCTTTGTTTCTCACTTCTCCAGCTCATTCGTAATAGGCAATAAATCTTACTGTCTCCCTATGCTGACTCTGTTTTGCCCATCACAATAATTACTGCGCGATCTCCTTGTCCTTATCTCAACCCTTGATCCCCTTTCATCATATTTTCTCCCTGTTCCTCTTTGAGGAGGGGGAGTGAGAGAGAGGTTGTGGTGGAGCTCGGTCGCCCACCCGAGCAAAACCATCACAATGGGATATCTGTGGGATGATTTATGCAATTTGTGTGGTAATTTCCCTACTTCCTCAGTTTCAAGCATCAAGTTCTATATTTTGTTTGGCCAAAATACCCCAGAACTTTTAGTTTCCCTGGATATAAGCTTTTGTGACTAAAATTTCCTGATGTAATTCCTCAACTAGAAGCAGAGGTAGGAGGAACAAGGCTTGAAAGAGGAAGAAAAATTTACTTATCTGAACTTTTCCAAAATAATATTTAGTTTTCTTGCATTGCTTTGCTCCTTGCTATTTACAAACAAAACTAAAGTGTCTGTAATTGTGGAATTCTATTAAACTTCTGAAACTGTTCTAAAAGCACTTGACCTATTAATATACACAAGTCCAATTTTCATTATCCTGCATGGAAGGAACAAAAGGGAAAAACAAACAGACCAAATTTAAATCCTGGACTACCATCTTCAGTACTTAAAATGATGTTAGCAGGCATTCTGGATGCTGCCTACATTTTAAAAAAATAATAATAAAAAAAAAATTAAATGCTCCCTTTTGGTGCACAACCTAAGCAAATACTTGAGACTCCTAAAGGAAGCACCATCTATCAGATGGCTAGGGAAATCTCAGCATTGGCACTTAGAAGAAATAAGGCAGATACAATTTTCAATACAGTATGTATAAAAAACAACCAGCATTGTGCAAAATAAAATACATTTTTGCTCTATGTTGAAAATAGGATTGTTGGGAATATCTTTTATTAGCAGTGATGTGGAAATATCGATTAAAAGATATCAAGGAATATATAAGCCTGTTCCAAAGTATGACCTCTTCTAGTTTAAATATTTGAAAATCAGAGGTAGTCAAATGAAATGGTAATGCAGTATACATTAAATTCCTGTATTTGTACTCATCCCTTGAGAACACTTGTCTTATCAGGGTTCAGAGTGAGAAACTGTGAACATGCTGAAAGGTACAGAAGAAATTATAAACTTACTTTCAGTATTAAAGCAAGCTGTTTCTTCTGTTCTTCCAGTTGGGTGCTAGCTATCTTCCAGCCCTCCTGAATTTCTGTAAGCTCTGTCTGCAGGGCTGCTTCAGCTCCACTGTCAGCAGAGAGCAGCAATTGTTTCCCAGCTTCCACAGCAAGGATATAACTCCCTTGCTGCCTTAGAACAACTTTCTCTTTAAGCTGCAAATATAAATGGATTTCTGTCAACTTTGTCTTTTTAATTATAATTATCAATTCAGTATAATTTATCCCGAAAAACGTATTTTACTAATTCACTTTTATTTGGTTGCATACTTGAGCATTAGCTACAGCTTTACCCTACTTTACCCTACGTTTTTTTTTTTTTTTTTTTTTTTTTTTTTTTTTTTTTAAGTCATTTACTGCAGCAGACCATTAGAAAATTTCTCCAAGGAGATAAAGACATGAAAGACTTCTCTCTCTCCTCATTCATATCAGCATTTCAATTGATCTTGAGGAGAAACAGTTCCTCAAGAGCACATTATGCTTATAAGCATTATTATAAGTATTATAATACAGTATCATCTGGCTAAAAAAGATACCAAACTGCTAAATAGACACAATTAACCTCACATGAAAATCACATCAAACATTAAAGATACCCATTTTTGTTAGCTAGATTACATTCCTCAAATGGGAGATTACTGTTTTTTGTTTCAAGACAGCTTCAATATGAGGTTAGTTACAAAACAAACAAACAAAAAAGAAACTATCAAAGCTTGAGAAAGAGCTTGTTAAGTTCATCACTGCATGTTCTTTACTTCCTTTCCATCAAAGTGTTGCTTTTGAGGCTATGTCAGTTTCAAAGAATAACTGATACCTAATACTGCTTTCTTCAAGGCACATAGTATGAATCTAAAGTACTTCCAAGAATATTTTAAATGATGATGATAAAAAGATATATTATTTCTTCTTTCTACAACACACTGGACATACCTGCACTTCATCCAGTAATGCTCTGACTTGCTGCAATGGGATAGGAGCATTTCCCAGCTCACTCACTGGCTGACAGGACATTTCCACCAGCCATTTGCGCAGTTTCTCTGCCATCTCCCTGTAGCGCTGCCACTGGTGGATCTGGCTGTCAATGATACCCCTCCTCTGCTGTGCCCGACGAATTACTCCTTGCCATTGATTACTTAGAAGTGTCAGCTTCAGATTAAACTCATCCCTATTGTAAATTAATAAAAAAATAAAAAGCCACGGTAGCTTTCATACTTTGATATATTTCTTTAATTAAATAAATTGGAGGGAAGGGAAATGTGTTTTTTGGCTGCTGATTATTAAGCACTAGAAGAAAACTACTGAAGTCTAATGACAGCTTACTGAGGATGAGAGCTCCATACATCATATACATGCAGAATCAAAGGGCTCCAATTACTAAGACTTTTTTTTCTTTTTTTCTAAAAATAGAAACTCTCTCTCCCCCCCCCACCCCCCAAACATACAAAGAAACCCACACTTTTTGCTAGTTTGGATTATCCACATTCATAGTAAATCATGGAAATTTCATTATTTGCCCTCAAATTTACTACTGAGGTATCTCAAAGCAGGTGTAAGATGTACAAAGAATTAATAAAATTCTCACATCCCAGTAAACAGTTCTTCTTATATTAGGACCATGATATCCTACTAGTCTCCCACTAGTTTAAGTATTACTTCACATAACCAGCAGCAACAACAACACAAGAATGGCTACCTGTCATCCACTTGTCCTTGTTCTAGGAGTTGCTGCCCATCAGAGATAATTGAATGCAAAATCTGCTGGCGACTGAACATCTCTGCCTGGAATAGCTGTTGTACAGGAGACAAGGATGTTAAAGAAAGGTTTTACATTTTAATTCTGTCTGTATGAAATATCTGTATTCTGTGGTAAAAAAGATTTTTCATTGACTACTTAAAATCTTTTTCTGAGAGGATAGGTGAAATAAAACCTTATCAAGCATGAAGAACTCTGCTTAGAGAGGACGTACTCAAACCCTACGCAAAACCAGAAATATTCTTGTCAACATCCACTTGTTCTGTGCATACATATTAACTTTGTATATAAGAGGGATATTCTGTTATGTGAGACCACTTGCCATTCCAATTTCTTCTCATATGTAGATCACTGTCAACACAGAAATAGGAATTCGAAGAAGCAGGAAAGGAGGACAGGTATTAAAACGCACAATACAAGCACATTGGAAAACAAACAAACAAACAAACAAAAACAAAAAAAAAAAAAAAAAAAAAAGAAAAAAAAACAACAGTAAGTGCACTGGCAAGCAACTCTTTCTTCCCCCACCAGCACTTTCTCAAATGCTTGTCTCAGTGCATTGGCACTTTGTAGGAGGCCAAAGGATATCTGTCTACCAGGTCTGCAGATAGATATCTGGAGAATTGCACAAGAATGACTGCAAGATTTTCATTAAAGAGTTATCTGATGTGGATGACAGTGTTAGCTCATGATATTTGGAAAAAGCACCATATCCACATCGAAGGTTTGTAAATAACAGTGGGAAATTATTTCTAAGTAAGGCCACTGAGGTAGCTGGGGTTCTGTTCAAATAAACATTAGCAAAGTTAAGAGTCAGCACTGGGAAGCTGATAGCAGAACTGGATGCATCCCAATATCCATTCTGGGAATGTATGTGGAAATATAATATTTTCTCATTATGTGCAAAGAAATAAAGCAAAACAATCTGGAAAGTCATCTCAAGGAATTTAGATTTGAACCTTCCCTTTCAGCTGGCAGGAGTGGAAAGCAATTTATTAATAAAAAGACACAGTTTACAACTTTTTTTTTAGGATGAAATGCAGTATTTGGATAATTGACTATTAATTCTCTAAATTCTGAAAGATGACTTTATAGTTGAAAGAAAAAAACAAAAACTAGAGTAGCACTTATCTGAACTAACTGCTTCAGATAACTGAAACAGATCAAGTTTTCAGGAGAAAATTAGGCTGAGGTCTCAAGACAAGCAATTGCATGCAAAAAGATCCTTGTTAACCCCTTTCAAAAAATATAACTGTGAGTGGACAATACAACAGTAGGAAACTATTTAGACAGTGATGATTTGTGGACATTTAAATCTCAAAGAGTTGAGATATCTCAAATTACAAAGATACCCTGTCCACTTAATGCTGGCAGCACTGAGAGGAAATGAAATGGATGAGATTTGCAAAAGCAAATGCAGCTAAATGTTAAAGCAAATATCTGCTAAAGCAAGCAAAAAGGATTGTGAATTACTTTCTGCTTAAAAACGTTCACCCAAACATTATGCTGATATAAGACACAAGGGGTGGAAGGACACAACTCCCCTGTGATCTTTCCTGAGTATTGGGGTAGGTCAGATGAAAAAGTTATGGGAACTGAAACTGCTGTGGCCACATGGGAGCTTTGGTATGAAAATTGACTTGTCTTAATTGATCTTTACTAGGATTCTTGGCAGTAACAATATGGGTGGAGAAAATATGTGCATCACTTGACCTCACCATAGAATCAGAAAAGCATCCTCTAGTAAAAACTCTGAATCAGTTTTTCCCTGCAGCAAAAGCTCTTGATTTGTTGTAATTAGGCCTACAAAAAAACGATTCCAGCACAGAACAAAGATCAAATCAGTTTGTTCTCCACAGAAACGTTACCAAAAGGAATACAAACGGAGGCTGCATGATGAATTATATAACTCAGTCTTTGACAGAAAAGTCTTGCTTTTCAGATACAAGGTATGTTGGCAATTTAATAGTAACTTAACAAAACCAAAATAAAATGAAAGAACTGAAATCTCCAGTTAGGACTGAAGACAAAGGGTCAAAGTGCATGAGGATAGTTTGCTCTTATGGGAAGACCAATAAAACTTTGATTCCCTTGGTAGAAACTAATCTGAAGTAGAATAAGTATAGGGGACAAGCAGTTAGAGGCATCCCAATATATTATACACAAAATGTAGACAGATAAGCAAGCCGTCCACAAAACTGGATATCACTGACATATTTGCATGTTGTTGTTTCTAAGTTAAGATATCCACAAAGAGTGCAAGCAAATGTAATTCAGTTCATCATAGAATCACAGAATAGCTCAGGTTGGAAGATACCTTAAAGATCACCCAGTTCCAACCCTCCTGCCATGGGCAGGGATGCCACCCACTAGATAATTCAAGACATACTATTATGTTACTCCCCAAAAGAATGTGAGTTCCACCTATGTATAAATAGTATGTGTTGTAGTTATATATATACACATGATGACTTGCCTCATGTGCCCTCTGTTGCTCTAAAAGGCTCTGGTAGTTTCCTGAAATCTCTGCTGCCAGCTTCTGCTCAGTCTGCACTAATAAATCCATCCAAGTTTCACACTTCTCCAAAAAGGTCTGTTTCTGCAGCAGGAAAGACTGCAGCTTACTGAAAGAAAGAAAGAGAGAAAGATGGATTCAGGTAAGGTCTCCTTCTCTCTCATATAGTATTGACTCTTGTAGTAAGTTTTCCAGCAGAAATATAAATCAGATGCTATTGATTTTCCCATTCAGCTGCATCATTTAATCTATCTAGACAACACTAAAAAGAACCAATATTCCTTATTTCAAATTCTAATTTATGGCAAAACCACCATCTCAACTCATTGGCTTCTATCTTTATTCATGAGTACATTAAAGGAAAGGAGCTTTGGTTAATGAAATATCTGAAATATTTTTTATACTCTGCAAAAGGTATAGTTTCTAGCTATTGTAATATAAGAAAACTACACAATAATCTTTAGCTATCCCCACCTGAATCTTTCTGTAGTCTGAGATGAGATGAGAGACCAGTGTCTGTTCAGGTTCTGCATCCTTTTGATTTCTTTATCATTCAGAGGAAGTCTGTAACCCAGCTCATTAAGACGGTCCAAATCTGGGGCCATGCTGCTGAACTTCAACATCTGACTCTGCAACAAACAATACAGGTGATAAGCAAAAAGTTCAGTAATTACATTAGTATAGACTAAGCTAGCACTCAGTTAAATTTGGAACAGCCTTGGTTGCCACCAAGTGGCAAACAATCCCTATGCCAAAGAAAGACTTGATTTCCAGTTTTCAGCCTCTTTGGTCCCAGTCTAGAAGAACACTTAAACAGAAACAGAGAAGTAAACTCAAATTGCACTTACATATATTGCTGAGCTAGATATTTACCTCTCAGAGCTGCAAAAATAGGCTAGTGCTTGAAGCTACACATCTATATTGCAAAGAAAGTGAGCCTTTTTCTTGTTTGTTAAACTGAATGTTAGGCTAGTATACCAAATTGAACTTTATTATTATAAATTAAAAATTGCTAAAATATCCACTCCTATTTTGATTTGATATTCATTTAAATCCAAATCCTTTGTTTTTCCTTTTATTATTTACTCAGGAGCAGAATAACATGGACAATCAATCCCTACCGGACTACCATCAAACTTTAAATTTCTCAGTCTTATGCTTCCAATGAGTGACAGTTTTTTAATATGTATAGAGTAATATTTGTGCATACCCTCTACAAATTAACCAGGCCAATATAAAAAATGAACACTGTGCATTTATTACTCACTTTGAGTTCCTCCATCCTACTCTGTATTGCTGAGAGATCAGATAAGTGACTAGGATCCTGTCCTTTCAGTATTTCTTCTGCTTCTGTTACCCAGACCTCAAGGACTTGCAGGTTCTTAGCAAAGGTTTGATAGTCCAGGACTCCAGCCTTGAATAAAAAAGAACCCATGATTTAAGAACTTAGCCACATAGCATCCTTCTGGTGGTTATGCACCTGATTATTCTCATTATAGACTTGCAAACAGAGGTATAGGCTAGGAGCAACTGCAACTGTTGCTTTGTTTACAGACTGTGGATATAGTGTTTCTTATTTCTTATTTTTATTTTTATTATTTTTATCATGGAGCTTTTGCTGTAAAGTCACCACCAGGTGAGAAAATGGGATTTTTCATCATAGCAAAAGGACAGCACTTCAGCAAAACATTAAAAGACCTCCTTGACTTAAAATACATAGCCTGCTCTAACTTCCTTATATAAAATACTCCTCTGTTTAATGTACTGTGTCAAAAAAAGAACCACCAGTTCCTGTTATTGCAATTTCAAATAATAATAAAAAAAATCTCACATTAATGAGCACATTCTTGATGACACTGGATTTCTTGGACAACTCCACTTGTCACCCAAACAGAAGCCACAGCCTTTTTGCTTTCTCATCCATGCACTTTCATGCCCTATGAAATACGATCTGCCACTCCTTTTCTGCCCTTTAGTCCCTAGTGACACATGCAATTAGCAAAATGTGACGTACAAGCTTTGACACTAATAGTAGGTGTCAGTATGGTCACTGACGTTATCAGGAACTGTTAAAATCCATGCTACACAGTTGTTCAGAATCTTCCCTCCTTTGTTTTACCACTAAAGAACAAGCTAGGAAGAGAGGTTGTCACTGGGGAAGCAGTAGCTGTGGATCTAGTCATTAGCATTATTGCTGTCTGAACAAAGACAGCAACAATGGTCCCTATACTGTACTTGAGCAATTTTTTTTTTTTTTTTCTCATCTTTGGCTTCAAGGGAAGATTGGGAAATGCAGATGAACAGGTAGTACCACCTTCTTTACATAAGTATTTTTGGCTAATTGTGTTTTCAAGTACAACAAGATGATTAGATGCAGGAACTGAAAACACTCTGCAATACCTGAAGTACTGTTTGCTGCTTGCGGAGAATTTGTTCTAGGGTTGACAGATTCTGGTTCAGAGACAGTTGATCAGACTGTATAGCTGCTGCTGCTGAAGCCTCCACCTGGCTTTTTAGCTCCTCTCCCAGTTCTTGAAGAACAATCAGTGAATCCTGTGATGTCTTTAAATCAATGAGTAGATCCTGTGGCAAAACATTGAATAAATATATGAATAGTTAACCTGACACTCAGTTTATGCCATCCTCCCTGATATATAGGAGAAATGAAATCAATAAGCACCACTACTACATGAAGAATTTATATTTACTACTATATTGTGCGTCACTTTGCATAAGAAGGAAGTGATATGCAGAATAAAACATATCCTGAATTATATATGTGCAGAGGAACAGAAAGAAGTGAATACTCAGCTGTCATTGAGTAAACTGCAGTTACTGATGAGGCAACACTTGTTGAAAAAAACACTTTGGATTTACTGACATGCTGGCCCTAAGCAGTGTCAACCCCCCCTGTGGATCAGCTGAGGTCTGACTAGATCTCCTTTTTTTTTTTTTTTTTTTTTTTTTTCCTTCCTATTATGAATTACTAGGAAGGATTAAAAATTAACTTTTGTAAGTTGTGTAACGCAATTATCAGACTGAACTATTTGAGTTTCCTGTCCAGCAGACTATAGCAGCAAATGCTCAGAATGCTCATTAATGTGTTAATTTTTTGCTTTGTATTTGTTTTTCTTACCCTAAGACAATTGCCATTTAAATTTTCTTATCAATGACACTTAACGTTAACTTGAACTTAAGCACACAAAAACATAACCACATAACAGGAGACAAAAAAATCTTGCTTCGCTGGAACACAGTATCAAAAACAGAGGAATCTCAAGGTTCCAGAGTCAACACTGTTCTTCCATGTGGAAGGATAAAGACACCAAGAACACACACATAGTCTTTTTTCATTCAGAAAAAGTGACCAGCCTTGACTTGTGGAAATATAGACAAAGGATCCTGTTTCTTTCTACTATAAGGAGCTCAATGGATTTGGCAGAGATTCTTGCCAAGCAAGAAATACTTTGATAAGCAGTGACTTAAGACTGAATTAAACAATAGAATTTATCCACCTTCTCCAGAGAGATGACTTCAGATAAAAGCAACATAACATAGCAAAAAGAATAGATGGATCACATAAGTCCAATAAAATCATGTGATTTGGGTAGCAGATGTGAAGCTGTCTCTCCTGCACTTGAGGGATGCTTCAATAAAAACAAAGTTTCCAATACACCAAATATGTAGTTTAGTAATGGACACCCTGTTGTGATTTTTAGCTTACAGAGCTGTTGTAAAGCGCAAAGCTTAAGTGAACATACATTGCAGTCCTGAATCCAAGTGGTTACTTCATCATCAGCAATATCTTTACTGGTTGCAGTCTTCAACAGTTCATTAATCTGATCTTCCCGTTGACGGACTGTGGAAGAACACTGTTGGTAACAGTCCTTGTACCTCTGCCACAGCTGAAGGAGACCCTTACTGGAACGCAGCCGCTCTGCAATCTCCTGCAGAAGATTGTTCCACCTGGTGAAGACATTGGATGAATGATCAAACCTTGGTAGCCCACAAGAACTACACCTGCCCCTCTTCCTCACTGTTGTTTCCATTGTCTCTGCCCATCTTCCTCAGTGCTGTTTCCCGCGGTCTTCTGTCTTTTAAGAAATTGGATGATAATAAAGATTCAGACATTAGGAGAAAAAAAAGGAATCCAAGAAATATGTTGACAGGATGTTCTGACCTGTCACACCAAGTTTGATCTGTTCTCCTTCTTGGATGCTGCATATTGTTTTAGGTCAAAGCTGGAGTGCACTTTTTGAAGTGAACCTCCTGCAATTCCCACTTAGTACACCTTGGATCACCACACAAAACAGACATAATTGGCCAAGAACTGCCAGTATCAACTTCCATCAAGGGCCTGAAATGCCCAGAAAAGGTGTAAATATGAAACCATTTATTCTGCTGCAGTTTCCTCCCAAACTCTCACAGAATCTTTAAATTCATAAAGCCCTGTAAAATTAAAATTCTTCCAGACTTATTAAAGCCCTAATAGTTTCATCATCCAATTAAATGTCTAATTCCTCTTTGAATTCTTAGCTTTAATGACACCCAAAACCAACTGCTTTCTCAAAAGTACTGTTTTTATCAAATTGTCTCATTATTTCATTATCAAAGAAAAATCACAGCATTTTCATTTGTTATTATATGATAAAATTGTCTCATAAAGTGAAAATCTTGTCAGTCATCATTGAAACTTCAATCATACAGTATCTTATCATAGAATGGCTTAGGTTGGAAGGGACCTTAAAGTTCATCCAGTTCCAACCCTCCTGCCATGGGCATGGATACTTTCCACTAGACCAGGTTGCTCAAAGCCCAGTTCAACCTGGCCTTGAACACTTCCAGGGATGGGGTGTCCACAGCTTCTCTGGCTAAAAAGTCTTCACAGAATCACAGAATAGTTTAGGTTGGAAGAGACCTTCAAGATCACCGAGTCCAACCTCTGACCTAACGCTAACAAATCTTCCACTAAACCACATCCCTAAGATCTACATCTTTTAAAGACCTCCAGGGATGGTGACTCAACCACTTCCCTGGGCAGCCTATTCCAGTGACTAACAACCCATTCAGTAAAGAAGTTCTTCCTAATATCCAACCTAAACCTCCCCTGGCACAACTTTAGCCCATTCCCCCTCGTCCTGTCACCAGGCACGTGGGAGAATAGACCAACCCCCACCTCGCTACAGCCTCCTTTCAGGTACCCGTAGAGTGCAATAAGGTCACCCCTGAGCCTCCTCTTCTCCAGGCTAAACAGTCCCAGCTCCCTCAGCCGCTCCTCGTAAGACTTGTTCTCCAGGCCCTTCACCAGCTTCGTAGCCCTTCTCTGGACTCGCTCAAGCACCTCCATGTCCTTCTTGTAGCGAGGGGCCCAAAACTGAATGCAGTACTCGAGGTGCGGCCTCACCAGAGCTGAGTACAGGGGGACAATCACTTCCCTGGACCTGCTGGCCACACTGTTTCTTATGCAAGCCAGGATGCTGCTGGCCTTCTTGGACGTCTGAGCACACTGCTGGCTCATATCCAGCCGACCGTCAACCATTACTCCCAGGTCCTTCTCTGCTAGGCAGCTTTCTAACCACTCATCTCCCAGCCTGTAGCTCTGTTTGGGGTTGTTGTGCCCCAGGTGCAGGACTCGGCACTTGGCCTTGTTGAACTTCATACCGTTGGCCTCGGCCCATCGGTCCAGCCTATCCAGATCTTCCTGCAGAGCCTTCCTACCCTCGAGCAGATCGACACATGCACCTAACTTGGTGTCGTCTGCAAACTTGCTTGAGGGTGCACTCGATCCCCTTGTCCAGATCATCGATGAAGATGTTAAAGAGGACTGGTCCCAGTACCGAGCCCTGGGGGACTCCACTAGTGACCGGTCTCCAACTGGATTTGACTCCATTCACCACAACTCTCTGGGCCTGGCCATCCAGCCAGCTCTTAACCCAACGAAGTGTGTGCCAGTCCAAGCCAAGAGCAGCCAGTTTCTTGAGGAGAATGCTGTGGGGAACGGTGTCAAATGCCTTACATGCCTGTCATATGTCAAGGTAGACCACGTCCACAGCCTTTCCCTCATCCACTAAGCATGTCACCTTGTCATAGAAGGAGATCAGGTTGGTCAAGCAGGACCTGCCTTTCATAAACCCATGCTGACTAGGCCTGATCGCCTGCTTGCCCTGCAACTGCTGCATGATGACACCCAAGATAATCTGCTCCATGAGCTTCCCTGGCACTGATGTTAAACTAACAGGCCTATAGCTCCCTGGGTCTACCCTCCGGCCCTTCTTGTAGATGGGCATCATGTTTGCTATCTGCCAGTCAAGTGGGACCTCCCCCGATAGCCAGGACTGCCGATAAATGATGGAAAGCAGCTTGGCCAGCTCCTCCGCCAGTTCTCTCAGTACCCTCGGGTGGATCCCATCTGGCCCCATCGACTTGCGTACATCCAAATGCTGTAGCAGGTCACCAAGCATTTCCTCGTGGATTGTGGGGGCCACATTCTGCTCCCCATCCCCTTCCACCAGCTCAGGGTACTGGGAGTCCAGAGAAGAACTGTTTTTGCTGTTAAAGAGTGAGGCAAATAAGGCATTAAGCACCTCAGCTTTTTCCTCATCTCCCCATGTTTCCAGTTTCTAGTACAAGATGAACCAAAATAAGTTTGGCATGATTGTGTTTTCAAAAACAAACAAGCAAACATACAAACAAACAACCACCCCCAACCAAATACAACAGTATTTCCACCACAGAAGTTTTCAATCTTGGATCAATCAAATCTTTCTGTAACTTCTCTGAATAAAACTTCAGACTTGCTATGGCCTGGATTCAAAGTTCGGGAAGTTTGCCATGCTACTGGCAAAAGCTTAGATCTTAGATAGAAAAGTCTATCATGCTCTTCCCACAGCTAGAAATTGCAAGCTGAATACTGGAGAAATTGAGGCATGCACAGCAATGCAATTTTCAGGCAGAATTCTTACATTTTAAGTGCAGTATTATTTTCTAGGACAAGAATTATCATGGTTGCAAATTTGCCTGCAGCCATTCATGGAGCAAAGCTGCTGAAACTAATGATCCAAATCTATTGCCAGAGAAAACATTTATTATTACTAGTAAAATGACACACTTTTGCTCCAGCAAAAGGAATAAAATAAATAAATAAATTTAAAAATACATAAAATGTAATAAAAATAAAAATGATGGAAAACTGAGTCCACTGTTAAATGCAAATCTACCACTGAAAGTACAGTTCAACATAAACACGCTTTCTACCTCATATTCACTTCCTTCAAAGTGGTGGTAAGTGTTTCAGTCACTGGTGGGTGACATTGTTTTAACAATTGATTGGTCATCGAGCCAAATTTCTGTAAACAATTTTCTTGCTTTTCTAGTTCATCCTGTAGGCTCTGAAATAGAAGAAAAAATAATGATATACACACTGTTACAACTGTATGATGTAGAAACATTTCAAAATGGTATGTATCAATTGCAATATATGCGTTATGAAAGCAAAACTAGATTTCATGTGTATGAAATGCTCTAATTAGGAAGTTTTTTAATATAAAGACTATTGCTAGATACATTTGATTCAATATCCAGGTGTAGCAAAAAGTGTTTCTTTACCCAATATTTTCTAAAAATGTAAACATCTTGTAAAAGAAATTATCCTATGCAAATACTTTTGCACTGACAGAATAAGTGCATGGAACTCCCTCAGAAATAAAACATTAACTGGTGTAAGATTTTTTTATTATTATTTTTTATTTTTAAAGCTACTTATTGTTCTACTGACTCCTCCTGTCTGATACGTAGAAAATGAAAACATGGAAGAGTGGCTGTGAAGTGTATTAATAGATGTTCTTTAAATCTTGATTTGGAAAGTGAGGATTATGCTTAAGGCATTTGGCTGTATATGTCTGGACTTCCAATCACACAGAATATTTAATTTTAAGAAAAATGCTTTTCCGATGTAAACTAGATCCACAGGTAGGATTTTATAAAAGCTGTCTCAGTGTTTAGAACATTCAATGGTCAAAATGTAAGCAACAACATAAAAAATCTACAAAGGAAACAATTTTACCATTTATTTAGTTAGTTAGTTAAATGAAATATGTGATAGCTACTTGATAAAGTGCCCTCTCAATGTCATAAGATTTTAATGTGCCAATTTGTCTGTAATTTCATTCATTATCATCTAAAATGTACATTTATTGCATCCATGCAATAAGGACAACATTTATCCTTAAATCCATCCTTAGTGTGTCAAGAGGTGTGGTATTCCTTTTCACCTGAAGGTTATGAACTTGGACTTTCACAGCTTCCAAAGAACCAGTAAGGAGATAAAAACGGGACAAAGAATATCTGGCTTCCATCAGGTAACTATTCAGTTTTTCATAAGCCACTTTGTAAATGCTCCACTGATCAAGAACAGACTGCAACAATATCTTTAGTTGGCTAACCTAGGAGGAGGGAAGGAGAAAAAAAAAGTAAATGAAAAACATTCAACAAACATGCTTTTGTTTAAATTATTTCCTTCCTTTTGATCTCAGATTCTACTTGTTCTTCATGCAGAACTTTAAATTTGTTGGAGAAAGAAGAGAACATTTTGTCCTACCATCAGCTAGGCTTACACTGGGTACAGCAGAAAGTTCTGTTTGATTCTTCTTCCACAGAAGACTGGTATGGTAGGGACTGAAAAGATATTGAGTACATTCTACCTTGTTTCGAAGAAGGTTCAAAAAAAATTTCTTGACTCCTTAAGACAGGCAATCAGCCTCTCAAAGTCAAGAGAGGCTAGTTCTAACACACTGCATTCTTCCTGAGAACATGGACTAATGTTACCAAGGTTCAGATGATGACAGTTGAAACTGATCTCTTCCTCAGTCTGTGTGACCCATGTGGTTAAAAAGGTAGTTATGGATCATTTGGTACTTTTCTACTATGTGTCAGCATATAAAAAGCTTAAATTTTAAGAATGTAAAACTGATTCTGTGATTCTTGAAATCGTAAATATTATGTACACACAAGCTTGAAGATGGATGAAAACAGAGACACAATTCAGAATCTCTTCCCATACAACACAGAAGAAATCCACTAGCTGCAAACTGCTAATTCTTCTCCCACATGTTCTAATTCCTGGAACTATGGTTTGCCCTTTGATAATTGTTTTACCATGTGATCCAAGTTGGCCCAGGCATGGTTGATTTCTTTCAGTGTATTCATAACAGTAGAAGAGACTTCTTCCTTCTTGTTCTGTATCAAAGACAGGCCACTTTGTTCTATGAGTTCTACTTCTTTTTCTTTTGTTCTTATTGATTCTTCTAATTCCTTAAAATAAAAACAAGATACCTGAGTATTTTTGTTTGTTTACTTCAATGGATAATGACTTGAGACAGAAAAGATACCCATAAGCTCATCAGTTTGTACAATGTTACAAATAGGAAAGACAAACTTGTGCACTTTGTCTTTTTATTCTCAAGAGAATTATAACTCATCAATAATTTTCTTGAATATTTTATCTTCCATTTAAATCACAGTTGCATATCTTTAAATAGAAGTATGTAATCTACATTAAAATTCTGTTGTAACCAGCTGCTCTCATGGAAGAGTGCAAAATTAATTAAAAATAGGCTAGCAGTTTGAATACATGGGAAAATTATTATGTTGTCTTAGTTTGTCCCAGAACACAGAGGGCTTTTTAATTAGCCCAAAAATGGCTCAAGCCCCTGGAAATACTGAATTTTGCCACCCAAAGAAAAGGACAAAATGATTTCCTAGGGAAAGATGTCAATTTGCTCTGCCTCCCCACACAAAGTGGAATCTTTATTCTTTTGTCAGGTCCCAGTAAAGCCCCTTGCCTGAGGACATCAAGTCTTCCCCTTTTCTAGATGACAAGCTCACTGGACTCCAGCCAATCACAACAAGCTGTAGGAATTTTCCTTATTGCCTCCACAAGGTTATATGTTGTTAGGAAGTATTATTATGATCTAGTGGGTGGCATTCCTGCCCATGGCAGGGTGGTTGGAAGTAGATGATCTTTAACATCCCTTCCAACTTGAGCCATTCAATAATTCTATGATTAATGAGCTCTATAACATTTTGCTCTACTCAGCATTCCCCACACTAACCCAAGAAAATAGAAAGAAAATGAATGATTGGCTTGAAAAGAGGTGAAGAAAACGGGCTTGCGTATTTAGGCACAGAGGTTATAAGAGCTTGAGTAAGGCTTGTTTTGCTGCTTGAAGGAAGTGCTTACTGTATTGTCAAGAGAACCCTAGACTGGTCATGGAAATGAAGTTCTCCAATGCCAAAGTTCTTTCAATTTGTCCATATTCTGCAGGCTATTTCTTATTGAGGGAGATGTATCATCCGAGAAAGAAAACAAAACAACAAAACTCTGGGCAAACTAAAAACACCTATCTTTCAATAAAATACTCTTCCTAGGAATCAAAACAGTAACAACAACAACAATAACAAAAAGAGCTTAACCATTGCTATAAGAGACATGACATTATTGATAGCAGGAAGAGTATTTGGAACCAAATTCTGCCCAACACTTGCTATTAACAAAAGTAATCCCTTCTCACAAACAACAGTTTTGTCTATATACATTGTAAATCAATGTGAGAGCATTTTTGCTGCACTGTTTATTTTTTCCCTTCTGCATTATTTCAAAATTTTATTTATAACTTTTTTATTTTTATTTTTTAATATCTGACACTGAAGCAAACACTTCTAAGTTGCAAATATCAACTTTGACTTTCTGACAAGGGGATTTTAACACTAAGAATAATTTAAGTTTGAAGAAGGTTTCTCCAAAATTCAGAATGCAAAATGGGAAGAAGCTTCAAACACCAATAATAGCAAATATTTCTGTCTCTCTTTTTCTTTTTCATCATGTTAACCTCAGGACAAAATTAAAGATGCATTAATCTTTCTGATCTGTGATAAAAACAAAACAAAACAAAACAAAACAAAAACTCACAAAACAACAAAAAAAATGACACGTTGCCTTCAGTTATTAATATGACACTAGGTAGCAACTAACATTGGTTAATAAATAAGCTGCAGCTTTTGTACTAGTTGAAATGGATACTTGGGAGTGTCTGATATGGTTATTTCTTAAACAATTTGTTTATGTGCCGATCAAAGTCTTGCCATTTGTAACTGACTCCCCAAGCATATTTGCTAACTTCCCTAACCAAAAGAAACCAAAAAGGTGATAAATCAGATTCAGCTTTGAACTCTAGCCAAACACACCTTGCCAATTATGTCAGTGTACGCTAAATTACACTTGGTATGGGCTTATTGTTCTGAAATCATAAAGACACTTTAACTGAAACTAGGCATTGGATACAGTTTGAAAACCTGGATTAAGAAAAAGAAGAAAAAGAAGAAAAAAGGCTTCTAACATATCTGACCTAACCACTTATTTGCCATTACAGAATCAAATATGGGTTTAATGCACTGGTGAACTTACACTAAATTCTATTATGCACTTCATTTTGCATTCTAGATTTCCATTTGTGAAGACTTAAAAGCTGGATCATACTTATCCTGTTCATTAAATGCATGGGTGAAAGACAGCCACACGAAGATAAACATGCTTCCCTGCTCCTTTTCTAAGGGTAAAAGAATACTAAGATTGTGGACATGCAGTTGTCCTGACTGAGTTTAATTACACATTTGATCCGTTGTGAAATTATTTGGTCTTTCGTAGAACAAAATAATTTTGAGGAAAAATATTCTGATGCCTGATAGCATTCAGAAAATTAGAAATTCAGAAAAAAAAATCCTACAGAAGTATGAGCTTGAACGTTAGTCTGATGCTCAGTGTCAGCTGTAACTCCCTATTAATTGCAGTGTAGTCTTTGTATAAATTTTACATGAAGTTATGACCTGCTGTGCATTATGTATAACTGAGCTTTGCCTCATTCAGTCTTTGCCTATTCTAATCAAGATTATTCTTTGTTCTTTTGGAGGTGAAAAGAGCCCGGCACTGTTGGCTTTTCTGGAGAGTTGAATGTTTGAATAAATATGATTCCTAGCACTTTTTGAAAGGAGAAATAAACCCTTATAGCATTCTAGCATCTTTCTTTTAGTAGTCCTGAGGAAATGAGAATGTCAGGAGAAAAAGAATGGAAAGAAAGTGGGGGCAGAGAAAACGTAGTGATGAGTTTAAAATAAATAAATAAATAAAAATCTGAATAGTGAAGCATGGTGTTCATGACATTACATTCTAAATGACTAGCCCAACAGGAATGGGAACGTATTCTTTTGATGGCCTTTATAGTCCAGTAAGCCTGGCATAGCTGGAAATGTCCTTGCCTTTATACTGAATACAAAAAGAATAATGACTTGGCTTTTAAACCTCGTGGGGTATTACCATTCCTTCTTCCTTTCTTTAGTGCTTTCACATTAGGAATAAAATCTCTTTCTCACTGAAGTACAGAGAAGCTTGGTCACTGACTTCCCTGATATGCAGATATCACATGGCTTTATTTGGTTTTGTTTCAACTGCTGGAAAGAGAATATTGCTATTTAGAAAGAGACATTACCTGACAGTCTTTCAAAGCGTTCTGTACTGAAGCCTGGTCTCCAATTCTCTGTTGCTTTTTGAGCTTCTTCTCTTGGTTTTCAAACCAAGATTTTAGGCACTGCACATTATTTTCATATTCTGTCCAAGATTCCTGCAGACTTTCCAACAACTGGATCTGCAAAGAAATATGAGTGTATACTTCCTCATACAATTACCTCCAATGTTGTATCAATTAAATAAATCAGTGAAAAACAATGCTGACCAGTGCCTTTCTCAGAATTCACTAATGTTTTCTGAATTTAAAGACAGTATATGTATTCAAATTGAAATATGCCTGTTATTTGTAAAGGAGTACATAAAAAAAATCTGTTTAATTGAGGAATTATTCTGTATAGATAAATTGTTCAAACATTATGACACATTGAAAAGAGCTAACACTTTAGCAGGAATTTTTTATGAAATGGCATTATTTTCAGACATAAAAGACCTCAAGACTTCCCAAATAAAATTAAGCTTCTAAACATGCATTGTATATTTCTTGCTTATTATTCTGATAAAGCAGATGAATATTTGTATTAACTCCTTTGTCAACGGACAGTTTTGAAATCACTTACATTTTTCTGAAATAGGTGTTACTCAATGGAGAATGAGATAGTTTTTTCTTTGAAATGAAATATATATATGAGCTTAAAAAACAAAGCAGAATTTGAGAATGGCAGTGTTGACATAAAAGGCATTCACAGTACTTAAGACAAGCTTCACTCTAGGGAATGAGTCAACATAATTAGGTGTAATCTTAATTAGAACTGTTTAAGGATGTGATGGTCAATAGCAGCCTTGACCACAGTGACAAGACAGCTGTGAGCAAAGTGAGGAAAGCAAATAGCAGACTAAAGATCCTTAGGAGTTTGGGATAGCAGACTTTGGTTTGTTCAAGTAAGCATGATCCAATGGGAGGCTGTACTGGAGGCTGCAAAGGAGAAGCTGGATGTTCTTCAAGGATAACTTCCTCAAGTCACAAAAATGACCCAACCCAACGTACAAGGAAACATGGTGGTGTAGTTTAGAAGTTTGGGTTGAACTGAGAACTTCTTACTGAGCTAAAAAGGAAAAAGAAGTATGCATGGAAAGTGGGTTACAAAAAATGGGCATAGAAGCATTGCCTGGCTCTGTAGGACTGGTGTTAGGAAAGCAAAATTTTAGCTGGAGCTAACTAGTGAGGGACAAAACCCTTGCTAATCTTTGCAAGTACATCAATAACTAATGGGAAACCACAGAACAATCTGAAGCACACTGTGTCTTCTGTGCTCTGATCCTACTGCCAATGTCTCATGCCTCCTAGGTCTTTTGTCAGACTCAGTACTAGCCATGGTAGAGGAAAAAAGGAGCTACTTAAATAAGCTAAATATGTAAAAATCCACAGAACAAGACAGGCTGCATCCAAGGGTGCCAATGTCATTGCAAGGTAGCTATCACTTTTAAAGGGCAGTTGGAGGAGGTTTCTGGTGACTGGAAAAAGGCTATATTGCAAATCCTGTCAGAAATGTGGAAATGTCCACATGCATGAAGAATAAGGAGGAGCAATAAGTACAGCCTTACTAAGGGTAACTGTGCCTGAACTTACTGATTAACTGCAGTGAAGAGACAATAATCACAAGATACAACAATAGAAATTCTGATTGGGCATAAGGCAAAAAACTGTTCCTCACAGGGATAGGGGACAGTGGTTAAATACAAGATTTGGCTGCTCAGAGAGGCTGTAGAATCTCCGTCCTTGTAGATTTTCAAAACTCAGCTAAGCAAGTCCTTGTGCAATCTCATCTAATGGTAAATTGAACTCTGTTTGAGCAGGAGGTTGGACTAGATGACCAGCAGACACTTCTAGCCATTACTATCTGACATTTGCATGTCTTTTGACAGTTTACTTCAGAGCAGCTGTAGGTTTTCCTCTTTACCTTTTCTGTTACCAGGCCTTGCAGGATCTGCCATCGTCTATTCATTGCTCCAAGCTGTTCTGCAAAATCAGTTTTGTCGCTACGTTTACTTTCAACATCCTGGCTGCTAATCTGTAGCACAGATTGGTTCACAAAATCTACCGTCAATTGTTTGCAATTTAAATCTATCTTGAAACCCTAGTAAAAAAGAAGGGAATAATAAAAAAAAAAATGTATCATCATTTCTTAACTTCCTCCAGAACAGAGGAGGAAAATGTTCACAGATTACAACTCTACCACAGTTTTGCTAAAGTTTTTCTAGCATTTGTACAACAATTAAAAACATTGCTATTTGTTTCTAAATATTGAGAATGAAGACATCAATACATTGTCTTTGGAATAAAGAATCTGCTTTCTCTGAAGAAAAGTAAATGATTAAAATGCAACAGTAAAACAGTAAAACCCAACAGTAAAACCCAACAGTAAACATATTGGTGTCAAGGATATGATTTAAGAAAAACTGTTTAAAAATTTTATTCAGTTTATTTATTACAAAACTTTTTTACTATACCAAGAGGTAATACAGAAGATATTCTTACAAACAGAGAAGAAGAATAACCAAGAAGTGATTTTTTCAGGAGACTAGTGAAGACTAAAGGTGAAGTATCTGCCTTTCGTGTAACATGTACAAATATCTGGAAAGTATCATAATGAATATTCTTCAGAAGAATAAAACTAATCTGACACTGAAAATAGACTCTTCGGATGCATATCTACTACATGTGTACTACCGATCTGGTTAAAGAACTGAGACTGTACTTTATCTATTCTCCTTAATGGTTATCTCAAGATACAGCACCTTTCATTTTCACTTCAGATACTGATTAAAATTATCTTGATCTGTAAAGCACTGAAGACCTTTCATTCAAGAACAGGCTATGCTTTGAGGAGAGGGTGATACCATGCAAAAAAATCATGAAAGCACATACACAAAGTGCTTTGTGGTTTTGGATGAATGTCAGATCTAATAACATTTCATCATGTGAATATTGCTTTGGATTAACTGGAAATTAAGGTAAGTATATTAAAAATTACATTCCTGCCATAAATAAACAGCAAAGTATTTTTTGCTTCTTTTCCACTGTATCAAATATTACCCAGTTGTATCTAGTGTACAACTCTAACCCCTCCACAATGTAAAAACATTTTTATCTACTTAAGTCAATTATACTGTACATATGTATATATATTTAGTGGAGATAATCTGAAAAGAAAATCCATAACATGTCCATGATATACCTTGTACTTTTGGACATAATCCTGAATGGCCTTCTGTCCTACTACATTTTTTATATTCTCTTCATCTTGCTGAATAACATTTTCCATCAGGGAAATCCAGCTCATAACTTCAGTGATAGCATGGCGAGAAGGAATTCTGTCCATCTGTAGCTGTAGAGATAACAGACTTAAATGTTGTGAAGAAGATGGATAAGAATTTCTTGCTTTGCATTACCATAGTATACATTCCTTTGCCTGCTCTTATTATCATGCTATTCTACGTCCCAAAAATATTACTTAAGTTTGTAAGACAACGAAGTAAAAGAAATGATAGCTTTTAATATGAAATACATTGTATAATTTTATACATCTTAATAAGAAAACATTCTATTAAAGGTTTCTTATTTCCATTCTTCATTGTACAAAGAAACTGGACAAACCCAAAGATTCCATTTTGGCTTCCAAAAGGCTCTGCATTCTCATTCCACAATTCTGTACTGGGTTTATGTAGCTCAACTTTAAGCTACGCTTTTTCTGTCTTTGCAAATGGTTAGTGAGTAGGCCAATGGAAAATAATTTTCTACTTCTCTTCTTTTGGAGGTGATTTCTAAATGGACTTATTTTGAAAAGTACCTGATTTTTTCTTAAAATACTTTTTCTTAAAATACTTTTTCTTAAAAAACATTTGATACACTAGTGTTTGCTTAAATACAGTTACTTGGAAATGTACTCTAAGACTTTTGTTTAGGTATATGTATATATTTTGCATTACAAGATTGTTCAGAGAACTACTGAATGACATTATTTTGGCAAATGTAAGTTCGGTAATAATAACATACTCATCTATGGCAGCTATGCTTTTTTTTTTTTAAAAAAAAATAATCTTATCTACTTGTTTTTTTAAAATGTAACCAGTGTAACTCGGAAAGTCTGAACATAGCACCCATTGGTGCTAGACACTATGAGTAGACAAGATTTAGACAAGAGTGTAAGCTTTCCTACACTAAAGTGAAAGTAATGTTCCTATCTTGTCTCACATGGATAGACAGGAAGGGAGCAACCATGTCTCAGAGTAAGTGCCAACTGTATGGTTTGAATTTTTTGGAATATCAAAAGCCATCACTGTGCTTCCTTACCTGGTGCAATTTCTCTTGTACTGCTGGGATTTGTGTGAGCAGCTCTGTCCACTGACTGTCAATCTGGGACAATCCTGCACGCAATGCTGCCGTATCCACCTTCTTCAGTCTGAGGAGCTGGTTTCCAGTACTGAGGACAGAAGATTTCTGTGATGATTTAGCATCCACTTCTTTTGAAAACTCCTGTAAACAGAATCATTTTTGTGGAGATAAGCAACTTTTTAAGTACAGTTTGCTGTACTTAAATCTTTACCCCAGAAAGCTAAGAATACCCTCATCTTTCTTCAAAAAAATACACGTATTCTATTAGCGTTTACCAGCTATACTTCAAATCAAGTGAAAACGGAAACTGCTTTTAGTCATAAAAATAATACAGTTCTGAACATGCAAACACACCAGCTCATCTACAGAAGTAATTTATTTTTTTTTTTTGCATGCTCAACTTAATGATGAGATAAAGTATAACCATTTCATTGCTACATTGTTTATTTGTAATTTGAGAAGAAAAAAAAAAAATCTCCTAGACCCATGAATGACTTACTAGAAAGGAATTCAGGTGGTCTCTGACAGTTTCAAGTTCCTGAGGAACTGTCAGAGACTGTTGGCTCCAGAACTCAAGTCGCTCCTTTGCGGATTGTAACCAGTGTGTCAGTTCAATAGATTCACTCTGATACCTGTAAAAATATTTACAGAAAACTAAAACAGTCATTGCCACTTCTTGCATCCAGTGGAGTAGTCTCTCTTCCATGTGTTAGAGAAAGATATGATATGGCAGATTTTAAAGAAATATTTTTTCTTTCCTTTATCAACTTTCAGAAAAGCATGATTTAATTTTTAAGAAAGGTATGGTATCAGGCTGTTCTTATTTTATCTATCATATCCACAATTCCTAACAGTGACTTCTATTTGCCTTTTAGAAAAAACTATCTCCTAACAGATTGGTAACCATGTTATCAACTTTTTTGGGGAAGCTCTAATAGCACCATTCCACAAACACAAACATTCATATTTTTTTTTTTTGTTTTCCATTAGAAGTCTCAATCTTCCAAAAACTTTAGCATGAGTCATCTTATATCAGAAATGTAATGCTTTTGTCAGAAACTATCTTCATATCATTCCATATGTTAAGCAACTAATCAAATGTCAGAATGAGAGTGCTTCTATATAAATTTTATATAAAAATCCTTTTATGTGTCTCTCTTGAAAGGCTAGTGAGCCAACAAGCCAAGGACATTATGAATAATAGAGAAAGTTTCTATGTCACTTAGAGAATTCATTTCAAAAGAGGCATATGAACATTGCTTAAAGCTCCCTTCCCTATATGGAATAGCACAGAAACACAAGTACCCAGGAGCGGCAATATCTCTACCAGAACATCATGAGTATACTCATGCTGTCTAGCAAAGCACACACTCCTTTTCATCACTATATATGGAGAGGGGATTTATAATTTTGTTATCTTATCAAGATATCTTTCTGACTTCTTTTCACCAGCTGTTATTTGGTGCATGCTTTATTGTAAATGAGAGAATATGAAAGCACTTGCATGGAACAAAAGTAGGATATGGTAGACTAGCTTAACCATCGCATGCATTTTAAAGAACTTTAAGTATGGAATTTAATAGTTCTGGGTTCAGAATGCCTTTGACTTCAACAGTGCAATTGAAGAAGATTTTAATGTTCACTATATCAGCATCACCTTGTCCAGTGCTTCAGTATTGTCTCCAGCCTGTGAAGCTCCTTGTTAACCTTGCTGGTGTTACTTAGCCAGTGGTCTCCTAGTTGGTTCAGCTGGCTTTCGAGATCTGAGCAGCTAACAGAAAAAAGGAGCCTTTTCCCATCATCTAGCACCTGGTCTAATTTAGGTTGGTATTCAGTCAGATTAGATCTCAGATGCTGGAATGACAGAAGAGAGACAGTTAGATAGGTCTGCAGGTCTCTACTACCATGTTTTTTCAATATTCCATTTTTTTAAATTGCATTTTGTAGCATATCCGATGTCATTACTGCAAATCACATTTTTTTCCCCCTGTAACAGTTTTAGAATGCCCGAGATTCAACATGCAGGTAATCCGCTAAAAATCTGAATGTGTTGCAACAAGTCCCCTCACTTTAGTATGTCTATTAACATCTCCCTCTAATGAATTTTTCCTTGGTGTTGATATTTTACAATAGGAAAGAACAAATTCAAAGGAATCTTAGAGAGGCAACATCACTTCTAAGAGAAATTGACTAAAAAGTCATAACTTAATCTTCCATCTGCTCAAATTTCTACTATAATGAAATTTAAAGATGCCCACGTTATTAACAGGTACCATACTGCAGCCCTTCAATGTCTATCTTCAGCTATCAAGCCTCCTTTACTACAAAAGAGAAGTTCAACCAACCCATCCAAACACTAGAGCACAACGACTATTAATAAATACTCTGACCCTGAATCCAACTGGGAAGAGAGGCAGATTTTAGAGAAATGGTGACTTCTGGATGGGTAAGGAATTTGTATATGTGGGCAAATAAACCTGCCAAATTATGCTATCATTACATAAGTAGTACAAATTTTCAAAAGTATCTGAATATGACTACACAATATGTACATGTACTCTGACTTTTCAGTTATGCTAAAACAGTCTGAAGATAAAATGTACAAAGCTACCAATGTTATGGTGAGTACATAAACTTTCTATTGCTCTTTCTATTTTCTCTGTCATGTAAATAAAGCTTTGATAGATTAATATTTTTATATTTTTATATGTCTACAAGTGTATTTACATATAACATATATACAAACATAAATGTGTAAATTCTAGAGAGTAACATAAAATTTCCCAGACAGCCATAAATTACATATGATTACTTTTAAATCTAAAAACGGACACAGAAAGAGGAAAGAAAAAATGGTATTAGAAGTTACGCTGTATCAGAATCTGAAAATCTGGATTTGAATAACACAATTTATTAAAATGACAAGGGAGACAAAAGAGAAAAACACAAAAAATGCCTAGTATTAAATAAAACCAAAACACAATGGATAATAACCCCCTCCTACCATTACAAAAGCATAAAACTGTCTGGTAAAAGAACAATACATGTAGTAAATTCAGAATAGGAGAATGAAAAGTAAATTTGCAAGAAAAATGTAGCTGACATTTTTTCTGAAAACAAAACTCCACAAACACAACTAAAGAATCTTGTGTATTACAAGACAAAGACAAAACACTAGACCAGAATTTTCATTTTGAGAACAGACTGAAAAAACAGGATGTGGCAGAAAATCTATATTTAAACTACTAGTTCTTATTGCAGGTGAGAAAGAGGAAGACAACTTGGGGAACTGCAGGCTGTTCAGCCTCATCTTGCTCCCTGGAAAGATCATGGAGTACATCTTCTTGGAAACCATTTCCAAGCACAAAAAGGAGAAAAAGTAATAAAGAGTACTCAGCTTGGATTCACTAACTTAACTGCCTTCTATGATAAAATCTCTATGGATGAGACAGACTTCAGTATGGCCTTTGATAATGTCTCTTTACAACACCCTCTTCTGCAAGCTGAGAGAGAGGGGGTTGGAGAAATGGACAGTTACATGGGTTACACTGCTGGTCTTAAAGATTAATGATCAAAGGCTTGATGTCTGTCTGGCAGAGAGTAATGAACAAGTACTTGATATTGGATCCCAAATAACTTCAACGTGGCATGGTTAATGGCATGGAGCATTCCTCAGTAAAATTGTGGATGACACTAATATATGTGGAGCGGTTGACACACACACAAAAAGGCAGGCTCTTAGTCCAGAGACACTTTGATAAAAGTTGAGGTTGGAGGCAGCAGAAACCTCAGAAGGTTCAAATGAAGTAGAAATTCTACCTTGGGCAGAATAACCCTGAGGTACTCTTCTACCCAACTTTTCCATCAAGAATGACTAAAAAGCACCAACCTGAAAAAGTGCAATCCGATCTCTGAGTTTGTCTTCCGTCTCTTCCACCAAACCAACAGTAGGGATGTTACCTTCAACAGAATCCAGCTGTCTGGTAAGTTCCTGATAATCTTCATCCAGATGCATCCAGGTCTACAAACAGAAATTATTCATGCTTGCACCTGGGTGTCTAGACATTTTATTCTCAAGTAAAATGCTACAGCTGTACTGTTGTAAATGTACATAAATAGCTGTACAAATGTCCCATGAATCTACAATAAGACACCATCTCTACATCAAACCCAGCTTTTGTTCACAACACACTTGTCATGTCAAGCTAAGTAGCTCTTTCAAATTTAGAGGAACACAATTGGTGTCACCTGAAGTTCCCAAAACAAAGGTTACATGTTGTCCCTTGGTACCTTGTGTGTATGAAAAATGGGACTGACATCCAATTTTGTCCAGGAAATCAACATTGTAGGATATCCTGGTTGTTGATTACAATAGATATACAGAAAATAACACAGAGATCCTCACCTCTAGAATGTATTCCAGCTCCACACCTCTTTTATGGGCCAGCTTTAATACAGCTGAAGCTTGTGTCATTAGCTCTGAGTTAGACCGTGTTTCCTTCAAGAAGGCAAAGCTACTCATCTTTCTAAAGAGTGTTTCTGTAAGGATCATGTGAGACTCCAACCCCTGAAAATATTCCTGAGAAATTTGGACGGAGGAGAAGAATAGAAAAGGGAAAGTGCAATTGTTACATAATTCATTACTAATAAAACAGTATCTTAAGACAACAGCAGTACAATCAAGTATCTGCAGACATAGAAATAGGTAAACTTTTTCTTCCACCAACATTTCACAAAATCCATTACAAACTATAAAAAGGACAATAGCCTTTTTAAAAAAAGAAAGAGGCCATCCTTTACATGTAAATTCTACCTTCTCATTCTATAAACAAAAATAGCTTAAATCAGATATAAACTACCTAAAAGTTCTGCCAAATATAAAACTGTGGTCTTGTTGTACATGGTCTTTCTATATTTTATGGGTGTTATTAGCAAATTTAAATTTCCATTAGAAAAAAAATGGAGCAATGGAAGAAATTGCTAGGTAGCATAACAGCCCAATAACAGGAAATTGCTATTAAAATGGTGAAACAATTATGACCACCTGGGTTTACTTGCAATACAGTATTTGAAAGTCATTCAGTCAAAATAGTTTGTAGATTGAAATTTTAAAAAGAATTATTTTAATATATCTTGATTTAACACTGACTCACCATTCAGAAAAGGTCCTGAACATTCATTCATGAACGCAAGGTTAGCAATTTGTTGTATACAATCTTACAGTTGCTATTAGTCCTGAATATGTCACTGATTCTTACCTTATGTTTGTCAAGTAGCAACTGAACCTCTTCCTTAGAAGCAACAATCATTTTCTGGTCACCAACCATCTTTTCTTGGCCTGTTTCTACCAGGTCAGCCAGGTCCTGCAAAGCCCGTTCATACTGTCTCTTAAGAGCCAGGTTCTGGTTCAGGTCACTCCGTCTGGATCCAATGATTTTCGTCATTTCATCATACGTATCCTTGGGGGAACAAAGCAGCAGTGGTGATCCTTATTTCTCACCTTACATATCTACCTAACAGCTACTTTAACTGTCAGTGTATTCCACTCAGTGATAGCATAATAATATATATTCTCAGCTCAAAAAGACTATGCAGATATACTGACTTAACTGACAAATTAATAACTCAGCATTTAAAGAGAGGAAAATAAGCAGCACCTGTATTTCAAGCGTATGCATTTGGGAACAAAATTAGCAGAGTCCCTAAGACTGGCTTTAAGCAGCAAAGGAGTAGGGTAACTGCACTTAAGTCATCAAAAAACAGACTACTATGTGGCTGCTGGACACTGAAGATGCTGTTCATGTTTTGCTTCTTATATTGCAACAGGTTGAACTGATTCCATCATGGCTACAGGTTACAGGCATCTTGAAGTCAAGTTTAACTCCATTTGCTGCCTCAGAACAGTCAGAGTTTAGAGTTAAACACCAGATCTATGCCATAACAGCTTATTCTTAGCAACAAAAGTATGTACTTAAAAAAAAAAAAAAAGTATATATTTCAGCATGCCTACACTGTCAAATTCGAACTGCACCAGCTGAAAGAACCTCATAGCTCCCATAGCTATTCCTCAACCTGTATACATCAACCACAGAAGTGAGAGCAACCTACAGATGTTTTTCTTCATTTGAGCAGGACTGTCGACTTGTTTTGGTCTTAAGAATTATATTCTCAGAACATATATCTAATTGTGAGGATAAACCCAGACTTTTGATGGGTAAAGACTTGTCTCATCTTATTGAAGACAAGGCATTCAAAACAAAATACCTCTAAGACCAGCCAGTGCTACAGCAAAGTACCTACCCTGGACTGCAGTTGTCTCTCCCAGATCTAGAGACAATTGCCAGAAACATAAATGTACAAAAGCAAAGGGAAGATTTTTTTTTAAATTGAGGTAAAGGGGAGAGGAATATGTAGACATAATATGACAAGGTAAAAAAACAACAAAACAAAACAAAACAAACAAAAAAACACACCAAAAAACAGGAGGCTCTTGGAAGAAAAGGATAAGTGAGATAAAGATGCCTTTTACAAAAAATCTTTTTCATTTTTAATTGGGATTACTGTTTTGCTAGCTTAAGTTTATGTTCCATGTTCATCTGTTTACTTTGTTTCAAGATTATTATTACATCATTATAAAGAGTAAAATTCAGTAATAAACCTTCTTTTCATTTTTAACTACCCTACCTCAGCAACAAACTGCTCGCAAAGAAGATTCAACAGCCTTAGAAAAGTTCTGGATCAATTTACCCTACATAGATATTTCAGGGAGTCCTACCACTTAGGTGTGTTCAAAACCATGTGTACAGGAACATGATAAAGTTTTTAAGTTTAGCATTATTAAGTTTAGCATTATTTTCTTTTCTTTTTTATTGGAAGTCTTCAAAAGACGTTTAGATGTAGAGCTTAGGGATATGGTTTAGTGGGGACTGTTAGTGTTAGGTTAGAGGTTGGACTCGATGATCTTGAGGTCTCTTCCAACCTAGAAATTCTGTGATTCTGTGATTCAGTTTAGCATTTTAGTGAAAGTGAAACATTTCCAGTTTCAGGTCATACTTAGCCTTTCTATACCCTACCCACCCACAACTGCCTCTTCCCCCAGCTTTACTTTTAAAATTACTGATGTGAGGAAGTTAAACCCCAAATCACGAGACAGTGGTGAGAACAGGGGTCAGTTTTCAACAAGCATTTATGTCTATATTTTTAACTTCATCCATTTGAACAGGAACTTGAAATATGTTTTTGTGTGTTTCTATAATGCATGCTACTAGTAGAGAAGTCAGACAATTTGAATAAGCTAAAGTAGAAAAAGTAAATGAATGAGGGAGAAAGCTTTCAATCTATTGTACACACTGAAATGCTTTAAAATATGCTTTCCTAAACTGCCTTATGAACAACAAAAACAAGAATACTAACACCATTCATATCACTAGCCAAGCTCTAGGGTAGAACTTATGAACCTTACCTGGAGCTTAGATAGCTCTTGCACAGCAGGCTGGTCAATTTGCAGCTTCTCTACACGCTTTTTTAATTCATTGATTCCAGCATCTAGTTCTTTCAAACCTTCTTCTGCCTGCAGAATGACCTGTATTTGAAAATTAAATCATTTAATTTCAAGATTTAATAACAAAACTGTAACTAAGTATTTATCAGTCCTCTTCATAGGATGAATCTGATATAATGAAACTTTAAAGGATACTGTGAAGTTACATACTATTAATATAGAACAGGCATAAAAGGATGCTTAGTTGTTCTAACACCACCTTAGAACATTCTTTGTAGTAGTATTTATTCCTGTCATAGCTGAGCACCAAGCAAACAACCATTACAGCAGAAAACATGCATGATAATAAAAGAGCTTTGTGCAGTGCCTTTAGAGGACCAGAATAGGGGTAATATTACTGTCAAAGAAAAGGAATTGTACATCCTCTTTTACACTTGGAAAACTACAACTTAAGCATATAGATTGGTCTTTGCAAAGATACACAGGTGATAATTAATCAATGATTTTTCTATTGTTAGCATGTTGTTGAATGGTGTCAAGCTGTGACATGGGAAGTTTAGGCTGGATATCAGGAAAAGGTTCTTCACCAAGAGGGCTCTCATACACTGGAACAAGGTGCCCAGAGATGTGGCCATGGCACCAAGCCTGTCAGAGTTTAAGAGGTGTTTGGACTATGCTCAGTCATATGGTCTGAATTTTTGGGTAGACCTTCCAAGAGTTGGACTCACTCAATGATCCTTGTGGATCCTTCCAACTCAAGATATTCTATGATTCTATATTTCCCTATTTGATAGGTATATTAATCATATAAAAATTAATTTTAAACAAACCATGGACAATAGGAAAGAGAGAGAGAGTGCTACTGCTCTTATTTTTATATGAGACTTTTTTTTTTTTTTTTTTTTTAATTGATTAACAAATATAAAAGACTCAATACTTCTGTTTAGCTGAAGGATAAGTCTCTTCCTCCCAGTCCCCTGCTGGTACTAGACAACAGTAGCTCTTGGGTAATGAGAAGCCTCTGTGGAAAATAACCCTTAACATACTTCATTTAGTTATCTAATTGTTGGCAAAACAGAAACAAGGAAACAGAATAGATTTTGTCATGTTTTTAACTAATTATTCATCAGGCAATTCCTGATTAAAACAAAACAAAAACACAATTATTGCCTTAAATTAAATAAGAGTCAAGATGCCACTATAAAGCAATGACAAAGAAAGTGCCTTTAGTTTTTAATAAAGTACATGAACCAAACAATTTTAAAATAACTTTGGACATTTTTTTTTCAAATTTTTCAGAAAATAGTGTATGCATAACTAATTTAGACCATACAAAGCAACAGTTCTCTGGAATCCATTTATACCTTGAAGAGAAACTTTACATCTTATTTATTTTGTCAACTAATAGTTGTTAATACCTGCATTTGTTCTGTTTCTGGTTTCTCAGCTGCCTCTGTTAGCTTCTGTAGAACCAAGTATTTGTTATCAGCCAGTGATGTAAACAGGAGCTTCAGATCATTCTATAGGAGACAATAATGACAAAAAATTACAGAAAATCTCTGCACAAAGCAACCAAAAATATCTTATGTTCCAAAAGGTTTAAAGCATTGCAATGCTGCAATGTTAGCACTAAGGAATACAATCTATTCAAAACTGGAAGTGTCATAATTATCCAATGCAAAACATGCAACATTGCTGAAAGTGCATAACTGGATGTAAATGAGCAAAAAGTTAAAGCAATTCCTATTTAAAACAAAACCTATGAATACACTTCTGCTTTTCCCTTCCAATTAGATAATTAATAACCAAAGATCAGTTAGCTTTATTTAACAAAAATGTTACTTTTCTGTAGTTTATTCAATCACATACACTTGTAGATAAGCTATATTTTATTTTTTTAGACAAGTTGTATTAGTTACTAACTTCAGTAAATAAAACAATATAGTAAACAAATCTTCCAGACATTACAAGACCAACTATACATTACAACTTTTCCCAAGTTACCATTATTATTATTTATTTATTTTTGCCATGCATTCATCACAAACAGACTACTAATATTGGTAAAATAGAAAATAATCAGTACATTTTTCTAAGACTTTCACCATTATGAAGGTGTGCATTGTTGAGTTTTTCATGCAGTAATTCTTTTAAATACTAAATCTCTGGTATAACAGTAATGTATAGGAGTCTAATCAACTTGTCTCCTTTCTTCAAAAGAAAGGTCTGAGGTCTGTTCTTGACATTTTTTTTCCCTGCCTATTAGAGAGGAAAGTCTGTGGAGTTTGGAATATTAACACCTGTGAAATGATGTTCCTAATCTAATGACACCAGGAATCCAGGAATCTATTTTTTTTTTTTTCCTAAACCATACTGGAGGCTTTTTATTATAAGAATAGGAGAGAAGGTAGTGCTTATCAAGTAAAATCTGAAAATATTTCTGAACTCTGAAGAGATTTCAAAAAGCGAACGTTTCTCCCATTCCCTTCTTCTTTTTTTTTTTTTTTTTTTTTTTTTTCCAGCTTCACTCAATATGAGTGAATATGCCTTGAGATATGAGTTCCCACAGAAGAATGGGATGGCCTAACAGTGTTCAGAAAAATGGGAATCAATACTGTTTTCTATTTCATCTCAGATAATGAAAACAGTTCACTTTATCATTTATGAAATCACAAAACATGTGGAGTGGATCTCTAAAGTTGCTTTTTCTCCTTTCAGGTCAGTAGTCAAGAAATTCTATTTATTATAATGCCAACAGGGTGAGATGGCATGATCCCTATTGGATGGATGATCCCTTCTATAATAATGTCATGAAACATGGGTCTTCTAGCAGGGAGTTTAAATTTTGGAAAATGATTTACGTGCCAAGTTTCATAGCCTAAGAGAGAATTTAATTTTCAATAAAAACCTGTGAAAACCTGTTCTCTTGATTTAATACCAAAAATTATAATTGAGAGTCAGATCCTTTATATCACCATTTTACATGTAACCCTGTTAATTCCTTCAGATGGACATCATACCTTGAAAGTCACTATTTGCTGGAGCCTGTCTTTCATCTGGTGACATCTCTGGTTTACTACTGACTCCAGTAAAGTCAGTCTTCCCAGGAGACAATCCAAAGTGTCTTCTATAACATCCTTGTTATCACGATTCTCTGGAAATGTCTGAGTAAATAAATTCTTGTTCTTATCCATTTCCTCTGTTATCTCTTTGATTTCTTTTGCAAGAGACTGATTTGGTAGAAAACAAAACAAAGTGACAATTAGACATTCTAGAAAGCAGGCAAACATATTGTCATAACCATTGCCCATTCTGCAATAATTTAGTGTCTTTTTTTACATTGTTAAGAAACAGACATTAGACAAAGTTATGCAACTATAATTTCTGTCAGTGAAAAAAATAAAAATAAAAACCAAATACTCTGAGGAACATGTCCTAAAACAAGGATTAACCTGCCCAAATGATCCCTCCCTCTGAATAAGAGATTCAGGAAGCAGAAATACATGTAGCTGCTGCCTTATGTCAACCGCTATATGAAAAAGCTTTTCTTCCTCTCTCAGTGTTTTTCACATTGATGAGATTATACTGTTTCTATATCCCAGAGCTTTCCTCTCCCTTGTTTGATTCATTTCAGTTTCAACAGGGTGGTGTTTGCTAATACTGAGCAAAGAAGTTAAACAGAAGAAAGAGTCTGTATTTAATTCTCTTCTGACTAGGCAAAATTTTGGTCAGATTCTGTTTTCTAAAACATTGTCTACATACTCAGTAAATTTATTTCTACAAGTAGCAGTGTACTGCAGTTACATAGAGGACTATGACAGCGACATGTTACATAAAGACAATTCTAAAATTTTCTTTCTAAGCCACTATATAAAATATAGCCTTACTGTCAGTTTAAAGAAAATCCTATTCATGGATTCCTTACCTCTTGTTTGGAGAGGTATATTTCTGTTTCTTCCTCTGGTAGCAGAGATGTAGTAACAAATACGTGTTCTTCCACACCATCTAGCCATAAGGAGGTAGCTGCGACTCCATCATACAACTTCTGTTCTATATGTAGTCTCTCTTCTGCCTGTCCAGCCTGGGCCAAAGGAACCAAAAAACTCCAGAGCAGAAGTACAAGATACTCTCTCTAACATCTAATATTAGGGAAAGGACAGGATTTCCTGGTGGGAACTAGAAGAGTTTGCATTTTAAATGTGTCTCTGATGAAAATCAGAGTAAAGATGATTTAAATGTTACCTCAGATGACACATCTTCAAAGGCCTGATTCAATTCAACCAGTACTGGTGACACGGATGATT
The DNA here is from genome assembly GCF_011077185.1 of Oxyura jamaicensis. Taxonomy (NCBI): domain Eukaryota; kingdom Metazoa; phylum Chordata; class Aves; order Anseriformes; family Anatidae; genus Oxyura; species Oxyura jamaicensis. The sequence continues at coordinate 52,172,423 of NC_048895.1, forward strand.
TATCCTCATCCTGTCCTTCTGCTTTATACAAAGGCAGTCCAGAAATCAGTCTGTTTGGTCTGTGATAAAGCTGCTGAGAGACAAATAGTAATTACAGTGCTTCTACAGTATAGGGCACAAAGTTCAGCTATACAAGTTCTACTACACCAAGTAATGCTCATGGCCCTTCCACAACTATTCTGTCATGAATGTTCTTGTATAGAAGATTGCTCAACAGGAGGTTCAATTCAAGTGTAAAATAAATAACTGCTCTTAAAAGAACCCACCATATAGTTATGTATACTGTTGAATGAGTACAAGATATTTAGAACTTTGAAAGCTGAATTTAATACAGTGTGATATAAAGAATAGTGGATCTGGGTCTATTGATAATAAAATAGAAGATGTACAGTAATACAGGTACTGGACTATTCCTAGTTTAGTTGATGAATCTGTTCCTTTCAGTAAAAATTCCATGATTGAAATCATTTGCTTCTTTGTCACATACTCACGATTTAACAGATAAACTCTAGGCAGGGGCTGGGGGACCAAAGTCCCTCACACTGTAAGCAAAGAGCAGGTTCAAGACCCCGTGATGAAACTGAACAAGTACAAGTCTATTGGGTCCAATGACATGAATCCCTGGGTCAGGTGGGAACAGGCTGATGGAGTTGTCAAGCCCTTCATTGTATTTGAAAAGTCACAACAGTCAGGTGAAGTCCCTGATCACTGAAAAAGGGAAACATCACTCCTATTTTTAAAAACAGTAGAAAGGAGGACCCGGGGAACTACAGACTGGTGCCTGATCATGAAACAGATCCTCCTGGAAGCAATGTCAGAGCACATGCAAGACAAGGAAGTGATGTGAGAAAGCCAGCATAGCTTCACCAAGGGCAAATCATGCCTGACCAGTCTGGTGGCCTTCTATGATAAAGTTAGCATTAGTTAACAAGGGAAGACTGACTGATGTTTTCTACCTGGACTTCTGTAAAGCCTTTAACATGGTCCTACACAGCATCCTTGTCTCTAAATTGGAGAGATGTGGATGTGAATGGTGGGCTATTTGGTGGATATGAATTAGCTGGATGGCTACAGCTAGAGAGCTGTGGTCAATTGCTTTACGTCCAGGTGGAAGACAGTGATGAGTCGTGTCCCTCAGGGATCTCCCTTGGGACTGGTGTTGTTTAATATCTTTATCAATGACATAGTGCAATGAAGTGTATCCTCAACACATTTGCAGGTGACACCACACTGAGTGGTGCAGTTGAGAAGTGGGTTGTGAATTGTGTTGAATGAGGTTCAACAAGGCACAATGCAAAGCCCTGCATCTGGGCCAGGGCACTCCCAGGTATGAGTACAGACTAAATGAAGAAGTCATTGGGAGTTGGCCAGAAGGCCCAGTGTATCCTGGGCTGCATCAACAGAGGAGTGGCCAGCAAATGGAGGGAAGTTACTGTCCCCCTCTGCTCTGCCCCAGTTGGAGTACTGCATGCAAGTCTGAGACCACCAGCACAAGAAAGATGTGGATCTGTTAGAGTGGGTCCCAGAGGAGGGAAACAAAGTTGATCCCAGGGCTGAGGCACCTCTCTTATGAAGAAAGACAGAGATTTGGGGATGTTCAGCCTAGAGAAGAGAAGGCTCTGGAGAAAGGCTCTGGGGAGACCCCACTGCAGCCTTAAAGGGGGGTTATAAAAAAAGATGGAAAGCAACTTTTTACTCAGGCAGGTAATTATAGGACAAATGGGAATGGTTTTAAACTAAAAGAGGTTAGATTTAGATTAGACATTAGGAATAAATTCTTCACTCAGAGGGTGGTGAGACACTGAAACAGGTTTCCCAAAGAGTTGTGGATGGCTTATCCCTGGAAGTGTTAAAGGCCAGGTTGGATGGGGCCCTGGAAACCTGATCTAGGGGGTGACATGGCAGGGGTGTTGGAACTAAGGTCCTTTCCAACCCAAGTCCATTCTATGATACTATAATTCTATGATTCTCTAAGTTGTCACCAGAGGTCAATTTCAGAGAGACAATTTGTTACAGAATTGTCCTGAATTACCTGAGTAGGTCAAAATTTTGTCTAATCCTTCTTTTCTTTCTAGCTTATTCACCTGAATAATAGTGCAATTTGAATTACTTCAAACAAGAGCAATGCTAGTGCCAGCATTTATATATTTTTAAAATGTCAGAAAAAGAAATTTCTCCGTTTTCTTTGCATTAATAACATCAGCTTAATTCATTTGCTATACACATACTATAATTTGTGTTGTGATAACTCCTTTGACAGAGAAAACACATAGAGAAATTAAAAATAGCTACCAGCTGTTCATGTTCTAAAGCTTTCTGGAGAAGCCTCTGCTTGTTGTTGAATTCATGGTTCAGGCTTTCCCATTTCATCTTCAGCTGCTCTTCAGATGAGGGTTTCTCGCCTTCCAAGCTCAATTCTTGAGAGAGTGTATCAGGCTTCTCACTGTAATGGGAAAATACATAAAGCTTAAACAAAAACAAAAATGATAATACCATAATGTGTTTATTTCCTTTTTCAATCAGGAAATTATATGTTAAAGTTAAGTGCTACTTTTTACAGCTTTTCCTTGTTATTTATTTATTCCTGGTAGTAAGACAAGGCTTGTTTGTAACAGTAATTGATCTTGTCTGATGAGATAAAATGTACTTTCTAACATGCTGTTAGAATTGTGAGTACCCTGAATAAGTCAGAACTCCCAAAACAGACGAAAACTGTACTACATAGGAATGCAACATTTAAACAAGCTTTACTTCAAAGAATGAAATAACAAAAAAAAAATATCTGGTTCCTTCCTCCCCTCCTCTCTTGACATGCCAGACATACTTGGATATTTCAATACAGGGCAAGTGTATCAATGTACATATGAAACAGTTTTCCTATGTAAAATGGTAATGTGGTAAACAGTTAATTAAGCTATTCATTTTCTGATTTTTTTTCTTATAGCGTAACACATCATGGAGGGAAACCATGGTAGATAGAAGAGGTAGATACAGGTTAAGTACTTTTTAACATTATAAGAAGTAAACACATTGAATTAATACAAATGTTGAGGAAAACAGTGCATTCTCTATGCATAAATCCTGGTACTCCTGTCTCATGAATCACCTTCATGTTCTAGACTTTGGTGCTGAAATATAGAGGAATTGTTTTCCTGTTTTCCTGTTTTCCTTGCCAACCCAAGCTGAAGGGTTGACAGCTCCTTGATTCAGAAACTGACAATGTCCATTCTGATTTCCTCTTCCCCAGACCTGGCCCTTGCTGGTCCCTGAAGGTTTGCATTGGCAGTAAGAAGCTATTTTCTTCCACCTTCTCTAAAGCAGAACTCTCTCCCAGACAGAGCTAAGGCTTTTAAAGAAAATTACTTCCCCCAAATGGGTAAGTTTGCATGGAAATTTAGACCAGAGATGAAATTCAAAACACACAGGGCTACAAAAAGAGAAACATTCACTAACTGTGGGAAAAATAAAATTAAGCAAGATCCTCTCATCTGGGAGGATCTGATTACAACAGTAGACTATAATGTTTTACATAGATTTAATCTATGATTCACACACAAATGCTGGACCAGAAAGCTATAGTAATGATCCACTGTTTGTCTAATGAATCCTACTAGTTTGCAGTTTTAGGGGAGGTTTAGTTTGGATATTAGGAAGAACTTCTTTACTGAAAGGGTTGTTAGTCACTGGAATAGGCTGCCCAGGGAAGTGGTTGAGTCACCATCCCTCGAGGTCTTTAAAAGACGTTTAGATGTAGAGCTTAGGGATATGGTTTAGTGGAGGACTTGTTAGCGTTAGGTCAGAGGTTGGACTCGGTGATCTTGGAGGTCTCTTCCAACCTAGACTATTCTGTGATTCTGTGATTTAGAATGATGCATGGTAATATGAATAAAATGAATTTCTGAATATATAAGCACAAAACAATTTGTGCTATATAATATATATATATATGTTAAACTCTCTAACTACAAACTAGAACTGCAGTACCCTAGGTGCTGTATAAAAGCAACAAAGCAAAAATTTAGAGGAGCATATGTGGAACAAGGATGTAAACATAGGGATGACAAGGCATATGGTCAAAGAATTTAACTTTACAGAAAACATCTAAGTATACCTTATACTTAGGCTTTCTGAAGCACCTTGCTGTGTTAGGATTTCTTCTCCAAGGCATGCTACTGACCGCAGCAGATTCTTCTGCTCTTCTAGCTCTTGTTCCAGCTCCTGACACAGCAATTTACAACAAAAACAACAATAATAATAATAACATCAATGACAACAAAAAGACAAACCTGAAACAGAATGTTTTTGCTCTGGAAAAAATATACCTATATTAAGCAAAGAAAACTAAACTCTATCTGATATGGCTTACCTGAGCACCAAAACCAGAGCAAAATCTCCACCCAGGGAGACAGAAAAATCGGGTACATAGACTGAATGGGAATGTTGAACTAGTTGACTAATGCAGTATAGTTCCTGGAATCTAACCCAGTGAGGATGTCTGAGTATCATGCAAAACAATATACCCTGAAATACGTGTATCTTTTGCTTCTATAAAGATACTAATGATTACTATTTTGAGCTTCATTTCCTTACAGCAACTCAGATGGTTCATCCAATTTCATTTTACTGATGCACAACAGAAGTACAGAATGACTAAGTGAGTTGACCATAGTCTCCCAGGAAGTCTAGTCTTCTTTGCTGTTACAGACAAAAAGCAGTGAACTCAGAATCATAATTACGGGAACATTGGGCAAGAAAAAGTGTAAAAATGAAGATTTCAGAGGAAAAAATAACAAGAGAGCTCAGCTATATTGTTAAACATAATCTAAAAATAGGAGTAAAAAAAATGTAAAACACCAACTTTCTGTTGCTGTAGAGTGCTCTGTTGCTGCTGTGAGCGAGTAGTTCTTGCTTGTGCCAGCCATTCTTGGACGCTGGGACTTTGTGAAGAAACCAAGTCCAGATTGTCCTCCTCCTTTTCTTGTAGTGATCCCTGCTTTAAGAAAAAAAAAAAAAAAAAAAAAAAAATTTACAAAATTTCTTATATTGCTAGGGAGCTGGGAAGTCCCTACATTACATGTTCTTTCATTTTCTACTTTTCAAGTTGCTGGCTCACATAAATTCTGAAGTGAGCTATGATTTCAGATTTCTGACTTTTTCTGGTTTTTGGTTACTAGCAAGAAAGCATCTCTAAAAAGAAACACACAGCTCCACATTTAATTATCAGAATCTGAGACCAGAGATCAAGAGACCATGGACTGACATACTCCTAAAGACAGTTTTTCCTCTCTGTGTTTCCTAGGAACAAGTTTATAGAAAAAATGTTGTGCTTGTAAACAACAGAATTTACAGGATATCAGATTAGGGAAAGAAAATATTACCCGAGAGATAGAGAAATAAAGAGGATTTATTTTTTTAAAGGATAAAAAAGGCAATCTTTTTTGTAAATTCTAAAAAATAGAATTCCCTATATTTCCTATATGCTCTAGGGAAAATAGCAGTTCAGCTTGTAGTTTCCTTCAGTGAATGATCTCTAGTTTTTTCATTACATTTGCGCAGATTGCTTGATTTCACTTACATTTGGAGTGAAGAAGTTCCTTTATTCTGGGAAGAATAGGGTTTAAGAAAGGTTTAGAAGCTAAAATACTGCAGTTACATTCTGGGAAGGAAGGTTTAGAAGCTAAAATACTGCAGTTACATTAAGACAAATGGTAGTCCTGCAGTTTCTACAGTAGTAAGGAGTTTAAAAGTGCTTGTGGCTTTTGTGGATGCAATGAGGTTTTGCAAATATGCTGTTGTACATACTTTTTAGACCAAAACTGTTTGTGAACCAACTTTTATCATTCTCCAATCACAAAATACATACAATTGTGTTTTCATTTGAATTGAATTCTGCCTGAGAGAACTATAATAATTTTCCTTTAAACAGACAGGGAAATTAATGTTTGATGCTGTCTTTCCTGGGGAGTATCCACTGCAGCACAGAAATAATTGGAAAATCCCAGATGAAAATGGTGATAGAATGGATCTGTCAAAGGAGCTCTACATCGTACAAAGTTGTATCAGTCACATTATTTTTGTAGAACTGAAGACTAAAGTTGTTATCATCTGTCATGTCCACACTCTGCACCCCCCCCCCCCCCCACACACACACACACTTTGGAATAAAAAGGAAAGCACTATATTTAATACAAAATCAGTTTTACATTTTTCTTTTATAAGGACTCTAATTTTTTGCACCTAAATTACAGATGTTAGAAGATAACAGGACAAGGCAATGTTTTGTATATTTTTCAAAGTGCTTGAAAAATGCTGCATTTGAAATCAATGTAATCTGGAATACTCAAGATCCCAGAATGTTTCTGATTATTTTCAGTGTTTTGTTTTATTAATAATGGACTTGGTCTCCATATTACTTTTTTCCAGATCATTAATGACAGATGCAGTTAGAAAGAAAGCTAAAATTGCCCAAAGAAATCACAGAATTTCACACTGGCTCTAAAAAAGCCCTTTGCCACAGGAATAGCAGACATGCTGAAATACTGCTAGAAAGAAAATATAGCTCCATATTTACAGTGATCTTTGTCTTGCAGTGCAACTTGGGTGCATTTCGTGGGTGCAGGTTTGTCTGTGTCTCTGGGCAATTACAAGTTTATAATACACCTGGAGAGAAGCGTGTTTCTCACATGCATGAGCTGCAATATTGTTAGTACGTAATGTTTTTCAGTGTTAATGGCAGGGATTAGAGTTAGTTTGGCCATCTGATGTTCTGAGCCTCAGTCTATAAGAAATTCTTTATGCCTGATTGTTTGGAATAAAAGCATTGTAACATGAGGGGCATGAATTCAGTAAGATAGAATTTGCAATATATATTCTAGAAATTATTTTAACATTTAGTTAAACATCCTCTTCTGATACGGACTTCTTTTTTGAAAAGGTAGCTGTTTTGTTACCTAAACTTATTTTCTTCCATAATCCACAGGTGAAGTCCAAAAACTGATTGCCATTTATAAAGTCTTTCATGCATGATGTAGTATCCTAAATTAGTCTTATTATACATCTTGAAATTATGAAATTATTTTAGATATTAGAAAAAAGATCCAAAAATTCTGCTTTAAGTTTAAGTAAATTAAATCACACCATCATATTTTAAAATTCTGCTGACATATTTTAAAATGCAGCAGCAAAGGCTAATATAATTGTACTTAGTATATCAGAATTTTGACTATATAATAATAATTATTATTATTATCAGAATATATCAGATTAATATATCAGAATCATATGCCCACATGCTGTTAGTAACACTTTTCATTTGCCCAATATATGTAGGAAGAATATTAAAGAAAGACTGGGGCAGCAGCTTATTTTTCTCCTTCAAAACAGACATTGTTCTTGGGCCAAAATATGAAGCATTTTGCATATTGCCTCAATCTTAGATGCAATACCAATAAATACCTAGGGTTTCTCTTTCCTGCCTCCCACCCTCACCCCTCCCCCCTATTTAATTTTGTTTGTTTGTTTTTGGTGAAGTTATGTCATACTTTATAATTATCCAATTGCTCTGGGCTAAAAATAGTTGTTAGCACATTAACTGACTTTTCAAGCTAACCTCTCAGTAGAGTTTAATCTGCATTACAAACTAGAAATCTTTGAAGCTTATCATGTTTAATTTGCACAACAAAGCCCAGGGAAGAAGTAAAAGAAAAGGAAGGGGAAAGCGGTATGTTACAGCAGAGGAAGCAAATTCAAAACTAGTCAGTCACATTACAAGGCTGGGTTTCTTGTGTGTATTCAGTTTTCTACATGCTAATTTGACCTAAAGAGTGACTAAAACAAGTGTTATATAAAATTAACTAGTTATAGTAAGCAGACCAGTGCTCCTAGGAATAGAAACCTAGGACAAGACTGATGTTAAATGTGTCTACGTTTATATAATATTTTGTTTAGTTTAATGATGCCACTGAGTATTAGCCATATTTAAAATATTTAATTAGTTTGATGTTATACGTTATGGTGTGCACACTATGCATGGAAACGTGTTTAGGATTGTTCTTCTGTTGCAGGGAGGAATCCTGCCCCAGAGCACATGTAATCTACAGGGACCGTGAACAGGAGCATAGTATATTCAGACAGAGTTAATTATCTATCTACTTTATTATTTTCCTTTCATGCAGATAGTGAGGTTCAGTGCAGATAGTTTCACCATGAAGTGGTGCTTGAAATGATAAACTAAAGCTTGTTCAGCAGTTCTTTATTTTTTGAGTGTAAATCCATTTACTAATTAAATATGAATAGCTCAATCTAAAATAGTAGAATATTTTTACTCCTTTGCCCAGTTGCATAACACTGCTATGAATTTCCCAAACTCCTGCCCACTGTGAAGCCAACTACAGAGAGCCACTTACCTGAATGTTGATCTGTTTGTCATGTAGCACTTTCTGCAGCTCCAGAAGACTGCCCTTCAGTGTCCTGAGCTTCACAGCCAGCTGCTCTGCCTCGTCCTTGGTGTGAGCCTTCCCTTCCATAAGCAAGTTCTCGTTGTGCACAGACAGCTCTGATAAGGCCACCACCTTTTGCTCTATTTCAACCAGCATGTTCTGCAGCAGCAAAAACAAAGAAGCAAATTCATACATTTTCCAGCATCTGTCACGTTTTCTGGCAAGGAGACCTGTGGCATACCTCACCCGTTGCCAAGCTAACAGCAAGCCAGTTTTTCATTGCTTTGTTTTCCAGTCCCTTTCAAAGTCCTTATGAATATGATCATAGGCATTTGCATGTGTCATTTCTGTTTACAACCTTTTTTTCAAAATAGGAATTTGAAAAATTATTTGAAACAAAGGATTTGTTGTAGAGATGTTACTTATTTTCGCATTAATTGTAAATGTGGCTGAGATGCTGGACTGACATCCATAATTACAAGAAATAGAGCACACACAGATGGAGATACTTCTTTCCTCTTCTTCCATGTACGTTTAGTAGAATCCGTTCTACCTGTGTGTTGCTCTGACTAAATTGATAAGCTTCTCTTCTTGCTATTTGCTCTTTCTGATTGGTTCATGATGGACTTAAGGATTTTCGTATAATCCTCTTTAGTCTAAAGAAAGACTTAAAGTGACAAATCTCTGGCATGTTTATTCTCAAGAGCTACTTTCCTGATGTTCCATTAACATGGCGCATATTTTGATTTTCCAAATTTAAAGCTCACAGTATTCTTGCTGAAAATCCTCGCCTAATATCAGTCTTTATTTCCATAGCCACTGTCAAGTACAAGCTTAGAAATATTGCCCTTTGAAGGAATGTGTGCAGGATGAGATGGGCAGAGTCTCGAAAATGTGGAAAAAATATGGGACTTTTTAAAAAAACTTACTGCATTAAGTTTTTAAGACTTCGCTAAAGAACAGCAGTATTAACTCATCCACAGATTTAACTGTTCTTTTTAGTTTTGAGTTTCCTGGAGATTATATTTTTTAAAAATATTACTTTGTTCAAGATCACAGAGTTTATATACAACAATACAGCTGTCAAAGATGAAAGTATGAAAAAACATCTGAGACTGAGTGGAATGAAAATTCCAATAGTGAAGCCATGTCAGAAGGTGGAAATATAACTAGATGTTATAATATATCCATTTTAATTCATCAGACTTGTATGAAACTTGACTCCCATTTATCCCAAATTAGTTGAGTTCCTTGCTATATAACATGAAAAGGAGTCCTAAGTCCTAAATTTGCCTTTTTTTTTTTTTTTGTCTTATCATTTTAACCATAATGATCACATAGTTCTAAACTGTCCTTTAAAAATGGAGAAAAAGCACTAACTTGTAAACTTGGATGAGTTTTTAATAAAAGTCTTTTTAATAAAATTATATGCAATTACTCCTATTGCAGAAAAAAATGTTTTTTTTTTTTTTTTTTTTTTTTGTCAGATGTTTTGGTATTCTGTTAATATTAAAATAATAAAACTAATAACTGCTGATGACTAAACCTTAAATTTGGAACCTAGGTAGAAATTACTCCTAAAGAAAACACAACACTGTCCCAGTCACCACTGCTACTGAGATACTGTTCTTCAGCTGGAAAAGGAGTAGGAAAGTGCACTGCAGGTGTTTTCATATATATCAAGTGAGTTGTTCCACAACAGCTTGTGTGAGGTAAAAACAGTAAGACAAATACATGGCTCTTAAAGCAAAACAAACAACCCCTCAAAGCTGTAGAGCTTTGAACATTCTTGCAATCAGGTTTTGTTGGTTTTCTGCTGTTACGTTTATATGTGCATCTTAAATCACTGTGCAGTCTTTAACAACAAATGGAAAAAAGGCTTTAATTTCACAAATCATTGATGGTGCTAACCAAACATTCCTAAGGATCTCAGAAACTTTTTCCCCTTTAATATGCTGGCTCATTCCACTCAGTAATGGTCTTAATATTAATGTTCCATATTTACCTCTTCATTTGAATAAAGTTATGCCCTCCCTCTTCATATAAATAGACTGATAATTTTACCTGGCAGTCCACCAGCTGAGCTTCCATATCCATAGGTTCCTCAGCAGTAACCAGAGCAGTGTCCAGCGTAGCACGGGTATTGAGTAGCCAGTGGTCAAGCTCATCAGCTTCACAGCGGTACCGTTGAAGAGCCTGCTCTTGCCGCTGTTCTTCCAGCTGCTCACTCAGTTTTTCCTAGAGGTATAAATTACAATGATATTTTACTTTTGAAAAGCTGTACATCATAATAGTTTTTGTTTGGTTGGTTTTTGTTTTTTTTGTCCCTCCTCTCTGTTTCTCACTGCTTCTATATAGTATTCTTTAAGCCAGGATAAGCATTTTCTTTCATAAGTTTGAAAACTTTACAATATATTATTGCTTTCAATTAATGAACAATTTTTCTTGGTGACTGAATTCTGTTTCAGTTAAGTTACTATTTTTACTTACTTAAGTAGATGTCCACTATTAGAACCTCCTAAAGGTGAGGCCTTTTCTGCCTCCTTCTGCAATTCTCTTTGGGTCCCACCATCACCCTCCCCCACCCTGATTCAGTTTGCTTAACTATCACAAAACTGTTTACTTAGGGAGTAAGATGCATGGATAACACAGAGGTGGGAGTGGACCACAGGGAAAGAAGAGGAGCCTTGCCTTCTTTGGCAGCAGCAGGCTGTTAGGTAGTCTTAGCATCTCATGAGAGACATGAGAGTAAACTTCAAGGTCCCAGCAAGGTACTGGTGGGTTTCTGGTGCAACCACCATGGGTAGAGAAGACTAAATAGCTGTCTACCTTGTTCAGCCTCTCAGAGGATCCCTGACTCATGCTTTATCTTATTAGTTAGTTAACATCTTCTCCTAAGTGCCATCAAGAAGATCCTGTAGGGAGCTCAAACTACAAACAGCAAGATCCTTATTCTATTTCGAGCCCCATAATTTTAGGTAAAGGCCATTTTTCTTCTGAGAGGGAAAAAGTTAATGCTTTTTTTTTTTTTTCCTTTTTTTTTTTTTTTAGTATAATTTCTATTTTCTAAGGATGTGTTCACTACCTCAGGTGACTGCACAGGAGATGATACACCCTGGGACTCCTCTGTAGCCCAGGTAAATCCACAGAGCAAAATCCTCACACAGTCTCCTAGAACCAATTCAAGTTTGAAATTATAAAAGCAGAAGTTGATATGTTTATGAGTTCACTGTTGGAGTTCTCAGAATTACAGCAGTAAATCAGCCCTGCAGCATTCAAAGTAGCCAGATTGTAGCTAGCTTTAGCATGAACACATTTTCTCATACATACCTGCTGCGTTATACACATAAATATTCCTATATGTAATTTTTTTTATTTTATTATTATTATTTTTTTAAATCACCTTCATGTTAAAGGATTTTTGGTAAAGTTGGTAGACAAAGGAATAAGAGAGTCCATCTTCCATTATTAAAGTGTGCATGCAAATCACTCGGAAGATGAGCAGAGGCAACAAGTCAACAGTTTGGAAGATGAATTATTTCTTGGTTTGAAATTTCCCCCTTCTCTTGCTTCCTGGTTTGGACAGATGACTCCTCGAAAGTTTCAGTTTTACTGTAGATAGCTGCTTTTAATACTTGCAAACTACTTTTAATAAATGCACTCCATAACTTCTGTGGAGGACAAGGAATACCAAGAAAATAAGGCACTTATTGAGAAAATGTCAATGAGGATATTAAATAAAAAGTAAATATATGCACAATGTGTTTCCAGAGTCTATCTAGTTTCTTTAAGAGGAGGGGCTGGCTAGGGAAGAACAATAATATTTTAGGGAAAGGAATTGTGAGAAATGAGCAGAAATGAAAATGACTTATTTCAATTTGAAGTATTCACTAGTGATTAAGAACTTTGGTTAAAGTACAGCTCTTCCAAAAATGGCTCTCAAAATCTGGAATGCAATCCAAAGGACTACTTTTTAGAGGTTTTTTGGTACCTCTAATAGCTGTCGTTTTCCTGATGCCTTCATTCGAATTGTGGCCATTCGCTCTGCCAAGACTGTGAGAGTGGACTGCAGTGCCAGCTGATCAGCAGCTTCTGTATCCCGTGATTCTGAAACCAGCTCCTGTGCTAATGATGTCTGAAGCTCAGTGATTTCTTCTTGTAACATTAGAATTTCATCCATCAAAGCCTATTTAGAAATGAGAGCAGAGAAACTAGTTCATCTGTCAGAGAGAAGAAAGTATCTAAGGGTGTATAACCTTAGTATAAAAGTCAAGGTGACTGTTCCAAAGAAGCATGAGGAATACAACAATGTAATGTATCACTGCTGGATTTCATTCCTCATCTTGAGTTTCAAATGTATCACAAGAAGGAAACTTGTTGGAAATATTATACATACAGTTTTGTTCTTCCAGAAAACTTTCCAGAGGGTATTCTAGTAGACAATGTAAGGATAATGAATGAATGAGTGAGTGATGAGAGAAAGAGAACCAGGGGCATGAGTTAGTTTCCAGGAAGAAATATACTAACTGGACAAAGAACATACAACAATATACACAAACATCCAGAGAATAATTCCGTGGTGTGAAAGACATTTCTACTGTAATTCTTAGCCTGTAAATCAGCTTCCAAGACAGATACCTAATGATGTTGCATTATCAATCTCTTAGAGCAAGCACTTTACTTTCATATCTAAGAGTACATACACATTGGATACAGAAGACAACACGTTGCTGCAAAAGACAGATGTTATCCTTTGCAAGTCAGAGTTCATACTGAAGTGAGACTGGCCCTACCAAACTGTTTCAAGTTATCAGTTAGAGCGCTTACAACTGTGATTACGACTTGGTTATGTATGTTTGGTTTCTAGAGAGCTATTTAGACAAACCTGCAGCTGTATTCTGCATTTGAGTATTGTACTGACTCAAATTTTCAGCATCTGGAGCAAGGGAATGGCGAGTGCAATTTAGACAAGTGTCCATTGACTGATAATGACAGAAGTGTTTCTCATTCAGTGTACTATTTTGGTAAGTCTTTTGTAACATGTTGGCTCTTTGTCATATTAATGTGTTCTCCAATAAACAAATTTGCAAGAAAAAACAGCATGTAACATCAGATCTTTTACATCATGATTTTCCTTAGTATATAGTGGTGAAATTCTGTGTCTGTAATTATTTGAAGGTAAAAACTGCAAAACATACCAAACCAAACATCTGAGCTTATATTTTCATTGCAAGCATAATGAAAAAGAAAATAAAATGAATCAAGTTGGGAAGCCTAGTCCACACTTTTTTTTTTTTTTTTTTTTTTTGTAATTAATGAGTTCAAACCAAATTTGAAATGGCTCAGTGTTGCCATTATACATGCAACAATGTTTGAGACCTGTGTTGGTTGCATCTTCCTCCAGCCTACATGGATGACAGAAAGATAGTGTTACCTCTCTGAAAGCCTTCTTCTGGGTTCTTTACATTCTGAAGATAAACATCTGCCAGGGAAATAATCCATTTGTATTTTTGGGCAGACATTTGATGCAGACTTTTTATTTGCTTGACACTGAGTATCCAGCATCAAAATGAGTTAGAAATGGATAACCTTTTCCTCTAGCATCGGGGCTGATATAGTAAAGTTCAACACAATATTCTATTTTAATTCTTTGTCTGTAATACTAACATTAATAACCTGAAAAGGAAAAGCTTCCTGGTGAAAATAATTGCAGCATTTTACCTCAGAGAGTTACCATATTCTCTTATTGTTAAGAGCATAATTTCTCAAGACTACCCTTGAGAGGGAATTTTTTGTGTGCTTTGGTTTGTTTGTTTTGTTTAACAAGGCAAAAAGTATATTTAGATCAATTTACAATGCATCAGTATTAGTGATGATCTTAGTAAAACTGGGAACATTATATATAGTATCTCTCTATAAATGTACTAGCATATATTGCTAATAGCACTGATGTTGAAAACCAGTATATGTAGGTGTCATTGAACACAATCTTTGACAAAAGATTTTGCTGAAAATTTTGGTTGGACAAACATTATATATACATATATTCTTACTTTTTATTATTATTATTATTATTCCTTTAAAGAATCCCTGTTACATCATCTTTAGAAGAGTGGGAAGTCCAGAAAGGCAAGACATACAGTTACCATGGATAATACAGCTACTGCATATTGTTGAGTCATCCAACCAAAAACAATGCTGCTATCTAACAACAAAAGGAACTAAAGATACAGAGGTAATGCATGGCCTCCCTTTATTTCTTATGCAAAAAGTTTTTACCTGGTGTTCAGCCATCTGGCTCTCTGGACTCTTGGCTGGTTCCACACTCTCATTCAGTTTGAACTCAGTGTTCTCCATTTTACTGGATATAGACTGGAGTGTGTCCTGATACTTCTGCTGACGTTCAAGAGCTTCATAAAGGGTGCGCTGTTTTTCACTTATCTGATGAGGAATAGTAGATATAAGTTCTAACCTCTGATACAGGATTTGAATGTTTTTCTGCTTCATACATCCCCAGGCTTACATGACTAAAACCAAAAACTTGCAAAATCGTTTTTCAGAAGTATAAATTAGAAATCAGAACAGCCATATTAAAATTACTTATATGTTTAGATATCATCAATCAAATTCTATGATCTGTGACTGGAAAAAAAAATCCACTTTACTATCCAGGGATAAACTATGGACATTCTCATGAATTATTACAGATTTTATGCACTCATTCATGTACATACACACAGTTTGATAGAGGCATAGTTCATTATAGCTGCTGTACCTTTGCAAAGAAATAAAATACATTGTATGTAATAAAATCTGTAGCCATTTTGATACATCACTGAATGACTATGCTACACTACTATGCAGAAGTGTGTTAAGCTGACTCAGTATTTGGAGGAACTGGATACTTGGCCCTTTTTTACCAACATTTCCGATATGAATTGAATTCCATGTCAGGTTACGGAATATTATCTGACAACAGCTAATATTTCTGAAGGCAACTATCAGCACAAATGACTTATTTTTTTCTTAATAGAGGTCCATCCTGCATGGCCTTTCAACAGACAAAGATAATGTAATATAATACTGCAACAGACAATTCTTGTTGCCCCCAGAGAGCCAAGAACTTCAGAGAAGAATACTAGCTAAGCAGGTTAATTGCATTTTATTCCTTACAAGCTAGCTGATTGTTTTAAACCCTCCAGATGAAGACATACCACATTCTTCAGTGTTTCCCAGGAACGCTGCAAATCATCCAGTTTGGCACTAGCAGCTGATTCTAAGCCTGGTTCATAAAACTCCTGTGTGGCTGAAGTGCTGGGCTGAATTTTAGCAGCTTCTGTTTGCAACTGTTCAGCAGATAAGGCTTGGTAATAAGCAATGTCCTACAAGCACGAAGCACATTATTGCACTTTCAAAATAAAAGATAATATATAAGAATATCCCCCTGCATACTGATCCATTGCATATGTCTGTTGAAAACAAACAAACCAAACCAAACTAACAACAACAAAAAAACCACCACCAAGCCACAAAGCCAAAAGAACCAAGCAATCCCTGAACAACAAAGTAAATAAATATTTAAAAGTAATACACTGAGTATGCTTTGGAGCTTTAATATGATGAAAATTGGAACTGAAATCAAATAGGACTAGTCAATGAGGTAAGAAAGAATATTAAGCATTGGTCTTCAAACAAACAGGTACTGTCGACTCACTCATGAAAGACAGTGGGCAGAGGGACCAGAAGTATTAAGATAAATGGGCAAGTGTTCAAGTTACCACTGAAACATTCAAAGCAGAAATATTTCCCATCAGAACTTGTGTATTTAGTGTTTGGCTATTTCTTCAACTGTTGCAACCTGACACTGGGACCAAGATGTCATATGCTACCACTACAGACCTTTTTGTGATCTCATTTTCAGAAGTAATATTTGCAAGATAAGCCTTAAAAATAATTAAATAAAATACAGGCCTACATTATGTGCTCAGTGTATTATCCTTGGGGAATTCATGGCCATTATAATATTTCTTGTCTAATCTTTACTGATCTTCACTAGTTAATGGGAATTTTTTAAAAATGAAATTCATAGAAAATTATACAGAAAAGTATGGCTTGATAAATAAGGGCCTAAAGAATTAGTGAGATCCAAAGAAGACAATAATCTAGTGTTACCAAAGGATGTTATAGGTTTAAAAAAAATAATTTCAAACAAATGCATTTTCTTGTAATGAAGTACTGATGCAAGTGCCATATTATCTCACTCCTGTACATGTGGGAATTTAGAATACCTGCAAAAGGATCCAAAATTGAAGCAGACTCTTCATTTCCCAGTGCTATTTCAATGTTATTTAATAGCATATGTGAACAAAAGCAAAGAAGCTCTGGAAGAATAGTGTAGAAATCAAGCCACTCTCCAGGTACAGTCACTTTCTTAGGCTCTCTTTCTAAATCTATGATGCACAGAATGTCCACCTGCCACAGAAAACAGCCCATCACCTAGCAGCTGCACAGGTATATTTTTTCACTCTCTCAAGAAAATGAAGAGATGAGCTCAGGTTATCTTGTTTCTAGGTGGACATTTTAACAATTAAAGTGCCTGTTCACAGGTCATTACCAGTACTTTTAAAGGTAGGAAACTGCTGTTACTGCATTTTATAGACAGCTGGATCATGAATTTTTACTGAGGATCCCTGAAAAAGTCTCTCCATAGAAAGAGAAGACCCAAGAATGGACTGAATTTCAAACTGTCCAAATCTGTTAAATGAGATACCTCTTAATAAATGTCTTGGGAAATTACAAGATGAAGGCATCTATAGTGTCTGGGACTCAACAGGGGACATGTAACAGCTTAACACAGTATTCAGGACTTTGATTTCTGAATTTCTGGCTCTAACCACAAGTGATTTTTCCATGTCATGGAGAAAAATGACAGCAGTGCAGGGAACTTCTCAATTTGTCTTGTCTGCAGCGACTACGATCCCCAGCTAGTCTTCTCTACAAACAAACATAAAAAACAGCTTGTGCTTCTGAGACTTCTTAATCACAGTTTGTAGAATAAATGGCTTGTTCTTACAGAGGGGGAAAAGTAACCCCTTTGCCCATCATTTCAACTACTTTTTGGAGTATACAACATGACAGTTTCTTTTCAGAAGGTTTTTTATGCTGACAATGTGAATCCAGGTGTTCTTACTGATTACTTTCCCCTATTCAGGACCCAAAGTCTCATGCCCTTTTAGGAAAATTAGTCAATGAACAGTACTCAAGCTTCTTTGTTAGGATGTAGGAGCAAAGGATGAGTTTAAATTTCAAGGATTTGTATTTAAGAGGGGCTTGTGCAACACAGATGAGTTTTCATAATGGAAAGAGAAAGAACGATTATGAAGCAGTCTGTGTACAAGGAGAGAGAAAGATGTTTTACAGTGACCCAGTGATGAAGACTTGAATCACAGGATCAGCTGTGGCCTCCAAGGTTTTATGCTAACAACTTCATCTTTTTTCAATTCAATTGCTGTACATTATATATCCGGAAAACAGGTTTTAAAAAGATGTGCTAAATTTTAATCACCTGTACTTTTGGGTAAATGTGAGAAATGTTAGCTTGAAGGGATTCTCATTCACTATTGTAGCACAGATAAAGTCCCTGATTTTTATCAGAATAAATTCCATTAAAGCACTTACTAATTGCTGAAATATTATATACCATGGAATCATTCAGCCTTTTAAGAGTTGTGATCAGATTCTTAAAATCTTTTTTAGCTGTGTCCCTCTCCACCTCACTCCTCTGACTTTTTTTAGAGGAGTGTTAGTACAAAACAAAGACCCTGGGCAGCTGCTACTTTACAACAGTGATAGATATTTCACTTTCTTGTATTCATGCTTTTGTTTTACTGTTTCCATACATAGGATCAGTATTTCCACTAGTACGCAACTGACATTTGTTTTGTATTTTTGTAACTTGTTAGCACTGTAAAAATAGCACTTAGATGTCTCAATTCAGGATACCTACATTTGATCATTAGGAGATATTATGAAACTCTGATGGAAGACTGTCATACTTTAATCACTAATCTCTTTCTACAGTTTTAACAACACATTTCTCCCCTACCCCAAGACAGAAAAAAATAATTAAATAAAACAAAACAAAAACCTTTATAAGTGCTCTAATTATTTTCTCCCAAAACTAAACTAATGTAACTCTACTTTCTAGAGTTCCTGTTCACATATTTTTCTGGTATGTTGCAGGTGATATTCCTGTGAGAAATTATTTCTGTTAGCACTGGCTACTTAGAAAGAAAAAAAAAATCCAAATTAGTTTTGCAGAGTTTTTTTTTTCTTTTTTTTCTTTTTTTTTTTTTTACTGAATAAAAAAGTATTTTTAACATTTAAGTTCCTAACTCTCTCTTCTCTAGAGTTATTGTTGTTGTTGCTGTTTTTATTATTTTTATTATTATTTGCCAACCTTCTTTCATGAAGCCTTCCTAGTCATGATAGTCACTGGCAGTTTCAGTTTCTTTAGTTTAAATCTCATGTGTATGGGAACTTAAGCATTTTGTAAGTAAACCACTGTATTTTGGAATGTTCTTCCCCTTATTGTTTAGTAAGTGTTGTTCATTTCAACATTAACCACACTGAAGAAACCTGCATTTGTCAGTTTTTTACATTATTATAACACCAGTGATCTTATCTCTTTCAAATATCTCCTGCTAAATGAAAGACATCATATTTTTGTTCAGTTTTACCCTAGTAAATCACAGGCTCTAAAACTTGTGTGTTCCATGTCAGGTTATGGTACATCAGCATTCTTACTGGATTTTCCTTATTATTTGAGTTACTGGATTTTTATTTATTTATTTATTTATTTCCTACCCCCTAGAGAAATGTAATGAATCGATGATGGGTTTGTTTATTAGGACACAAGATGTTCTTGGTCATTTAACTTTTTCACTGATTGACATTGACTTTTTTGTTTGTTTGTTTGTTTTAACATTAAGTAAACATTACCAGGAAATTTCTGATTATCTGAAATAACAGAAAAATCCATCTGATTCATTATATAACATTGTTATTATTCTGTTGAAGAATGCTACCTCTATTACTATCTTACCCTAATGTTATTTCTTATATAAGTTCATGAAAATGAATCCTTTAGATTTAGCAACTTCCAAAGCACCATATACATCGTCAAAATTAGTGGAAGGAATTACTGAGCTACTTGCTCAAACTTCTCTAATTCTTTTCAGCAATGCAACACAACACGACTCTACCTTCAAATTCTGCAGCAGTCAATTTTGGGAATAAAAATAAATGAAAAAAACAAACAAACAAACAAACAAAAAAACACAAAACATGATGAATTCAGTGAGGTGGTGACTGCTCCTAAGGCTAATTTATAAACTTAATCTTAGCATTATATATGTGCCTTGATGTACATGATGCTCAGTGTGCTGGTTCATTGTTCACTTTATAATGAATGCTGATGTACCCTGGATCCTAGTAGAAGTGCAGAGTCCACAGTTTTAGTTCAAAATTTATTTTACTGATCTCTCTCATGACCACTTAAAATAGACAGTCACTAAAAGTATGGAACGAACAATACATGATAAAATTACATGAAATTTAATACTTGAAATGGTATTAAATGGAAGATAGTCTGCGAATTCAATGCTACAATGACAATGATGCTGTAAGATAGTTGTATATGGATATAATACAATGTTTTATTATTTAACACTGCATTTTTTCTCAGGATGCAAGATTCCATTGTGTACTGCTTTGAAAATCAAAAATAGGGTATAAATATAAAATAGTAGTGACATGGAAGAGCTTTGTAACTGTCACTTAAAATTTATTTTAAAAATAATGAATAGCCATAATGCCAAATTACACATTTTAAACTCATTAGTCAATATTTGTACACATTTTGAGCTAGAATCTGAAGTTTCAATTAAGTTAGAGGTACAGCCTCATTTTCTTGGAGCTATAGGAAAATATTATTTCACAGGATTAAATAAACCACCTGTGGAATGGAACCATACATGTCTCTGAGATAAAAACTGGATGAACGCCAAGAGGGAGGTACCTGGTTAACAGAAGCATCTGTATTAGCCACAGGTGAGGGAGAGCGACAGGCAGGTGGAGAAGAGATCTCACTGTTGGTTCCCTCCTCCCCAGACTCCTCAGTGACAGGGGAGAGCAGCGTGTGACAGCGACCAGCAGTCATCTGCCACAGGAAAAGTAAACCCCAGAGCACAGGAAGAAAATCAGTTACCTCAGCTTAGGTTTACTTAGACTGAGATCAAAACAAGAGAAAATACACAAAACAAAACACACAGCTAGAATGAACATGACAGCATTTAGTCATACTTTGTCCTTCGTGCCCTTACATTTGCCAGGTTAAAAATCTGGTGAATTAACAGTCATATTTACTAGCCATACTTTAACTATGAAAATTCTCTTCTGTAACCTAATGAATTTAAAAGGAAATGTATACCCAGCAACTGAATAATAACATGTCAGGGTCTGCCTAAATGTCTTCTTGTGCAATCAGAGATGCATCTGGAAATATTGTGGACAGCTACGGAATAATGAACTATTGGTATCCATATCCAGGCCTGGTTAGAACAACAAGGAACAGACTTAGGATATAAAAAATGTACAATCCCATAGTAACTTAGAATTTTTGCTTCCCCAGTTCTGTTATGCCATGATAAATCTTGAAATCTGCACTCAGGCAAAAATCCCAATGACATTAGCAGTATGTTTATAATAAGACCCAACAAGAAACAAAAGCATTTTAATTCAAACACGAGGCCTATGTAAATACTTAGTCAGCTTTCATTCCCACATACTCATTTGAGAATATAGCAGCATACAGTCAAGTATTACATCAACTTTTTAATAAAAGAGCTTTAGAAATATGCTCTGTAAAATACATGCACTGCAACATGCTATGAAATAATTTTTCTTCCGTTTTTACCTGATTCCTGCAATTCAATAGTTTTTTGGCTCACACACGCTGACATCTAAGAAAAAGCACTAAATTTGCATCTTATTACAGATAACTGCCACTGGTGTTTGTCTGTTAAATAACTTCATCCTATATCTATGAGTCTTAAAAACCCATATAAAGCAAAATACAGTAAGGGGAAGCTGTAGCTTGCTTGGTTTGCCACACTCCAGCCATTTCAAAAGCAAAATATAGATATGAGTTGTGGCAACTCGCTACACAGGAGTGTTGCAATGATGCAAAAGCAATCAGGTCAGATAAACTGTACTGAGAACAATTCATTCCTTACCATAACCACTGAGGGATGAGAAGGGTGTGCCGGGAGCAGGTCTGAATCCAGCTCCTCCATTCCTTCTGAAAGCCCCTCCACCTCTGTCACTGTCAGCAGCATAGTGGCATGTTTTGCTTTCATTGTTAGCATCTTGCACTTCGAATTCAAAGAAGCAATTTGCTCCTGGTATCCTCTGATCTTCTGTGCCAGCTCCTGAGGAAACATATTTTTTCCCTAATGCAGAGGCAGCCAATAGAGGCCAGAGGACTAGCAGCATTCCAGCTTCCGTAGAGAAGGCAAGCTCTCCCCTCCTAGCCTAGCCAATGAAATCATAGTGCTGCCTCTCAGAAACACTGCATAAGCAGCAGTACTAGCTGAAAAGCAGGATGTTGATTGTGGAGGGAACAAGTCAGGCTGCGTCTCACTGCACAGCTAAACCGCAAAGCAGAGAGCTTTGAAGTGAAACCGGAAAAGTACTGTGAAAGCCTCTGTGTGATCATTGCACCCCGTACTTGCATCCACCCTGAACTGGACACAAATTATCTATGCTTCAGTTTACAGAAAAGGGGAACATCTCTCCTTCTTTCTTTTCTATTTTTTCTTTCTGACCTATTTGCATTTATCTAAGGAAGATGAAGCTTTTCCACATACTGCATGCCATGAAAATGAGGTCATGTAATAAGCAGAACTGTAAAAAAAAACGCACCATTCAGCTCTCACAAGAAAGAATGAATAGTTTAAACAATAACTCACAGGGTTTAACAAGATCAATTGTAATATGAACAATAGTTCACATAATAAGATTAAATGCAGACTGAATCACTTCTGGTCAGTGTTTGGATATATTTTATCTTATTTCTGTTTTGAGTAAGTTTTCAGAGTTAAAAACTGAACTGCACACAATACTAGCTCTTCTTTAATAAGCATCAGTAAATCTGGCCTAAAGCTGAGTATATTTTAAAATCTTGTTTATCATGGCTGTGGAATGGTCTGTCTGGGTGGTGAAACATCACCACAATAAGTTTAGTCAGAGAAGAAACATGGAACAGAATAGACAGAAACTGATTAATATTCTCTCATATACTTTACTGCTGCCTAGTTCAGTGTCTGGTTTCCAGGCATTCAATTCATATTTTTCAAATAAAAACTGGTGGGAGATTTTTACATTTCTGCCAAAGCTAATGTTCCTGCCTCCCTGGAGGCTCAGTGATGTGATAGAATTTTGATTTATAAGGTTAAAACAACATTTGTGTAAGCTTCCCTGTTAATTCAGTGATTATTCATTCTAATGGACATTTCTAAATTATTTGTATACCTGTTTTATTTATTTATTTATTTATTTATTTTACCTAATGAAAGCTTTCAGGGAAAAATAGCAACAGAAGTTGCAAGATCTAGTATAATAACAAATATAATATTGTGTAATAACAAATAATTGCAATATCTTTAAAAAAGGAAATAAAATTGTTGCTTCAGGCAAGTAAAATTAAAATATTATTTTGGTTATGAAACATTTTCAGTAAACATTTTCCTCAAAATCACAGTGCAGAATAGTCACGGTGGAAAATACAGAGTTAGAAGTGGATGCATCGCAAAGACCAATGATTACTTTTTCTGTCTGGGACTCAATGGTACCTGCTCACTGTTTGTCATGTCAGCAACAAGACAACCTCTCTTGGATCTCCAAGGTTCACCTTGGAGACTAAACAAAGTCTCAAGTATAAAACAGTAGATGAGATCAGTTGAAAAACTGATCAAATCAAGACACAGCTTTAATGTCTATTAGCTGGAATGGAGTTATCTGCTCTGTTAGGCAAGTACTAGACATTTACTAATATTTGATGAATGGCACATCTCAGCAACACACAAGTGGGAAATCTATTATCATTCAAAACACACTACTCCATCAATAATATTGAAGGGTAATAACATTTGTATCATTAATGTCCAATGCATGGAGAATCTAACATACCCCCTTCAACTGAATACAAAGAAAATTAAAAAAAAAAAGATGCAAAAATGTGATTGTGAAAAAAAATAAAATAACTTATAAATGTAATTTCCTGTGAGGTACTGTACATCCATTAAAATCATACAGAAGTATGGAGATACTTGCCCACATTCTTTTCTGAAAGTCTAAAGAAACAGGGTTCAGTAAACTTAGTTCCAGAGTATAACTGCATACATATGAAGTACTACAAGCTTTGTAGAAAACAGTGTACATTCCTTATACTTCCATCCTCCTATTTTCATTCTAAACAAAGGTACTAAAAATGCTTATTTAAGTTCCTGTTCCGGGTTAAACAGACAATCTGGCAAATAATGTTTTCTTAAATTCATAAAACACAGGACAAGCATCTTGACAAACTTGCTTTTTAAAGTTGTATAACAATATAGAGTCCACTTATGTAACTGTGTGCTTTTCCACAACTACTGAGCAGACAAAATGCAAACCAAATATATGTGTAAAACTCCTTGTCTCTAAATGTGGAAAGCTTGAGAGTGTGAAACCTGTCCACTCCCTGGTGGTTCCCAAAATATGCAGTAAAGCTGCTATCTTCCTGCTTAAAAGGATGTTTAAGGGAATCTTTTAAACTGAAGCTACTGAATTTGTTGAAATGCAGATGAAACTACAAGCTGCCCCATTTTAAATTCCTCCCTGCACTCTCATTCCTTTCTCCATCAGCATTGCTCTGTATCACTAAAGTTACTCTCCTGCTGCTTTTGTTGTTCCAGAACATTTGAATAGAAAGTCTAGCATTTTGAATTCCCTGCTAAAAATACAGAAGGTGTTGTTGTTGTTTTGTTTCTAAAGGAAAACACTCTGCATTTGTAGTGAGTTACTTTTGTGCAAACTAGACAGAAAATGATCAACACATATAACAGTAGTTTCGGTTACATAATATCTCAGGGTGATTTTTAATTCAAAGTTAAAGAAATTGTGCCATCTGGTGTCAAAAGTGATACACACGTATCAATGATGCATTTTCTATCTGTTGGAGTACATAGCAGATACAGGCATAGGAAGGGGGTTCAGGAGCTCCCATGCCAGCACAGAAGAAAAGGCTCCATGGAGACTGTCCTGATTCATATGAGTACTTACAATCAATGAGTTTGAGGGCAGAGCCTGTAACTTTACGGGACAGAACTCTTCCCCAAAATTACTTGACAAGAATCCTTAGGATTGTCTCTTGCAGACTTTTCCTCCAAATTTACTGTAGTTTTCCTGTGATTCAAGTCCCCTGGTATTTTCTTACATTAATGGGATCATATAAGTAAGGACTTTAAGATATATCTAAGGATTGCTGAATTGGCAGTGATCAAGTGACTAAATGCTTAGCATTGACTTCTGTGATGTTCCTCAGTTAAGTACCCGTGTTAACTGCCCCTTAAGTACATAATGTTTTAGTTTGCATAATGTTGCCTGGAGATTAGGACCTATTTAACTGAATAAACAAAGGAATACTCCAGATTGCACTAATAGCACGTGTTTCCTATTGGGTATTGGTTTATCTGCACAGATAGCCTTCAAGCACGTCCAAAAAACTACTCAGCTAATTTATGAAACTTGGTTATGAAAATTGTTTTAGGCCAGTGACCTGCCAGTGAGCCTATGTTGTTCTGTCTTTCCTACCTCATGACGAGAAATCTGGACCTGGAGTTCATGGATGTTGCTGGTTGCTACTGGCTTGTCTTGAATTTCACGATGGGCACTCTCTATCATTTGCTGTAAATGTTTCATCTCTTGCTCATATTGCTCATACTGAACCACAGCTTCCTAGAGAGGAAAAAAAGAAATCAAGTGTCTACATGAAAATCAGTATTTATTTACTCTAAGTATGACCAATTTCCCATCTGCACTGAAGCTAACTTACACCCAACTGGTGTTAGCACCTTGCCAAGCCAAAGTCTGTCTGTCTGTCTGTCTCTGTGTGTGTGTGTGTGTGCGCGCGCGCGTGTGTGCGTGTGTGTGTGTTTTGTTTGTTTGTATTCAATATTGGGTCTAGAACTTCAGCTTTCAATAAGCATCTGCCCCAAACACACTCACTAAAAGACAGCATTGCCTAATTTGATAGTTTTAATATAAGCACTTTCATCTATTTATTCACGTCAAGCCTCCTTCTATGAAATGGAAAAACTACATGAGAAACTTAAATTTTACAGAATCATAGAAAATACCACTGGGAGAAGATCCTGAAGAATGATTTAGACCATTATCCTACCAGCGAGGTATCATTTTTTATTATTATTATTTTATTTTTTATTTTGTAGTATAAACTTACCAGAAATTGGTCTGATCTGTTTCTAAAACCTTTAGTCTGACATTATGTCTTTTTTTTTTGTACTTAACTACCTTTGATAATTAGAAGCCTCTACTGTTATTTAACTTGAAACTCTGTAGCTGTAACTTAGCTCGATATGTATTTTTCTATCACTAACTAGCATTAAAAAAATGTTTATTCTGTTCTTTGGAAATACATTTTATGTATTTAGGTATGAAATCAAGCTGTCAAACAAAAACTAATTTTCTTGTATTTAGCAAAGCTTGAAATGGGGATTTAATACATACTGAATGTCTTCAAAATCAGGAAGGAAATATGTAGAAAGCTTAAATAAAAAAATGACTTTTAGCTTAGAAAGCTATTTAGCTCAATGTTATGTTATTATTTTAAGCAGCTGATGTTACAATGATATATTAAAATTAATTTCATTAACCGATTATATTATTTAAAACATTACACTGCATAAAAATTTATATTAACTATTTGATTATTTAATCCCAGCAGCATTACAAAAAAACATTTCAAGATTGAGGACAAAACCACCATAAGAGTCTGATGAGTAAATTGACCAATAACATCATCAAAAATGTTAAGCCCCCCCAAATATGTAATCAGAAAGGACCGAAACATACTAGGAAACATACTCGTTGTATGACTGGGCAAAGAAGAACGGATAGAGATATAAAATTGTTTTCATTGTAATTTGTGTGGTCAAATTACTCAGAGTAATATATGGGACACAGTTACACTTGCCTGCATGATGTTGCACTGCTGAATGGCAGTGTGCTGCAGGCGGCTAGCCTCCTCCTGGAGCCGAAGGGCACTGTGACATATTGGCAGGCTGGTGATCACCTCTTCAGGAATCCTCAAAGCACTTTGACAAACTTGTACTGCATGAACTTTTGGCTTCAGTGATTCCATTTCAGACAACAGATGCTAGAAAAAGTCAGTGCCACAATAAGCCCATTTTGCAGAACTCCCAGAACATTTGATGCAGCAAAAGATAATTATGAATTCACAAACTAAAATAAAAAATGAATTTCATTATCTGTTTGTTAGTTTGTTTGCTTTTAATTTAATATAATTAGGATACACTTTGTCTAGAGATTTTCATTCTGAAATGAGTATTCTTTTAAAGTATTAGTTAACCAAAAGACCTACATACCAGGCATAAAAATAATTCATGAAAAAACAGTCATTCTTATTTCTGAGTGTCTAAGCACAAGAATAATACTGTTAACATATTTGAGAAATATCTTTAAAAAATCCACAGATTGAAGCTTCATAGCAGTCACTTATGCAGACATATATTTTAACATTAAAATCCAAGTGGAACTTCATGTTGAAGCACAGTTTAAAAACAGCAAATAAATCCTGTTGTTTCCAGTCTTCCTTTGAAAATGCAAATAATTGCTGAAAATATTTAAAATTAAAAAGGCTATAAAGCACCAAAAACACACATACAGATTTTTTTTGTTGTTGTTAAATACATCATATGTTGGGTGCCCTTTTTAATAGTCTCTATTCCTTTCGCAATGTCTGTGCATGAGAAGCATATAAAAGTGCAATGACTGATTAATAGATTTTATTAGTATTCTTTTTATCTTCATTAGGGAGTTAGATGTACATTAAAGCTTTCTTTTTGATTAAAATATACAGTTTTAACACAGAAAAAAAAATAGAAAAAGGGAAGTCTGATGAAAAGAACCTCAGTACATTAGAAAAGGCTTGAAGCTCAATAGATATAAATCATCTAGACAATCTATTTGGCAAACAAGGATAAAGAGAGTGATTGTCTCCCTCCTCCTATACCATATTCAGAAATACAGACTTCATGAAGTATGGTGGATAATCTAACCAGAGACTTGGTACAACGATCTGTTCCTTGGACTGGGAAGGCTTCTCCTCCATCAGGCCTTGCACTGCTGGCAAAAGATGCCTTGTGCAACTGGCACTCAGAGGTACCATGGGGCCACATGCCAGCCAGGCAGTCTCCAAGAACCCCCCTCTGTCTAGTGAAATACACGTGCAGGGGCTACAGCCCCGTTCCATATGTACAAAAGATAGGTATACTTCTAAGACCTGACAGAGCCAGTGCAAAGAACACAGTACTCCTTTACTCTTAGGGTGGGTGATGTGTTTCAGCTATATTCTTCAATATCATGTTCTGAAACTTGTCTGCAATCTCTAGAATAAAGACTATATATTTTAATCAAAAGTAAAGCTCTGTAAATTTACCTATCATTTATATATATATATATATATATATATTTTTTTTTTTTTTTTTTTCTGCAGATTTCAATCCTAAAGTGGAACTGTTGACATTTAATTTTCCTGGGAGACTAGAACAGTTAAATCTCTATATCAGATTGCAGCAAGAAATGTTTCTCAAGGAACTCAGTAAGCTATAATATGGGTTACTTTTCTTGTCTTGAAACTGTGACCAAAAATAACAAGTCAAAAAATCTCCATAGTACACCAAATACAATCAGCAGTATCTTATGGTGGTAATTTAACTAAACAAATATAAAAGTAACTGGGCTTACAAAATACTGAGTTTTCTTAGCTTTTCACTTGACTATTGGGGGAGCAAGCAACTTACTATCTTCTTGCACCTCTAGCTGCAAAACAGGGATAAAAATCCAGAATTCCTTTTGAAGTACTTTAAGAACATTTTGATAAAAAGTTCTGGATAAAAGCTTGGGTTTATAACTATTATTACATATTGAACTTGAATTGTATGGTCAGTTCTCAGGATTGCATAAAGCTAAGAACAAACTCACAAAATGTTATGCTTCAAACAATTCCTTTGAGGGAATGATCTTTCCCTTTTAATATATTTGTTGGTGACATGGACAGTGGGATAAGAGTGCAAACCTAGCAAGTTTGTGGATGACACCAAGCTGAGTGGTGTGGTTGGCATGCTGGAGGGAAGGGTTGACATTCAGATGGACCTAGACAGGCTTGAGAGGTGGGCCTGTGCAAACCTCATGAAGTTCAACAAGGTCAAGTGCAAGGTCCTGCCCGTGGGTCAGGGCAATCCCAAGCATGAACACAGGCTGGGTGAAAAGAGGATTAAGATCAGACCTGAAGAAAAGGACTTGGAAGTGTTGGTGGACAAAAAAATGAATATGAGCTGGCAACGTGTGCTTGCAGCCCAGAAAGCCAACTGTATTCTGGGCTGCATCAAAAGAAGTGTGGCCAGTGTGTCGAGGGGGATGATTCTCCCCCTCTACTCTGCTCATGTGAGACCCCACCTGGAGCACTGCATTCAGCTCTGGGACCTCCAGCATAAGAAAGATATGGATTTGGTCCAGAGGAGGGCCCACAAAGATGATCAAAGGGCTGGAGCATCTCTTCTACAAAGAGAGGGTGAGAGAATCGAGGATTTTCAGCCTGAAGAAGAGAAGGCTCTAGAGAGACCTTATCGTCACCTTCTAGCACTTATCCAGGGGATAAAGAAAAGCTAGAGAGGGACTCTTTGTCAGGTAATATAGTTACAGGACAAGGGGTAATGGATTTAAACTAAAAAAGTGAGATTTAGATTAGATGTAAGGAAGAAACTCTACTCAGAGGGTGGTGAAGCACTGGAACAGGTTTCCCAGAGAAGTGAATGCCCCATCCCTAGAGGTATTCAAAGATAAGTTGGATGGGGCTTTGAGCAACCTCGTCTACTGAAAGGTGTTCCTGTCCATAGCAGTGTGGGTGGAAACAGATGATCTTGAAGGTCTCTTCCAACTCAAAAAATATGTTATTCTATGGTTTGATCCCTTATTCCCTTGGCAGTAATTTGCAACTACATTTTGAAAAAATGGTCTACCTAAGAAACTCCACAAATAGTACTACCAACATTCTTTGTGTAAGCTCATGCCACTCAAGAGCTAACTTCGAGGTCCTGCCCTTTTACCTGTCTGTGAGACAGTTGATCTTTCAAGCTCAAACGTCCAAGCTCTGGAGAGGTTAGTGTGGCTTGGGCTTGCTCCAGAGCAGCTTGCAGGGCTCTCAGCTCAACTTCAAATTTCTTCATGTCCTGTAACATAATAGATTTGATTCAGGAATAAGAAAAAAAAAATCACTAGAAATATAAATGTCTGGATTTTGCAGTTGTGTCCCTTATTACAGTGTCGAAGCTAATTCATAATTTTAACAATGAAAACTGTTTAAAATATTGGATGAAAATATCAGTCATATGAGGGTATGGAGAAATAGGTCCCAAATCCAGAGTTATTTATTACTATTTATTACTATTTCAAGTACTTCATCCATCTCAAATACAGCATGTATATTATAAAACTGATTTCAATGTCATAGGTCTAGAAAGGTGATCCAGATGTCCTCTAGTCACCTTCCCACAATAAGACAGGACAGAACTGTCTTATTTTTCCACACTGTTCTTAAAGACCATCACCATCAGTGTCCTTCTTATCTCTATAGACAACATACTCCAGTGTTCCAGTACTATTATTTTGAAGATTTTTCTGGTTGTTTGACATGAAACTATATTTTGTTGCAATTTCAACCCTCTACTTACAATCTTATTAACAGCAAACATGAACACATAATTTTTATCATTTCTGAGTACTTCATATGTTAGGATAATCATTTTTCATGCATATTTTCTTGCAAGTTTATACTCATGTCACTATTATCACTCTTCTCTGTTCTTTATCCAGTGAGTCCACAACTTTCCTCAAGTGGAAAACAGGACACAGCTGAAACTTTGCTACTGACCAATAGGGAGAATAAAAGAACTGCTTCACATATCTTCATAATTAAATACTTTATATTCTGTACAGTGTTTGGATTTTTTTTTTTTTCAGCAATGTTCATTTATTTTTCCATGATTGAAGTCAAGACACTTCTACAGTGTGCCTCTTGCCAGTAGCTTCTCATTCAGACACACAAGTACTTTTTTTTTTTTTTTTTTTCCTTGTTTTAAGGTAACAATTTGCCTTTGTCCCTATTCAATAGCAGCTTTGTTTATTTATTTACTTATTTATTTATGGGTGGCTCCTGTACTTTTCTCTAAGCTGTTTTCTTGCTAAGTTGCTTTTGTCTAAGCAACTTAAAAGCCATGGTCTTTAAAACACCATCCACCTCACTAATGAAAATTATTGACAAGTATCAGACCCAAGGGAGAACCTTGAAAAATCCTACTTGATGTATCCTGCCTTTTGGGGTGCAAAGCATGGATAATTACACACCAGATAAAATTCTAAACATTCTATTTTATTATTAAACATATACCTATTTTATTTTCAACTAGATTAGCTTTAACATTTGCTAATAACAATATCATGTAAAATATTATTAAAGATATTGGACATGCATTTATCTACAAAACCTATTATTTTCATGTTAAGTTGCACTCTTTTGATATTTTTTTTTTCTTCACAAATCTATGATGACTTCTATTCAGCTCCATGTTTCCATGTTAAAATTTACAAATAGTTTATTCAATTATAACAATATTTATCTGAGAATTGAAGATAATAATTTTCATTTCTACTGTGCTTACTTGTATGCATTTTTTTTTCCCCCATGGAAAAAAATAAATAAAAGCCTTTCAATTCATAAGGAGAAGGGGTGGAGGGCCAGGACGTGACTCGCATTACAAAAATGTTGGTTTTCTCGAGCAGCCACTATGTATAATGAGACCCTGCATGCCAAGATGTGGTGAACATTGCTTCAGAGAGTGCAGATGTTTTCTCCTTCTGCTCCCTTGCAGCCTTTCTTTTTGTTTGTTTTTCCTTTAATTAAACTGCTTCTTATCTCAACCCATGAACTTTTCTTTTTTAATTGTATTTTCTCCCCATCCTTCTGACGAGGGGGAGAGAGAAGTGTGTTGGAGTTAGCTGCCCATCAGTTGTTAAACATGGTCATGTTGCCATATCCTATAAATACTGTCAAATGAATCACATTTTAACCATTTTAAAATTAGCTATGATTGTCCTAACTATTAGTGATAGGCTATTCCTAGTTGCCTTTAGGTACTATTTTCCTACTTATTTGTTTGTAGCTGACAAAAACAAAGAAACAAAAAAAAAAACTAGAAATATACAATACTCTTTTATATTCTTTTTACCAAATTATAGTGTCAAATAAAATAATAATAAGAAAAAATAAAAATTTTGTGTCCTAACCGTAAGAGCAAATAGAAAATACTTTTATGCTTCTTTCCTGTGTCTTGTACCAGTTTATAGTGCCCTCATGCATTACATAAGGATAACACACATACATTAATAATAAACCCATATGGAAGAGTTGCAAAGAAATATCAGGAATATGAAAAAACATGTTCCTTCTTTTCGTTGCACTCTGTTGGAGAGACAGGTCTTACATTATAGAGTCCTGGTCTGGTCCAGTGCTGATTAGAATCAAGAGAGAGCTATCTTCTAAGGGAAAACTAAAGAAATAGTACAGCATAAATACTGACAGAGACATTTTCATCTCAATTCAAGTATCTAAACACTGGTGTTTAGTGCCATTTAAGACACACCATGGTACCCAATCCATCCAGAGAGGGCAGATGTAACAGCTATCTTGTCCCTATTTGGATCAGTAGCTGAAATCAACGCTGAATGTTCAACAGCATTGCAAGCAGTGCAGGACACCTATGTTTAGACAATAGAATTGTACCTTTTATAGACCACAAATAATCTGCACTGCTATCACTTATAAAACCATAATTCTCTAAGCACATAGGACCAGCTGTCAGCTGGTGTTAGAAAAAAAAGTGCTTTCATATACCTTGGCAGCATCTTGGAGATTTGGTAACCGTACTTTGATAACTTGCTGTAACTCTTCTGTATGACGTCCCAGTTCCAGCACTTGCTGAGACATTGCTTCAGTAGAGTATACACTGGACAGATACTCAATCCTCTCACTCATGGCCTCAAGATCACCGTGAATCTCCCCAGACTCTTCAAGCATAGCCTAGATACAGATATAATCAGAATTGAATGCCAAAGTTGAGCTACAGATTGGACATATCTCCAAGTATATTCCTGTTGTTCAAGCTCCTCAATTTGTACACATGTAAAGTACGATTAAGTTTCACCAATTTACTCTAAGGCTTAGGCAATATGCTTAAGTCTGAGTGTACACTCAAGTGCTTCAGGGAATATCAGGTTAACAACAGAATAAGTCTTGAAGCTTCAGCAGCTCTGCTTACCA
Organism: Oxyura jamaicensis; assembly: GCF_011077185.1. NCBI lineage: Eukaryota > Metazoa > Chordata > Aves > Anseriformes > Anatidae > Oxyura > Oxyura jamaicensis. The sequence continues at coordinate 52,205,597 of NC_048895.1, forward strand.
TCATTAGTGTTTTCCTATACATACTTGCCTATAAAAAAATGTAACATACACCGTCTATATATATGATCTGTTCTGGAAGCCTGATATACCCAATAGGAAGCAACAGAAAGCAGTTGGATAACAGGGTAACTCCATACAAATTGGCTACCCAAGTGTTTAGTGGGATGTCATTGGTTAAGTCCATCTCCTATACTTCTGAAGCAGGGAAAACAAAAAACAAAAAATAACAACAACAAAAAAACGAATGCTACCTCCCAGCTTCAGGATGACTTGCCAGGAGAGTCCTACTCAGGATAAGGAAGTGTGCATGTTACCCTGCCCTAATGTAAGTGAATGAAGCTGAAAATTAACTGATCTCCCTCTACATGTATAGAAGACATATTTAATGAAGTCTTATTTTGGCATTAGTGAGACATGATCATCTCATGATGATTTGTTTCACATGACCATGCACCGTCATAGACAGCTAAACACTAATGTGAGATGTTCAGGAAGCACTTGGGATGAAGAAACTCATCCATTGGGCATCAGTCTGTGAACATTTGGCTCAAAAGAAGGGCTATTCTAGCTTAGCTTAAAACAGGAAAAGACTGAAGATTTTGTTTGGTTAGATTAGAATTTATCGTATGCTCTTGGTTAGGAATCATCTAGTGCTAGGAAAATAATTACTATGATCTTTATTTAGGGAAGTATTAGTTGTAATGACATATTCAGTGTGATAGCATCCCACTGTTTAGACACAGTGTTCAATCAAATGCTGCTATAAAGCCAATGCACTTGAGTAAACAGAGAGATCATTTGAAACAGTTTTATTCAACAATGCATTCTTATTTCAGTCTTCAAAACTATTATAAAAAATCAATAAAAATTTAAATAAATCTTCAGGCATTTTTCTCTCAAGGAAAGAAAGGAAAATGCGTGGAAAATAAAACTTCAATTATTTTATATACTTTCCCTTAAATTTCACAACTTATATAATCACCTGGTAGGCTTTAAATTGGTCACGAAGCTGAGAGGAAGAATTCCATGTTATACTACCATGCACTAGGATATTTGCTTTCTCAGACCATTTCAGTATGAACTCCAGCATCTCATTGTATTCTTCCAAATGTGAAGCAGCCTGGACACAGAAGAAAAAACCACCTTTTAAATCTAAGATGTAATTCTGTACAGTTCTTAGTAATGACAAAATTGATTTCTTTTCATTTCATTTAATATTTTTAATTTGGGGGATCATTTTAACAACTTTTACTTACCATTGAATATAAACCAATTAAGTGTATTTATGGAGTTAAAATAGGTTTGGTTTCAGTAACTACCATATCTATTTTTGAGGAAAAAAGTCACCACAAGAACATAGGTAAACTTGGGAGAATGCATTGATGCTCATCTACATTCCTAGAATGTACACTTTCTGCACATAGTTCAGCCACGCACAGAAGTTTGAAAATAACTTATAGCTAACTGCAAGTCTCCTTTATGTCGTTCATATGTTTTTTTGTCTCTGTCATGTAATTCCCCAAATCACTTTTATTTAAAACCCGTGTTGTCTACTCAAGCTATCACATTTACAAAAAGAGAAATGTGCATTTATTTTGCAATACAGGACCAAAAATGCTCTGTTATCTGATTCATCTAATTTGTGATTAGCAAGTACTCCTTATTTACAATAGGATTAATTTTTCATGCATTTGTTGTCTATGAGGGACAGATCAGCTCTTCTCTGTGCCTGAAGTATATTTCTGTATTTCTCTACTTGTATGCATTGTTTGTCTTGACTTTGCTTTTATTTTTATTTTTAAATGGGAAGTGGATTTCTTTGTTGAACAAAAATACTATAACAATAGTTAAATCACTCCACCTTTGACTGAACTCATACTTTGATATTTATTTTCTATCTGTTTTTGAAACAAATTTTCAGAGGTAACTGAAAAAAAATCATTATATACTTTTTCAAAACTTACAGAACCTTCTTCATGCATACAGAAAAGAGAATTTATAAACTATCAGGGTGTTGATTGCAGAATCATAGAAAATCCCTTTCTTTGTATTAGCTAGATTTTTTTTTTTTTTTTTTTGGATAATGACAATTAGCAAAAACTTATTGCAAAGGGTTTCAGAGACTGAATCTGAGGACAGCAGAGAAATCTTTGTAAATGTCAAAGTGAAGAAAGATTATGCATTATCAGGGCCTTTGTATCTAGACTTTTTCATTGAATCTACAAATTATATTCTCACATATTGTGACTAACGTAAAACATTTTTATTTTTGTTTTTATGCATGTATGAGGCAGCAAATATTGGTAACAGTGAAAAGACAGAAGCCCTGAAAAGCATGACAACAGTATTCTTTGCTGGCATGCTGTTGTTAGTAGGAAGGTCTAAAATTTGTTCAGGGCTCCAGACGAACCAATCAGTAGATGCATCTTTTAAAGCAGCATCACATAGAGTTATTCCACCCTCTTTATTTGACCCCAGCCTGTACTCCTCTGCTGTGTGATACAAGCTCTGAACAAAATTTTGGCGGATTTGCCAAAGAATGTTCCTTCTTGTGTAACTACAGGAAAATAAATGAGAAATTTGCCTGTACTTCCTCTTTCTGACCCCCCCCCCCCCCAAACAAACAAATGAACAAACAAACAAACAAAAAACACCACACACCCCAATCAACTAACCAAACCAAACCAAACCAACCAACCAACCAAAACGCCCAAAAAACAAACAGCCAACAACAAAAAAATGACAGAAAGGATTTGAGACCATACCTGACTGAGCTTGGCTGCTCTATACTCAGCCTGTCGTATGGTCTGTTGGTGCAGTGCTGTGAGTTTCCCTATCCTGTTAGCCAGCTGCTTAGCCAGGGGTATGTTCTGTTCTGCAAAGTCTTGGACTGATGCATCTAATTCCACCAATTTTATATTGCAGCTGTCCAACTCCTCACCAAGGATCTAGGCAGAAAAACAAGAAAATCAGCACAACAGGAAGTGTTATTTTCCTGTTTGATTATTTATAGTTCAACTTGCAACTCTCATATACCCTGTCCAAAGTCTCCATAGTTCATTTCATTTTTATTCTGGCTGCAAACCAGCAATGCCTGTCTAAGCAGGAAGGCAGAACAGCATGATGTTTGGTCATCTCTTATATGTGTCCCATTACTCTTTCTTCTCTGACTTCCTGGCTGAACTGGATAACCATTTTCTGTACCATATCAAAAGACTGAGTCACTTCAGAATGACATTAACTGTTCTTGGCCTTCCTTCCATTTTTGTTTTTGAAGTGAATGGTCAGCACACATTGTCATGACAAAGATTCCTGTTTATTTGAAAAGGATATTGTTATCCTTGCAAACTCAGAAATATGTAATTAGTCATGAATACATTGTAAAAGCTTTTGCATTTTATAGCTTGATCTACAAAGACATGTGGTTTGGATCATGATAGACTATTTCAATAGAAACAAATTTTAAATCAGTTTTTCTTACCATAATTACAAAGTTTTTAAAAAAGAAATCTAAAAAGTGTTCTATATTTCCCAGACTGATAACATGCTTAGTGGCTACAGTTTCTTGGGATGGGGTGTTTTTTTCTTCTTATTGCTTTTGTGCCTAGGATGTTAATGATTTGTTGCTTTTGTAGTATAAACAAAATAAGTCTCATCAAACACTTTAGCTCCTTGCAATTATTTTTAGAAATATAAATAGCAATCACCAGGCAAAAACATTCAGAACTGAACACAACTCTAGCTGCAGGTGCTTTAAGCTTGCCAGATTAGGACTGTCCTAGCACAGACGCAACATAGTGTAATTTATGATCAACCATTCATGATAAATGACTATTGTTCCATGAACAGTAACCTGCTTTAATGATATTAATGCCTGTGTGTAGACACAAAGATAGATGGTGATCTATGCATCTAAATACAGACATACATATTTCAGACAAGCATAACTAAATGTCAATGCTATAGAAACAAATGATAAAGAATTTATAAGTTGCTTTAAAATGAGGGGTGGATCCACTTGACTTTGGGCATGTGTTTAAAACAGACTTTTATTTTACATTTTCACAATCAGTTTTAATTTTAACATCAAAAATATTTACTACTGTGATCAAAGCCAACTCAATCTCAGCAGTACCACCTGAGAGCTGACATAAATGCAGTTGAGGGAACTAAATCTTCAATGACATAGAAGTTTTGTCTGTACTACATGGGAAAGTACTACATGGGAAATTTCATTGACTTTCTGCTCAATTAATGGGGTCAAAAATTTACCAATTTTAAAGGCATGTATTTATGTCACACCTTCTGGAAAGCAAATGGTACTTTGGAGCATATCACTTGTAACTCATGAAAAAAAAAAACAAACAGGTGATTTTTGACATATCAGATATACCCAGTTTTCTGTTTTGTATACTTTCAAACAGTAACTTGGTCAAGATTATATTTGATTAGTTAAAAAAACACACAACAACAATAGAAACAAAAACCACATAATGAGCCCTCCATGTCGTGCCTCTCCTTCCTCATCAACAAAACAAAACACCACAACAACAAAAGCCAGAAAAGGAAGCAAAAAAACCTCCTGCTCTCATGTGACAATCCTAACTTGGCCACTATGCCTCAGTGGAGATGAAATTTTCTGTTTGTGGTATATAACTATAATTGAAAAATCAGAAAAGTAACCAAGAGTCCTTTTCATTTCCTGTAACAGCACCAGTAGTACTTAAATTCATGACTGTACAAAATGATATAAGATGGACTACTAAGTTAGATTCTATTTATTACAAGTAAAGATAAGACTGTAAAGAATGGTCTTTTCAATACAGAGTTAAAACAGGAGCAGTTCGGAAGCCTCTTAGGCTTCCTCAGATTGCAATCATACTCATTATTTAAAGAGAAGAGCATAATTCTGTCCAACTGACTTGTTTTTACTCTCAGATACTCCCTCCACTTTTTTGTTAAGCCCTCATCCTGTATGGGCAAGAAAAAAAAAAAAAAAAAAAAAAGTTTGATTGAGTTCTTTAAAAATATAATTTTGGTACCACGTCCCAGTTCTGAAGAGACCGTGGTGTAACCAATTAAAGAAAACCTAGACTTACCTTCTGTTCAAGTTTAGCTTGTGCTATATCATTTGTTTTCTTTTTCAGTTTGGAAAGAATTGCATTTAGTTCATTTGCTATCCCCTGGATTTTCTGTCCAAACTCTTGATTCAATGTTTTGATATGCTGAGTTTCTTTCTCTTTGGTTTGAATCTGTCAACAACAAGAATTAAATTCAGTAACCAGAAATCAGTCCTCCAGAAAAGAAATTAACTTTCACTTAATTAACTTTTAATTTTATTTTGTTAAAATAAGAAGATAATAAAACTACTCTGCATAACCATGGTTTGACTACACTTGGATACTGTACGTCAATAATTTATGAAGTCTAAAGAAGGGCTTTAGATCCATAAATGGATCCATGATCTTTCAGTGGTGCCCATTGCCAGGACAAGAGCCAATAGTCACAGACTGGAACACAAGAGGTTCCCTCTGAACGTCAGGAATCACTTCTGTGCTGTGTGGGTGGTGGAGCACTGGCACAGGTTGCCCAGAGAGGTTGTTGGATATCCCTCCTTGGAGATCTTCTAAAGCTGCCTGGACATGGTCCTGGGTAAGCAGCTCTAGGTGCTTGAGCAAGGGGTTGGACCAGGTGACTTCCAGAGGTCCCTTCCAACCACAACAATTTTGTGAATCTGTGCAATTCCATAAAAGTTTCATGTGCTATGTTTTACCTGATCTTGTACAGTTACAAGGGCCAGTCCAACTTCTGCTAAATGAAGAGAGAGTTCAGAAGGCAAAATGGTATAAAGCCCCAAGTACTTATTCTGTTGTTGTTCAGCCATTTTTTCAACAGCCTGGCGATGAGTAGTTACTTCACCAAGGAGAGACTAATTACAGAGAAATAATACTGTTAGGAACAATGGGAAAACATCTGTACAAATTTAGCAAATATAGACTTTACTTGCATTTTACGACAAACATTTCCATTTTTTGTTTAATTAGTTCACTAAAAAAAATCGTATCTTGAAATTCCCTGGATTCTAATTTATGATGGTCTATCCAGTCCTCTGTTCCAGTCCAACCACCTTTATATGGAAAATACTAAGTTTTCAGCAACTTCAGTAATTTGAGTTTATTTTAATTTGTTGCTTTTGTTTCTCCCCAGACTTACGAGAAAGAAAGGAAATGCCACATTCTGTACATTCATATTCTATAGTTCTTGCATATTTTAAATGCAGGGGGAAAATTTCCTAAACCATATACTAGGCATGTAAGGTTGCGTAAATGCAAATACGTAAATACATCTTAAATATATTTAAAATAAGATATTGTAGCCTATCTGCTACTTCATTATTTATTTATTTATTTCTGGTGGCTTACTCAAAATCCAATTAATACTTTGTAATTTGAATTGATGGTGGTTTGGAAGCGATCAACACTCACTACGAAATTATGATGAAGACACGTTAGAAACATCACAATTGAGAAATTGAGAAATTTGATATACTTGCAACTCCTGAAGTTGAGTATCCACTTCCACATCAGGGTTTAATAAATATTCCTTTGTTTCCTGGATCCAAGTCTTCACAATATTAATCTCTGCTTCTACCTCCTCACGTTCTTTCAGCTCTTGTTTCACCAGCTTCACACCTTTTTTCACTTTCTGTTGCATACTTCAGAAACAGAAACAATGATTATTTGTGAAGAATTAAGAATGTCTAAACATATTGCTTTATCAAAAAACAGTGAATAATAAGGAAAACAATGAATAGCCCCATATCCAGATTAATAAAAATCAGAGCAGTGTAGCAACAGTTTACTACAGCAGCAGACACTTTTAAGTTTCTCACATTCATTCTACAGTTCACACCTTTTAATTAGTGGTTTTATGTATTCTGACATTCATGAACAACTCTTCTGAGCAAATGCAAATGCTTATAGTACCAGACACCTACATCTGTGCTCACCACCACAGGCTGTCCTTATTACCAGTGGAGGAAACAGGCAATTCTAGGGCATGATTTATGATGATTCATCATCATTCTAAAAGAAACTTCTGAAAGAGGTCAGAAAAACTGTGTCTTAGACTTGTCTATTTCTCTCCACTAATTAGGCAGCAAGAATTAACTGGTTCAGTTGTGGATATCTATAACCTAAAATAACATGAGATGAATTCCACCACTATTGGGATTTTCAGTGGCAGAATACCTAGGATAAGACATGGCTCAAACATCTGAACACCATTTTTGATCCTGGGATCTATTTCCACGCTATACTAAGACATAATTTCCACACTTTCCTCAAGAACTTGGATGTCCTGTAAAAAAGCAGAATACTTTTTCAGATATCAGATCAATGAAAGATCTACAGGACTGAAGTTTGCAGCTCTTATGCATGTGACATGGATCTAATTTTGATATTCTGATATTTGATTTACACACATATAATCTTTCAGAGGTGAATCCTGCCTTAATTACACAAGCGTGAAATAATCTCAGATGCTATTTCTTAGAAAACAATTCTATGTGAAGAACTGAATTACCGAAGTGCTAATTTGTACAAAATTTCTACAGTGATTGCTATTCCACTGTAATCAGTTATGCATAAACTTTGAACAGGCTAGGTACAAGGTTTATACTTTTTATTCCCTTTCTCTCCCCACTGTGGAGATCCAGTTAATGGCATCTTGGTGCGGTTATGAAATAGATGTGAACCCTGAACCTTAACCATAAATTTTCCTGCTTTATATGACAGAGAAATACTTTAGATTTAGATCAATACTTGTCTAAAGTACAAAGTAACATTTTAAGATGTCTTCTGTTTGCCTATGCACTAAATTCCCTTGTGAAATTCACAAGATGCCTACTTTTGATACCGAAATACTTCAAAGAGGAAAATCAAAGTGATAGACTAATCAAAAATCAGGATACAAAAAGATGATAAGATGAAATGAAAGTGTTTAAAGTCACTTATAACTTGATTGTAGTTTATACAAGTCTTACATAATTACCATTATTAATGCAAGGCAGGAAGTATATATTCTACAATACATAGTCACAGTGGTGAAAAAATATTGGTAAAAATGTTTTTTTAATTTAAAGGTCATTTAAATTTTATCTGATGTTTATTTTAAATACAAATATATTATTCAAGTATTATAATTGTTAATGATAATAAAAATAATATTTGAACTGTTATTACTGAATTAATTTTAAGTTAGCATTTATTTTTTCTAGTGAATCTTTTAAAATTCCTTACTTGTGGCATCGATCTTGCATTGCTTTTATTTCTTGCATGACTGGTAGTTCTTCCTGAGATGGAGGCTTTATTTCCACATCCTGAAGCATACTAAGAGCACGCTGTTTGAGCAGACCCAAAGATGATAGCTGGTGATCCACTTCCAAAAGGAAGCTGCTGTGGTAATCCAGGAGTTCCATGAGCTCTGTTTTAGAAGCCTTTTCTATTGAGCTTTCTGGTAAACGATCCTGTAGTTGATCTATTGCTACAGTGGCTTTCTCAATCTATGTAAAGAGATGCAGTCTCTTAATGAAATTAAAAAGAATTTAGTAGAACTGATATAAAAATGTGCTAAACCCTGTGCTGTATGCTGTAGAACAGCTGTGATAAAGGGCTGGTGCAACAATCTCTATAGATCTAAATCTGTGACCTAATGCTGCTAGCTGTAGCTAGGTAGCCCTAGCTCTTCACACCAGACTAGGGCTTGCTAATGGTCTGTTTTGTTGTGATGAGTGTCTCCATATTTATATATATATATAATCATTTATGATCATTATTGCCGTACGACTTAGACCTTTAACCCCTTATGCCCCTATTTGGCATAAGCCACGTAAATAAAAGAAAGATTATCCCCATTCTCAGAGAGACTGCAATCTGAGCATAAAATAATGGACAATGACAAATAATGAGAGTCAGGTAGGATTTACAAAAAAAAAAAAAAAAAAAGAGAGAGAGAGACCAGAAGTTACCTTATCATTAAACCCTTTCCAGTCCTGTACTGCATCTTCTAAAATTTTCTCTTGTTCTTGGGCTACATTCTTGAGCCGTGTCCAGCGCTGCCAAACTGTTGTCATTGATCTACTTATAGTTGCTTTGCTGGCATCATTGCTAACTTTTTCCAGCTGTGAAGCCTTTTCTTCTAGAGCTGTGATCTTCTCATGGAAAGAATTCACTATGGACACGAGAGTCTGCAAAAGCAAAATTGAGCATAAAGTTTTTTTTTTTGTTTTGTTTTTGTTTTTGTTTTTGTTTTTGTTTTTCAATGCAATACACTTGCAAGCAGATGAGCCACTTCCAGCCACTGTAGGTTAAAAGGAGGTACCCTACATTGAGTGAGTTGGTTAGGTTCCACTTATTCCACTGCAATACATAAGATACAGTAACTGGAAGGACCTGGTCCAAATTGCACTTCTCTGGAAGCAGCAGCAATCTAGTATAATCAGATTTTCTCTTTCATGCTAAAATCCCAAAAGGGATGGAAATGAGTGTTCAGAACATTTTCATAGCAAAGATTTTAACCTCTATTATTAGAGCCTAAAAACAAACAAAAAAAGCAATTCAAGTGCTTAAACTCATCTATGTCATTTTCAAATCTAATGTCATTTTAGATATCCAGGTGTACCAGGATACTCTGATGAAGTTTGCAGACATGACAGTGCTCTTAGGGGAGTTTCCTGCCTTTATGAAGAGAGCTGGAAACCAGTTGGGATGTCTGAAGTCTCTCTAACTGGCTCTACCAGTTATTTAGTATATTAAGGTATATTAAGGTAGCTGTATATTAAGGTAGCTGTATATTAAGGTAGCTGTATATTAAATATACCAGTATATTAAGGTAGCTGAATGGCTGCAGTGAGGGCAGCATCCTAAATGCTAGAGGAGAAAGTAATTCTTGTAACATTTATTTCTTTTAGACTAAATGAGTTAATATTAAATCCTATTTTTTTGTTGTAGTAAAACTATTCCATATGATGCAGAAAGAGATGGAAATTTCTCTTCTGAATTTTGCATAGGGTACACAATCTGGGGACTCAAGACTGTTAGGAATTTCCTGGCTTCTTCCAGTCCCCTACAGTCACAGATGCGCACACTGGAAAAAGGTTACAAAATATCTGTCCCATTCATCCGACAAGTATAATGTGTGTTCTGCACAATGCAAAACAGCTCTTAATGTGCTATAATATTTATGAGCTACAGGAAAAGATCTAAAAACTCAACTTCAGGTTTTCATAGGTAAAGACCTACATAAAATATTTTAATTTTTAACTGAAGAAAAAGAATTTCATATCATTTCCAGCACTTTACCTTATGTGTTAGCAATTTCTCTTCTGCTTCATGAGAAGCAGCAGCTTTAGCTACTGAAAATTCCGATAATTTTTTCTCAGCCTCATTCATCACTTCAATAACCTTCTGTCTTGCTGTCTGATATTCCTGCCACTCAGAAGCACACCTTAAACAAATAAAGTGCCAGAAAGAACAATTTAATGCAATATAAAACCATTATTTTCCAATAAAGAGATAGACTATTTTGTAAAGAGCACACATACAGAAATGTATGTTGCTGATTTTCAGCTGTGCCTTAGAGACTGCTAGAAACTGTATTCACAGCTTGGCATTTAATAGCCTTCGATAGTCTTTTCCTCAGTGACTTTGTCTAGGTTGTGTTTCAAACTCATCCGACCTTTTGGCATCCAGAACATTCTGGAATAATGTGTAACACAGTAATGTTGGTTAAAACAGTATTTCCTTGTAGTTTAAAATGTCTGCTTCAATTTTATTTGTTACTGCATGGTTCTTGTACTATGTAAATTAGTCATTCCCTATACATCCTCTCGATGCTTTTCCAAACTTTATATAACTTTATCATATCTTCCTCAGGATCACACTTCTAGTCAGTGGCAGAAGTGAAAAACAGAATCTAAGAGTTCTGAATCCCAATATCTGCTTCTGTTACCAGTAGCACAGTTTACAATACTCCAGTTAGGTGACAAATCAAGTGTTGTGATCTCTTTCTTTCATCACTAACAAAGTGATCTTGAAAGAAAGAAAAAAAGAGAGAGAAAATCATACCTTTGCAACAGTTCTTGCTGGGTTTTAGAGTCTTGCTTTGTCCCTTTGCCCTTTTCTTCCAATGCACCTAGATTCTGCACAAGCTGTTCTCTTACTGTGGCTTGGATAAAGGGCTCCATCTCAGACACCAGACCCTGTAACTCCTTCAAATGATTACTGAACTGACTTTCTGTGCTGAAAAATTCAATGTGGTTCCTTAAGTTCCCCTCCGAGTTCTCAACATCAAGACCATTTCCTGCTAAATGTAGAAATTCCTGAGCATCCTCAAGCCAGTCGCTCGCTATCTGCATCACTTGGTAGTATCTTTGGCAACGGCTATATAGTTTATCCAAAGTAGCCTGAAATGGAAGTGAACATTATATAGACACAGACAAAAAATTCACACTAGCAACAAATATATCCTCATCAGAGTCTGGATTTTGCCCATGTTTACTTTCTTTTCCCTGTAGTATATCTAAAACATAGGTCTGGAGAGACCAGATGGAAGTAGGTTTTGAGTCAGCCAGCATTTCTATGTGCATGGATATGGGCATATTGAGGAAATCTTACTCCCCCTATGTTCACCAATGGCAACAGGTCATGATCTAAGGTGTCAAAAAAAAAAGACAATAGGATTATTAAAATGAATCCTTTCATGATGATTACAAACATCAAGCCACAGAGTCATATTTTTCAGCTTAATGAATGAGAAGCTAATGACACTGAGGATGCACTAACCTGTCTTATGTGTATAGCTTCTTGAACTTCACCATCTAGTTCTGTTAGCTCAGCAAGAGTGTTTTCCAGGTCAGCAGGTATCAGCTCTTTCGCTTTTATATATTTCTCTTTCTCTTTATTGCTCAGTGCATTCATCACTCTCAGGCTTGACTGCACTTCTTCCTGATGTATCTGAACTTTTCGGATTTCTTCTTGGATGCTTTGCAGTTTGAGGTCCAAAATCAGTGTTTCATTGAGTTCTGTTTTAATCCATCTCAGCCAGTCAAGTGAGCGGCGGATTTCTGTTTGGAAGTCTATGCTTTGCACAAGTCTGTTCTCACAGTCCATCACTGTGTCTCCAATGGCAGCATGCAAAGATTTTAGTTTGTCTTGCCAAGACTGCAGTTGGTGATTTGTTGTCTCACATGCCGATGGGTCAAGCTGAGGAGAAAGGGCTTCTATATGTTCAGTTATTCGCTTCAGAAGACTCCCTGAGTCTTGCAAGCTGCCCACTAGAGAATGGTATATTTTCAACTTTTCCTCTATTGGGAGCATTTCTTCATTTACCTTAATCTGTTCCTTCTTCACTGCTTCTAGCTGTGCTTCGAGTTGTGTACACATTTTCTCATGTTCCTGACATGCTTCTATTGTGTCTTCCAACAGGTTGATTTTCTGTTCTATTTGCCTCTTCAGCTTGTGATATAAAGTGACAAGTTTTAACATTTCGTCTGGCTGCCATGGCTGACCAGTGCTTCTAAAGGCCTCCTTCTTCTGGTTTAGTTCATCCACTGCTGCACCAAGGCTCACAACTTCACCTAAGAGATCTCTGTAGGCCTGCTGAAGTGACACAGCTTCTTTGGCTAAAACAGCAGCTGGAGCTTTGTCCATATTAATAAATTGATCTTCTAGCTCAGTCAAGGCTTTAGCTGTCAACTCAATCAAAGAGGCATATTCTTTTCGAGCATAAATTGTTTCACGAACCTTGTGGAATTTATCTTTTGCCAGAGCAGTAACAGTATTGAATTGCTGTGGGAGAATGTTAAGCTTTTCATCCAGATAAGAATGATCCACTTCATTAAGTGATGGTAGGATTTCTTGGCCATCTCTTTGCAGAGCAAGTAATAGATTTTCATATTCTGGAGATTGCTCAAGAATCTGTTGATATTTGGACAACTGGGTGTACAGTTCAGAGTTACTATTCATTACATTAACTTCTGGGAATGTGACAATATCAGCTTGTTTTAGCCAATGGCAAACTTTATCCAAATCTTCTTTGAAATATTTCCTGGAAACTATATTTTTCTCCAGTTCTAACAATCTCTGATTACACTTTTGTAAAACAGTGTCATATACATTCTGTAGTTCTTGCAGTTTACCTAACACCTCACCCTTTTCTTGTTCTGTTGCTTCTTTCATTAAATCCCTTCCTTGAGCCCACAGCCCAGTGACTTCATTTTGATAGGTCTTCAGGTTAGCCTGGGCATTCTTACAAGCCTTAATCTGTTTGTTCACATCTTCTGGAAACAGACAGATATGTTCTGGAAATGTTACCTTCTTCTCATGTTGGTGAATTTGGTTAGTAGCTTGAAAGACTGCCATGAGAAACTGTGTCTTTTCAGATAGTGCTTTATTCAGGTGTTTTCTCCTCTGGCCAACCAGATTGCTGAGGCAATCTACATGATGCTGTGCATCAGAAAGTGCTTTCTGCAGCTCTTGCCTTTCATTGAGTCCTAGGTTAGTCATTACCCTATCAGCATCTTTCAGCAGCGTCTTCAGAACAAGCTGCTTGGCTTCAAGCTCACTACAAATGGTAAGATGATCCATGAGAAGACTCTGAGCCAAATCTGGAGGAGGGCTCTGTTTAAGAGCCTCTGAGATACTAGGTTGCTGCTCCTCTGCCCATTCCATTAGTTCTTGAAATCTGGAATGCACCAAACTGAACTCTTCTAAGGTTGAAATAGAAACTTGAATTTTTCTTTTGACAAGGTCCTCCAGCTGAGTCCAGCGATGCTCAAAATGACCAAACTGCTCCTTTACTAATTCTTTGTCATCGAGATTTAGATGTTCCACCATCTTTTGTTTTTGATCTTTCAAATCTTCCAGAGCAAATCTCCTCTCCTGTAGTGCCAGTGCCAATTTTTGCAAAGCTTCAAGGTGCACATTTGTACTTTCAGCGTCAGATCTGTTATCAAAATGGATAGGACAGAAATGAATGATTATGGCAGAGTTTTAAAAGAGGCTAGGATAAATTATGAGCCCACTATATGTTGAAATCAACATCATGTAAATACCTACAGCTATCAGATTCTTTTGAGGGTACCGGTCCTGAATATCAATTACAAAGTTTAACATTTTTATTCCTCTCTCTTTCACTTGCAATATGGTCATCAGGTTGACCAAACAAATTAATATCAGTAATACACAGCATACAGGTTATATTGCACATTCAAACAACCAGAACACAGTAACAAGAAGTAATGAAGGTGAATAGAACGGTAGTAGACTCCTGCAATGTTACACACAGCCTGTGTGTTTATGCTATACATGAGTGAAAAGCAGCTGCAACAGTTTAGCAGCAGCAGCTAAGCTTAAGTATAATAGTCTAATAGGTAAAAAAATGACAACAAACAGAAATGAAAAATTCAAACAAAACAGTCAAAATGCTTGAAATATCAGAAAATGTTATACCTCAAGATGGGATGAGTCAGTACTTGCCTTAAAGACAAAGATAGAAGTTACAGCTCCTCAAACTCTCTTTATTTCAATACAAGTAATTATGTTATAATTAATAGGGGAGGCCTGATTTAATTTAGGCATGGCAAAAATGTATTTTTAGCAGATCCACTTAGAGAAACTCTGTAAACAGCTCTTTCAGTGTGTATGGAATAAGCCTTGTGTGTGCTCTTCTTTTTTACCTAGCCAGGTTGTCCCACTCCTTTGTGAGCTTTTCCAAGAAAACTTCAACTACATTCATGCGATCATGGTAATTCCCTGTCCTCTGCAGATCCTCTTCCCTCTGTATGAGCAAACTGTGTGCCTGAAGGCAGAGGTCCAGCCACTGGTTGCTCAACTGTCCAATTTCCTTGTGTTCAGGTGATTCCTGCCCTTGGGTTAGTTTGTTTATCTTCTCAGTCACAGAGGTAAGAGCTGACTGCTTAGACTGTAACTTCTGATTGAATTCCTGAAAAAGATACAAACCAAAACCAATACAGTGTCACTTACTTTAAATTATATGATGAAATTTAAATACAAACTCTGAAATTAATATATTGTGTAAGTACTACTTATCTACCCAGGCAAATGTTGTGTAAATGTTATTTAGAAAAAGGTTAGGGGAAAGGAGATAGCACTTTTTCCCCATCTTATCAGATGAGGACAGC
Source organism: Oxyura jamaicensis (assembly GCF_011077185.1). Taxonomy (NCBI): domain Eukaryota; kingdom Metazoa; phylum Chordata; class Aves; order Anseriformes; family Anatidae; genus Oxyura; species Oxyura jamaicensis. The sequence goes on from NC_048895.1 coordinate 52,220,799, forward strand.
AAACCAGAGCAGTTTCCCAGTGCCACTGATAGAAAGAAATCAAAAGCAAGTGACATCTTGTTGTCCAGGTGCCTGGACTAACGCCTCTTCTACCTACATTATTGCAAGCAAGATAATCAGATAATCAGGGTCTCATGAAAATTCATTCTGCAAATACTGTTTGTAGCTCTTTTTTTTTTTTTTTTTTTTTTTTTTCCCTTTTTCACTAGATACTGAAAAAAGGAAGCAATGCCAATGAGTCTGTGAACCCCACATCCATATTTTGCATTGTATCCATTTCTCCAATAGTGACCATTATTCTTGTCATTAATGAAACAAAGCCAACAATTATTCAGGTATGATTACTATTTAAGCTAATAAACTCCAGTAGACAAATGAGCTCATCTGTACACACATGTACTGAATAAGAAGTCACAGAGAACCCAAGAAAAGAATATACATTATACTGACAGTTAAAGTAATCAAATATTCTTTGGCACTTACACACTGTCTAGGGTAAATACAATCTTTTCCAAATTCTAGTTCCAATAACTAAGTAACTATGCCCAGCTCCAGCACTTTGCTGGGGTGATTCATTTTCACTGAGGGCTTTTGGATGTCTGGAGAAGACATGCTACTGCCCTTCTCTGCTTTCTCTGCTTCCTTCTTTGTTACTGCCTCAAATGGAGCTAGGCATCTTCCTACACCAGGGGAATACAAGGGAAAAATACAGATTGCATCACATCTGACAGTATAACTGAAGCCTGTCATTTGTAATAATCAAAAGTTCTTGACTGAAATAGTGAAGTACAGACTTCTGCCTCTTCACAGACTCCTTTAATGATAGTTAGTGTAGCAGGTCTTAGACCGCATTGTGCTGAGGTGTATTCAAGAGCTACGACTTTGTTCTGACACTTTAGAACAGAAAAGAAGTGCTGTTTACTTCTCAACTAACTCCTGGCACATCAGAAAAGAAAACACAAAGTCTAGACTAAAATTGAAAAAGCCAAACATTTAATCAGTTATCAAATAAATAATTCGTTTTCCTGTTTCTTCTTGTTATTTTACTGATGTTTGAGATGTGTGCAGAATAACGATGGAAAATATCAGTAATGACTGAGGACCTGAAGGCATTTATCTTACTACTGAAGGTAAATTAAATTGGTTTTCCATTATGCCAATGCTCTTGTGCTTTTCAGAGTCCAGCAAAATTGAATAGTCTCCTAGACTGATTTTGAAATAGAACTGAATAATTTACAAGTATTGGAATCAAAGAACTTAGCAAGCACGAGTTGCAGACCTTATCTTCAGATCCACTGCAATCAGAAATTAGCCTTTTAAAAGCAAAGGCAAATCAAAACAATAGGCTGCAAACTGTCTGCTGTTAAAAGGAAAAGGAAACAGAAAAGGAAAAACACAGAAAAATAGTATTGTGCTGTGTTTTGCTCCCTGTGTCACACTGTAGCATCAATAAGGAAACCTTTCCTCTGTCTTCACTGTTCTTGCTTAGAACATATTAGCAATTCTATGCAACACATGTATATAGCAAGTACTGTAATTAAATCAGCCATAGGATGAATGTCTTCTTTAACTTCTGCTCTTAGCCTAAACTCTCCTTACCTTAACCTGGAGTACCATATTCTGGGCAATGTTTAGCTCCAACTCTGCACGTCTCCTTTTCAAATTCTGTAGTTGTTGATCTGCATCCTGGAAATATATCCAGAGCTCAGCCTTCATTTGTTTTATCTCTTCCCAACCTTGAGCCAAATACTGTGAGTGCATTATCTGTTGCTCAATCTAGCAGGAAAGAAGAGGATAGAAAAGAAAAGGAGTAATGCAGCTATTTTGCAGGATTGGAAGATGAATACCTTCTTCCTCCCAGCACAATACTGTACTCACAACAAATTCCTGTACTAGATTCTGAAGGGGCTAATATTATTCACAAAGAGACTTAACCTTCAAAAGTCATAAAAATCAAATCTATCCAAGTTGTGAAAATATTCACCCCTGAGTGTAGCAAGTTGTCCTGGTTTCAGTTAGGACAGAGTTATTTTTCCTCCTTGTAGCTGGTAGAGTGCTATGTTTTGGATTACGATGAGAAGAGTGCTGATAACATGCTGATGTTTTAATTGTTGCAGAGCAATGCTTACACTAAGCCAAGGACTTTTCAGCTTCTCGCTGTCCTGCCAGCGGGCAGGCTGGGGGTGCAGCAAGAGCTGGGAGGGGACAGACCCAGGACAGCTGACCCAAACTGGCCAAAGGGGTATTCCGTACCATCTGATGGCATGCTGAACAATATATAGGGGTGGCTAGCCGGGGTGGGGGGCTGGCTGCTCGGGGCTGGGCTGGGCATCAGTCAGCGGGTGGTGAGCAATTGCATTGTGCATCACTTGTTTTGTACACACTATTATTATTATTTCCTATCTTAATAAACTGTCTTTATCTCAACCCACAGGCTTCACTTTCCCATTTCTCTCCCCCATCCCAGAGAGGGAGGGAGGAGGGTGAGTGAATGGCTGTGTGGTGTTTAGCTGCCAGGTTAAACCACAACACAAGCATATTTATATCTGTATTTCAAAGTGTTCTAAGTCTTCAGTTAAAGCTTAAATTAACTGTGTAATTTGTAATGCATATTGCATTCCAAGAATAATGGAGGACTATGCCCTATACACCTTCACAATGACCAAAAAACCTCTTAAACAAAACACTTTAATTTTAATTTGCCTAGCCCAGTAATTTTGCCTATATGACTTTTGTAAAATGCTGAGAACAATGCTTAAAGAGTATTACTGAGCCCATTAATCACCTTACACCAGTAGTCACAGAGTTTCTTTTGCTTCAAACCAGAAGTAGGCTGCCTTTAAGGTTTAGACTCTCTATCAGTTCAATATATCTGAGTGCTGCCTTGTCTGTGATCTCTTTTTTTTTTTTTTCTTTCCTATTATTTTTCCACTACTTTATATATAAAAGAAGAATCTCATTTTGGTGTTTGGGATGCTTTCTAGTTACTCAGTATTTGGACTGCAGTTTTTTGTATGGATTACTTGGATTTGCACAATTTGCTTCTCTGGTATGAAAGACTGTTACTGTATGTGTTAAAATTTTTACCCTTGGTAGAAGTAGTTTCAGGAGTTTTTTGTGTGTGCATGTGTGAAACTAAAATTTTCATGGTTAAAAACCCAGGAATCCTAATAATATATTTTTTCTAATAAATTACGTTTATTTTATTTTAAAACAAATCATTAAGGTAATTTGAAACTTAAAACTGAGGTACGCTTCTATACATTCATATGCTAAAATTGATGCACTCTGGATAAATTACATAGATTTATGAGTTGAATTATAATAAAAATCATGATTATAAAGAATATATCAGTATATCCTAATAAGAAGAACATCAGACTACTGTTGAATAAATAAATAAATAAATATGCATAATATTTAAATAAAAATAAGAATTAACTGAATTATGTTTTATGAAAACAAATAATTTGGAACTGGTTTTCTGCAAGATGATGTCACGTGTGGCTTTAGGACATCTTTTAGCCCCTCAGTACCTCTCACATCCTTTGTCCCTTTTCTTTTTATTACTACCAGGATAGCACTGTGTTTTTTATAATATCTATATTATATATCTATATATATGTATAAAAAGAAAGAAAAGATAAAATGTTTGTGAATGAAATACTTAAGATGAAATATCTTAAGATGAATACTTAAGCTAATATTTCTTTAAACCATTACCCAATATGACCTTCTTAAAAGAGGACAGATTAAAGCAGTTAAAGCTTTAAAAAGGATTAAAAGCTGGTTATCTTGTACCATTTGTTTTGTTTGTTGAATATCTGTTGCTGTACTCTTCACTGTGGCATCTGACAGATCACACATGGAGCACAAAAGATCCAAATATGTATTGGCTTGTTCCTGCAGAGCCCGGAAATGTTTCACCTGAGGGAAGACAACCCTCAGATAAATTCAGCTTATGGAATATTTATTCTTTTATTAACATCCCATGTTTCAGTGTTTGAAATTTAGCTCATTACTTCCAAGAGAAGAAATGTAGACATATTGCATTTTATTAGAAACAATGTAAAAAACATGGAAAAGAGTAACTCTTAAAAATTTGATTGTCATTGTCCATTTAGCAAAGTGCTTAGAGGCATGCATTACCTAGCTTATTTCTTTATAATTAGGAAGGTTTGCATAGACACACACAGAGTTTCAGAACGGTGACTTACTTTCCCAAGGTGAATGGGAAGCAGGGCTTTATTCGATTACTAAAGTGTCTTGTTGCCTATACCTATAAAAATCTCTTGCATCTCAATAGATCATGAAGGATCCAAACCAGTGGCAAAACAAGTTTTCCACACCGTCTGAAACCCTCTCAACATCTAGAACTGACAAGATCTGACAACACTATTCTGTTGAGAGTTCTTCCTCTTGCTATTGTTCACAGAAGCCCATCTCTCGGTGAAGATTTTCCTCATTCCACAAGAAAATGGTGGTATCAGTGTGAAAAAGCAGGCTTATACCTGCATATAACATACCTCCTAGAGTCCCAGAGAGGAGGTTGACCAACCACTCAGAGGGCCAGTGGCGGGACCTTGTAAACAAGAAGTTGAATACACAGCAGTGCGCCCTTGTGGCAACCCTGAATTACTGCATTAACAAGAAAACAGCATGCTGAAGGAAGAGGATTATCCTCCTATGCTTAAACTTGTCAGGCTGAGCCTGGTGTATTGGGTTCAAGTTTCCCTCTTAACAGAAGTGATATCGGCAAGCTGATGCAGTTCAGCAAAGGGATAGTGTATATGGGGCAGTATCATGTGGCGTTTAGGAACAGGGTTTGTCCAACCTAGAGAGGGGAAGCTAATTGCCGTCTCCTATTATTTAAAGGGTAGGAGGAGAGGTAGGAACAATATCTAGAAGACAGCCATACTGTTCTTAGAGTTGAGCAGAAAAAGGACTAGAGGAAAGGGAAATCAAAATCTGTAGTATTTCAAGGTGGCAATTAAGCTATATGGTAGATGAGAAAGCCTTGAATTTCTGCACTTTGTGTGTCAAACCAGTTTAGTTTGAAAACAATGTACAAATCTGATAACCACATATATTAAGTTACGAAAAATAATTAGAAAACAAATAAAACATTTTAATCACTAATGTGAGCTGGAGGCAGTTCTATACTTACAGACTGAAAACTTATTTTAATTGACTGATAAACAGATTCTGTGTTGATGGTACTATGGAACCAGGTCTCATGTAGGAACTTTAGTAGACAGACAGATAAGCAATTAGACAAGCAGAAAGACACAACCTCTCTGCTAAATACAGCTATGGAATATCTGAGCAGGTTTATCTAATTAGCCAACTGTTTTCAAGTAGCATATTTCTAAGTATTAAGCAGAGCTAACAAAAGCCCTGTGTGGTTTTTCACCTAAGGTTTTTTCCTTCAAGGTATTCCTTTTTGAGCTGAGGACAAAAAATGAGGCTACACAGGTGTCTGAGGAGGCTAGAGGGAGTACCTAATTTCTGTTAATATAAAGCTCTTACATGAAATCACCTCATTAAGGATAACTGAGCATATTCAAGTGTTGAACTTTTACCTGTTTAACTGCATCTGCCAGGCTGAAGGGTGGCCAGGTACTTGGCTTTAATTCTGACTGTATTGTAGACAGCCAAGTCTGGCACTGTTGTAGGGTATCCTGATGATTAACATGCTTTTGGAGTTCATGTTCCAAACTCTGGTACACCTAAAATAAACATTTTGGAAGTTCATTACATTTTCAAACGCCATTATTGTCTCTCTTCCCACACCTTGCAAACTGCAGAAGAAAAGAGAACTGCTAAGACCATAGTTACTTTAGCCCTTGTACAACAAACTACCATGGGATAGTTAACTCCTTAAGCTCTGACTTCATCTTGCTCATTTGTGGATAAAATGGACAATATTTAAAGCATAACTACTAGAAAGAGAAAATAGAGATGAAAATGAAGACTATTTTCTCTAATTTCTGTATTCCTGTCCATCATTTTACCATCGTTACAGTATGAGGTTTTACCTTCCTCTACAACTCTTACTGACTGAAGATTTTTTTTTTTTTTTTTTTTTTTTTTGAAACCATGCTGTCCTGATCTCCTAATTGGATTAACAACTGACACAGTTAGCCCTTCTTTATTGTATATTCTGGTTTAACTAAGACAGACAGTATTTCCTTGCACATAATTAAGACCAGTTATTTATGTATGCAAACAACTAGCACTAAAAGTGTAATTTGCTCCGTCATTTTTGAAGTAGGAATAGCTTTATTTTCTTGACTGTGACTGCTCAGAAGCTTCTGTAACATGAATGCTGCAAGGGAGTGGAGAAATTGAGTACAAACTTCTGGATGATATGCAGCTAGTTATGCTGGCTGCAAGGCAACATTTGGATCACAAGAAATTCATCTACACCACAGTAATGATGAAATGCTATATTAGGAGCCTATAGGCTCAATTTATTTTGAAACAGTAGAAATGTATACCATTTGAAGAAACAGAAAGCAATTACAAAAAAAATAAAAATAAAAATAAAAATAAATAAAAAATATATATTTGTTATTCTTAAACTGTATTAAAAATATTTTTGAAATAAGACTCACCCTTTGGGCTGTACTACATATGGCAGAATAGCTGTCCCTTGTCCCCTGAAGATGGCTTTGTATATTTTGCTTAAATTTTGCTTGAAGATGTTCTGTGCATTGACTGATCAAATAATCACCTTTACTCTTCAGGTTGTTCAAACGATCTTCAAATCCTTCAATTTCTTCCATGATAGCCTAAGAAATAGTTAACATATTTTGAATAATATTTTAAATTTAGAATATGTTCTGATCACTCCTTGTCTTCAGATGTGGAAACAGGTTTTCAGACAACATGTATCGTTACAGTCAAGCTATTATAATATACTTTCATTGTAAAATCATTGTCAAAAGTCTTTACATAGATATTCCACAGAAATGTTTGCAGCACTTTACTTTTGTTGTAACGTGTAAACATTATATGCTCATGCCTCAAAACAGAGTGCCATTTATCTTCCTTTGATCTCCAGGGTTCCATCAAATTCTCTTGTGTCTAATGCTAAGGACAAAACCTGAAGCTGATTCCATAAGCTCTTCAACTGTAGAAAGATCTTTGCATCAGCTTTGGCTGAGCCATTTTTTTTATTCAAAGAGGTTACTTAAAGAATAATACACTAATCACAGTGAGGTAAAAGGTTTCAATATTTGCCCCTGGAATCCTAAGTGTGTATGTGGTGGTGGGGATTGGATTATGTTTTATTTTATTTTACAGAAAGTATCAGTAACTGAGGTAGTGAATGCTTATGACTGATAACATCAGTAACAATACCTTGAATTAAATCAATGGATGAAATATGACAATTTCATACAAGGGAAAAATACTTGAAAATTTATTATTATTTTTCCTTAAAAGTGTCAGAGTCAAAAACACCTTAGGAGTAAAAATACCCTAATCTGCCTTTTTTGGTCTATTTCTTGGAACTTCTCAGAAAGGATATGACATGAAATTCAGATCAGAGTACAACAAAGCTCTTGTGCAGGTTCGATTTGATCCAAGATACAGTGCTACAACAAGGTAAATATGTTAACTGTATTAATGACACTGGTGCTCATTTTCACAGTTAACGGTAGGAGGAATAAAACAGATGAATGAGAAATCACTAGAGCTCTGGAGTGAAGACACAGAAGCAGAGAAGAAAAAAAATAATTTACCCAATAAAGAAGGTTTACCAAAGTACCAAACCCACCTTATGGTTGGCTAGTTGCTGAGTGATTATTTCAAGATTGTTACTCTCCACGAGGTCAGGGCTAACCAGCCTGCTGGACATATGTAGTAACCATTTCTCTCCTTCTTGCAAATCACTATTGTAATCCTCATGTTCTTTTACTCTCACCTCTAAAGTTTCAACATATGCCTGCAGGTTCACAATGATCAAAATTAAAACATAAGAAGAATAAAAACCGAACACCAAGACCTTGAAAGCATAGTAAGAGTCTTCCAAATTTATATTCCTGTGAGTGAGTCCTGTGATTAGACTGTTAAACCAGATACCAATGGGATTAATTGTGTGAATAAAATCTGTGGTACAGAGCAGCATTTTCATTTGGGGTGAAACACCATACTGAGAAGGTTGAGGAAAACAGTGAAGATTCTATTTCTTTAAGAAAAGAAACATTGTGAACTTGACATTAAATTCATTTCAAAATAGTTATTACAGACACTGAGACTGCACATGACCTACAAAATGCTATGGTTAGGTCTGTGCTCCTTAAAGCCTTTGTACATACATACTGCTTGTGACTGTAGTACACAAACCAAGAAAAAATAAATAGAGATATATATTTTTTTTCCCTTTAAAAAAGCTTTTTCATGTACTTTACTGCATTTAAGTCATCAAAATTATGTCTACTACAACAGATACCAGTTTTGTGGTACAAATCAGGTTGTAAAAAATTAAAAAAATCAGCTGTAAAAAAAATAATTGTTGGATGGATGGATTGGAAATTAAAGGGACTTTTAAAAGATAAGTACTAACATGGTTTGTGGAGCTTTTCCTTTTTAGGGGTATAACCTATTAAAAGCTGTTGCCATAATCATACTTCAGGACATATTTAGTATTACGCGTTTCAAAGTACTACTATATATATGTAGACGTATGAATCAATGTTAATTTATATTGTCCTTGCTGAATTAACTTGAATCCATTTTACGGTTCATTTTCTCCAGTGACCTCCATTCAGTAATGAAACTAGATTAAATGAAGTTTGTGTGAGATTTAGCAGAAACAAGAGACAAATAAAAGGTAAGGAAACCTAACTGGCTCTGTGTGCAGGGTGTGACATCACAGCAGTATGAAACAAATAGTCAACTTCTTAAAGAGGGGAAAAATACAGTAATTTGGAAGAACCTTAAGTTTTATTTCTGACTTTTTACCTTTGTTGCACTGCAGAGTTCCTGGTAACTGCTCTGAAGGTCTTGAATGTTGCTCTTTAGAGTCACATCATTCACCAGATCACAAAGTGCTTCTCCCTTTTCAATCACTGATTTTATTGAAGGCTCGTGGGACAGAACGGTCTGCTGTATGGACTACAGTGCAAGCAAGAATAGCAAAATATATATTGAGCACTGAAGATCTATTTCATTCTCTTACCTTTGACCTGAAGTACAGCCATATATCATTCTTTCCAGATGAGAAGAACTTTGCCACTACTATGGGACTATAGTTTTCGAGATATGCCCTGAGAAAACAGCTTTGAAGGAACCTAATAACAATTGATCCTTTTGTGATTGCCTTGTAGCATGTCTAACAGTTTGGAGCTGCTAAAGGAAAGCGAGTTAATATGTGTGAACAGTTAAGGATAAAATTTGCTCTGAGGAACAAATTCTGCAAATAGGTAGGCAATCATCACTAAATCCCTGCCCTTAGGGAGATAATATATAACAGATCAATGCATAAGTCTTTAATATAAAGGGTATCCAGTCTGAGTTCCTGTTGTCATTGTTGCACTACTGGGTCAGACAGCATAGTACATAGCAGTATCTGTCACTTAACAGTGAGATACAAGCTCCTCAAACATGTAGCAAGCAAGAACACAGATCTTCTATATGACTGAGTATTTAAGCTTGCAGGAGGATGGGGTGGGTAAGTGGTTTGAAGAGTAATCCTTGCTGCTGTGTAAGTACTTCTCAGCAACAGCAAAAGCATTGGTATGCTATCAACACTGTTTTAGTCATAAATGCTAAACACAGAGTTGTATGGGCTGCTATGAGGAGAGCTGTCTTCATTCTAGCCAGGCCCAGTATACATCTTATGAAACATATGGAAGCCTGGAGTATTTAATAAAAGCATCATTAAGATAGGCAACAGTTTTGTTCTCAGTTATTTTCTACTCACTTTTACAAGTGGAAAAAAAAATCATCAAAATGTTAATTAAAAACAGAGGAAGCCATAGCAGCTGACTCTCCTGGATGTCAGTTGAACTGGGACATTCAGCTTTAACCAGAAAGATGATTAAGCAAATGTAGATAGGGGAAATGTCTGCAGAGAAGGGAGACCAATTATTTTCTATCCTGGCTTAAATGGAAGTTAACTCTGTTGATGTCAATGGAATTGCTCACGTGTAAAAATAGAAATAAGAATTTTGTTTCATTTTCAAATGTAGAAGTCTTATTAAAACTTTCACGTTGCATATCTATGTGCCCACTCTGGTTCGTAGGTGTAGGCATCATGCATCTTTTCACTTTTTTGCTGATTTAGACACCCAGATCAGAGATATCACATAAATCTATTGAGGACACTTGAACAGACACTTGCATCAGAAGATTTGTTGCAAGTCTATAGGTCAAAATTCATTCAATAGTGCAATGATATGATCGCTTTTTACCTTATATTTGGACAACTGGGCCTTCTTCTCATAGAGTTCACTCTTTGGCTCCACTGGAGCATGTAACATGGTTTGGTACTCTGTGAGCCACTGAGTCTGTGCCTTGTACTTGTCCAAGAACTCCTTTACCAACTGAAGGCATTTTTCTGAAGTCATGTGTTCTTTCCTGATGGAGCCAGCCAACTCTTCAAGCTGTTCCACATGATCACCAATTTCTTTTCTTAACTGGTCAACTTCATTTTCTTCCATGTACTTTATAGCTCGCTCCCCCTTCTCACGGGCAGATTTTAGTAAACTGTGACCTATGTCCATATCACTTAACAGCAGCTGTGAAAGAAATGTTGGTTAACAGAAAATGCATACGAGCTTTTGTCTCTTTCTTTTTGATTGTGTAGTTCTATTATTAGTGAGAGGATAACACTTTATTATTATTGTTATTTATTTATTTTTAAGGACACAAGGAATTGCTATGGAAATTAAATGGACTTTTAATTACAAAATTACCTGAGGTTAACTTGTGAAAAATTAGAAAGAAGCAGGGGGGAAAAAAAAAAAAAAAAAAAAAGAACAATAATAACAACAAAGGAACACTTCTGCTCTACACTGGGCTTGTGAGCATAAACACAGAAACTCAGGTCTATCAGGAGATGATTCATACTCAAACTCTGTAATGGATGAAAGTTTTCACTTAGTGCATTATGTTTATGCTACATGAAACATGAAAAACTCATTTGCAATTCTGAGATTAAACATGAGTTTTACTACTGAATTATTTCAACGAAGTAGAACAGGAAACAATGCCTACTGGTATAAATACGGGAATTACAATTAAGTATATAATATTATAATTACTGGTATAAATACAGGAATGTATACAGGAAACAATGCTTACTTGCCACAATGCATACAGGTATAAAACATACATGGCAGGATGACGTTGGAGGGAAATTTATTCTAAGTTTTAATCAGAAACAAAATATGCCTTATGGCATAAAACATGCTTTATGGAAAGAGATGATTATATTATTTATGACTATTTATGCATAACCTCAACAACCAAACTGTAATGTAATATGTATATTACATGAGAACACAAACTTTTGATCTTTATCCTGTTTACTTCTCTGGGCAGAGTGAAGTCAGACTTTTGAGCAGCTGTTAAGATACGTGTTAAAATATAGGCACTTTTTGGTGCACAGAAACTGAAGACAAACAACAACTGTATTCAAGAACACTGTACCTCTAGTTCCTGCACTTTTTTCTCCATTGCTATTTTATCCAACATGTCAAACTTGGTGATCACATTTCTGAAGTTCTTGTTAGTAGCTCCGTACCAATTTGTGTAAGCACTAAAAGCCAATTCTGATTCCTCCATACTGCGTATCTCTTCTTCCAGAAACTTTATTTGTTCCTTCAAACAGGTATGGAGATTAGGGGAAGAAATGAGAAACACCTTGATGTTTATCATAGCTATTGGTTAGAGAGAGCAATAAATTGCCACTTATTAATAAAACCTGATATACTAAGATTAAATATGTAGTTTTGAGTCCTTTCATATCTAATGGATAATTCTTACTGGGGTCTTGTCAGAGCATACATACCACAATCACTAATGTAAAACTGAGTTAATGCTAAACACTGAAAAGGGACTTATATTTTGCAATTTGTATAGTGACGTGATTATGTTACTATGAAGCACTTTCTACCTAAATTGACCTGAACACTGTACCTTATCCATTCATTTTGGCCCACACCTACATATATATTATCTATATATATATAATATATATTTATATTATATATATAATGGTAACCTGAAAACATTTCTCTAGTAGTAATTCAGCCTTCAAATCTGCTGAATTCTGAATTTCTCTCCTGAAGCTGACAAAAAAGTTAGTAACAACATCTGATCAATACTGAATATTTTTGAAAGAGCTTCAACCTGATTATTGTTCTCTAATGCATTTAGACCAATGAAATCTATGTGTATGTATGGATGTTTATACATATATAGTTATAAATGTATGTATATATTTATATTTACATAGTTATATAAACACAAATATCTATGTGAACATTGTATTATGGAATCTACAGTAATTAATAAAATTTGATAAAATCTAATTAAGAAAGTCTATCTATACTTGTTTCTTAACTGACTATTTATAATTTTATAATGAATACTTGGACCCAGAAGTTGGACTCAATGATCTTTGTGGGTCCCTTCCAACTTGGGATATTCTATGATTCTATGAATCTATAAATTAATTACTTAATCATTACTTACCAAGACATGAAGAAGAAGAGTTTGATATCGAGATGTAAGCTGTGTAGCCTGGCTTCCCATTCTACTTGTAGTAAGACATTCCTCTAGTATTTGCTGAGCTAATATCCCAACTTCCTCCACATCATCTTTATAGATTGTAATTTCTTCATGCCACTTCTATGACAAAAGACATTACTCATCTTGTATGACTAATTCGAACAACTTAAACACAACAGGAATTTAGTTGTAATGGTGAGGAAAGCATTGAAATGAAAACAAATACATGGTTATAAACATGGAGTTACAACAGGAAAATTAAGCAGAATCTGATGAAGGTTAACTGAATGAACATACTGGATGTTTTGCCCCCCACTACTTTGCCCTGGTGTAGCTCCATTTGCAGTACTGACTCTAGGTCTGGGGCTCCCCAGCACAAGAAAGATGTGGACTTGTTAGAGTGTGCAGAGGAGGGACACAAAGTTGATCAAAGGGGTTGGGGCACCTCTCCTGTGAAGAATGGCCAAGAGAGCTGGGGATGTTCAGCCTCGAGAAGAGAAAGCTCCAGGCACACATAATTGCAGCCATTCAGTACTTAAAGAGGGCTTATAAAAAAGATGGAGAGTGACTTTTTACATGGGAAAATAATGATAGGACAAAGGAGAATGGTTTTAAGCTAAAAGAGGGGAGGTTTAGATTAGATGTTAGGAGGAAGTAAATTATTTACTCAGAGAGTGGTGAAGCACTGGAACAGGTTGCCTAGAGAAGTTGTGGATGCCACATCCTTGGAAGTGCCCAAGGTCAGGTTGGATAGACAGCTTGATCTGTTGGGTAGAACCCATGCCCTTGGCATTGGGGTTGGAACTAGATGACTTTTAAGGTTCATTTCAACCCAAGTCATTCTGTGATTTATTTTATGTTTTTACAATATTAAATGGACTGAATTTTATTACAATATACTTAGTATTTTTTTATGAATAATAATAGAAATGCAGGCTGGAATTCCTATACCTTTATTTTTTTTTTGTTGCCCAAATTCTAAAAGAGACCATAAAATATAACCTTGGATATTTACAAATGTGCTTCCTTTGTTTCTTCAGAACCATGTCTTCCTCTTCTAGTGACTAAGGAAAACTATTACATAAACACAGCAGAGACTTCACAACACGGCTTATGACATATTATTTTGTTATTATATTAACTCTTTCCCACTCCAGAACCTCAGTAATATCTTTTCATTCCACAGAGCACAGGAATTCCAGATCTTCCTTATAAGATTTCAACATTGGTATAACCACTGTTTTATAAGTAGAACAGGGGAAATCTAGACCCAGAAGGCACAAAACTCTCTTGGATACATCATTCTGAGTGCCTATACTCAGATGATCGTAATGATTCCTGACATTTTCATGCTAAGCACTGATGTGGAAAGATCACATTCCTTATTTATGTAGTTCGTTAACTATATTCCTTACCTTCATTTGTTGAAGCTGCATTTCCTTTGTTGCTCTGCCAGACTGCCTCCCAGTCCTGACAGCAACATTCTCCTCCAGATCTGTTAGCCAGTCATTAACCTTCTGAAATTTTTTCTCCATTAACCTCAGCCTGCTCACAGTGGCATTTAATTGGCTTCTTGCTTCAGAAAGCCTGTGCTGATAAACTTGCCAATCTTGCCGTACAGACTCCAGGGCTCTGTCTTCTACCTGGGGCATGCCCCAGGGAATCACCTCCTCTCTGGCATGAACAGCAGCATTCAGTAAGGCTTGTCCTTCTGCACAGTGGACCTGCAGCTCCTGTGAAGGCAGAGTTATGGATACATACCCTACATTAGCAGTTTTTACTACACATGGCAAATGAAGCCCTGGTTCTACTTCAGACAAAAGCAGTTATCTATCCATTTCCTTTAGGCATCTATGGTTGAACACACATTACACTATCTCTAAGAAGACCTTGCTGACATGCTCACTTACAAAGCAAATCCACTATCATTATTATTGACAAGAGAGTTGTAGAAAAATATTGACAAAATTTACATTAAATTCCTTCCACTCCTAGCCTTATAATGAGCTCTGAAACAGTAGCTGCCTGAGCTGTCATGGGAGCCTGCAACCCATTCAGCACAAACTTAAGCTCAAAATTTTCAAGCTGTAGCAAACACACTGTAAGATTGATTCTAAAATTAAATTTGTTTGAAAGCAAGGAACAAGATGATGCTTCATTTTATTTATTTATTTTTAATTAACATGCCTAATTATTTCTATGTATGTTTGATATATAATCCCAAAATAATTCTCCATACCTTCTTCCGGATATATGTGTGCCTTTTTTTTTTTTCATGTTTATTAAAACTTGATTAGAAAGTATGCAGGGAATCAATTAGATGAGGGAACCTAATCAGGAAATAATCTGACCAAAATATAGTTAAATGTCTTCTTGGTTTGTATTTGAAATACATACTAAGATTTTCAAACTGGATTCAGATTTTCTAAACTCTTAATATTAAAGTTTATATACAGAGACACTGACCACACAGAGATTTTCTCAGTATTGTAAATAAAGTAATAAATATTTCATAACATGGAAACTCAAGCACAGCCCTTTTCCTAATTCAGCAACAAGCCTGAAAATATCTTTAGTCATTTTAAGATTATAACTGGGAGATTACTGCATTACTTTAGGTTCACCCTTCATTATCACCTGGGGGATTCAGCAAGAATCTTCCCACCTCACCATGTGAGGCAGCCTACATGACTGGAACAACTTAAAGGTAGATAAGTAAGTATTGGACTGTAAGCAATAAAAGGTGAAAACTCAATGAAAAGAATACTTCTGATATTCTATGAAACACAGGGAAAAGAGGTAGTTTCCTCACTATAGGCTAACATCTAAAATAAATTTAGTACTTGCAAGAAACCTGCATTAGTGTGGCAGAAGAATTCATTCAAGTCCTGATGCTTCTTTCTGGAATTGAGCATTAATGTTCCCACAGACTTTACTGGAACCACTTTTAAGCAATGTATTACTTAGATATAACATATTTCTAAGCTGCTCTTGAGGCAAACAGAGATGTATTTTTTTTTGTCCAGCAGTTAATATTATTCTGTTATTTTACAAGTGGGATTTATTTATTATTTTAGTTAGGGTGTTACACATACTGTACCTGTAAGTCTCGGAGTTTTGCCTCCTGTTTCTGGGCATCACCTTCAAGATGTGATAAGCAGTCAAGTTTTTCCTGTTCCTTCTCCAGCCATATTTCAAATGTCTTCAGATGTCTTTGGTACTCCTGATGTAAGTTAAGCAATCCTTCGGCTTTTGTTACTGCTTCCTGTTTGTTAAAATGTTTATACATAAGTGTATCATTAAACTAAAAAAAACATAAATCCAGTACTGAGATCATAGTTTGTGTCTGATGTTGAGCTTTCCTAGAATTAAAGACTAATTGGATTCCGATGATGGTTTGATTGATTATAAGGAAAGAGGGCTCAAATATGGAGATAGAGTTAATTATCCTTAACAATTATTCACCTAAGTTTGTGAAATCTGGGATTTGAAATTCTGATCTGTGTTTAATTTTAAATAAAACCTCAGTTTATAACAACAAAAGATCTGCTTATTTCTTATACCAATTTAAAATGTTTACTGAAGATATTGAAGAGACTATAAGCTTAGGATTTTTTCTTACATTATTATTATTATTATTATGCTAGTAGAGTAATAGTCTACTAAGAGACTATTATATCTAATATCTTCAGGTTTGAAGACTAACCCGGTCCTTTGTTGGCAATTCCTACAGAATGCACTAAGAATAAAACTGCAGGTTGTCCGTGTATGTGAGTGAGCAAACAATTTCACAACTCAGCACTAAAATATTATCATATCTGGAGTACAGAAAGAAATGCATTCTGCATCAGCACAAGACTGATCTTTCCGTTAGCAAGAAAATTATACTACATGTAATTCAGACTTTGGAGGAACTGAAGGGAGCAGGGAGGAAAATTCATATGAAGGTAATAGAGGATGTGTTCCAGGGCAGCAGGCTGAACAATAAGAAAAATGCTTTCACAAACAAGTGTGAATCTATAGTCTGCTTTATCTATTCCTAACAGTTCAGGGCGGTGGGAGAAAGAGTACAGCTGTCCATTTTTAAATGTCCTGTTCTCACAGGGAACAGTGGGTACTGGGAAGAGGGAAAGAGTGACTAATTCTCTTGCCTCTTACCAGTGGCTGCAGAGAATTTCAGGTCTTAGTCTGCTCTGGTTTGGACCACAAACACTTGCAGAATTTTGCCAGGTTTTTCACCTGGACAAGGGATTATTAAATGGAGAAGATTTCAAGTGGCAAACTCAAGGCATACATTTCATTATTTACCAAATTAGTATTTTCCCCTTATTTTTCTACTCTCCAGCTAGTGCCTTTGAACAACTTCCTAATGGTTAAATGTAGTCTAGACACATAACATCATCACCACAACTGGGAGTGGGGAAGACCAGAAGTCATCCAGGGTATTAGGTGGAAAGAGAAAGATGGGATGCTTATCATTATATTAGGGAAGACATACAGAGCTCTTGCCCCTATGAACAACCATTTCTCATCATTCCCATACTGTTAATCAAGCTTTTTCCATACAATTAGTCAATACAGGCATTCTGTACAGCCTTCTGCAAGAGTAAAAGCTGCAGGAAAAGGTAAATTTTAGAGAATCCCCATGCTAACAGGTATCCACTAGGTATCCACTGATGTTTCATGAGACTACACTCATCTCTCCAGCAAGCCTGAGCTCATTCTGAGGAAGTCCATGGATGACAGTACAATGCATTCGTTGTAGTTGAGGAAGGGAGTACCATGAAACAGGCAATCACTTACACATCAGAAAAAAAAAAGAAAAAACAAAAACAAAAACATGAATTTTGGCCCTTTGCACAGGAAAAAGACATCCTTGAGACAACAAAATACAGCCTTACTACCCTGGTGTCATGAAGAAAAGTGATATTTCTGATGATACATTTGGCATGGTTTAATCAGCACAGAAAAAAAATGCGTTAACTGGAGGTAACAACCTAGCCTTACTACATGTACCATCAAGTCTTTTATTATTTCTTCTATATCATACTTTATGCCCTAATCTTTTCAATTAACACTTTCCAGTAAATGTAGTACTTACTAGAACAGAACAGAACATCCCAAGTTGCCCCAGGGATGATTAAGTCCAAGTCCTGCTGGGTCTTTCAACTTTAGAGTCAATTTACTTGCTAATAAGGTTTGTGTTGAGCAGCAAGATTCTATTATTGTCAACCATTTTTGATTTACCTGCTCATATGGTTACATTTATTGCAAAACCTACATTTATGCAAACCACAGATATTCAGAGGTGCTTCCAAATTTTCAGTCACAACAAATAAAGTCATATCTTCACTGAAGTCAATTAGATTTTTGGCATGGAATTCCTTGACACTTTTTTTTTTTTTTCTTCCAGATTCAGAACTTCAGAAACTTTTTGAAAATATCTAGAGCTCAGTGGTACAAAAAGATAGATTGATAAAGCACCTTGATAACTTTCTGTCACATACATTAAGTTACAGCTTCCCCCAGACTTTTACTCTTCATTTAACTCTAATAAATAATAATAATAATAATAATAAAGAAAAGAATTCCTCTGCTTCCTAGTGGAAAACAAAATGTAATGGAATTCTATAAAGAAAAATTGTACCCTCGTCCTATCTTTGAGCAACTTGTACCGCTCCTGAAGGTCCTGGAGTTCAAGCTGAGTGACATAGTGCTCAGCCATTCCACTGCCTTTTAATTCAATTGTCTCCAATAGGCTGCTGTGACTTAACACCTCTTCATTGAGTAGCTGCAAAACAGCATGAGAATGTATGAATAAGCAGCATTAAAATAAACCACATTAATCTTGCAGTTACTCAGACTTTTATTGCTTGTAAGGTGATACGCGTTTGTTGCTAGTTTGTTGTAAAGCAAACACACCTTTGCTTTGCTGAGGGCAGTGTTTTTTTCCCTCAGTTCAGCATATTGCCTTTCAGAAGCATTCATGCTTGCTTCTACTTTATCCATCCAGCTGGTAAACTGGCAAACATCATCCTGGTAACTTGTCCATTTGGAGAGAGCTCCTTCCAGTTGACTGCAATTTAAGAATACGCATTTGTTGTGATACTGAAGTTTCAGGTTCTCATGCTATTTGAGTCACTCTAGACTATATTTGTAGGACTTGTATCACAAGCTAAACAGACAGCCATTAAAACCCTACAGGTTTTAACTAGGAGCATTGGTTGTCCAATAAAGAGAAATGAAGATTTCAAACTTGGAAGTTTAAAGACGTCTGTTAAAGTGATGTAGCTAGCTGATGTGTGCAATTTTTAGTAAATAAAAGAACAGGAAGAATAAGATCCAGAGTCAGAAATTTTCTGCCCTGCATTCTAATACTTAATTATTCGATTGTTTTAAATTGAAATATTTCAACTATTTATGCTCCACCATAGAAGGCTGCATTTTTTTTCCTGAGTTTCTTTATTCTATCACTTTAAACATCACTACTTTGAGCATCTTTATTGGATATTGTAATTATGGTACCTCCTGTGAAATGCTAACAAGTGGAAAAACAGACAGAACCTCGACAGAACAACCATTACTGTCCATGTTAAGATCTTATCATTTCTGACATTTCAAGGCATTGAACACAAATCAAAATGAAAGTTACAAAACAATTATGAACATGCAATCCATTTTTAAGAGTATACTGACAATAAGTGTTAATAAAGTTTAGTTCCTCACTGTCTCCTCCCCTTTTTCTATTTCAAACTAATAGGTCATTTAAGGCTTCTAGACCTGCAATGTTAGGCACATGCAGTCATTTTACATAAATTTGTCTCCTGAATTAATAAAACACTGTGAATTAACTTTTCCAAAAATTCGACAGTCAAAAATTTGACTATCAAGCATCATTGTGCACCTCATATCCTTTTTACCTCTTGCACTGGATACAAGCTGACAGAAGAGAAGCCCAGTTGTCCTTAAGGTTATGCAACTGCCGTTCAATCACTTGTACTCCCTCCAGGGAAGTATTTTGTAGAACAGATTCTCCTCTTGTCAGAACCATTTTCATTTGGATTTCTTTTTCTTGTTTCATTGTTAGCAGTCCCTAAAATGTGAGAAGATATTGTTCCATTTTTTCGTTATTTGGGTATGAATATGCTAACTAGATTCACTGGAAAATTAGCTAATCAAATTTAGCAGCTTGTAGAAACAGTTGGTTAGAAGAGGGACAGTAGTTTTCATGGCTGGGCTTCAAAGGATCAGGTATGTTTCAAAGGGTAGGTTTAGGCTATTGAAAAAAATAACTTTAGTTGTCAGGTAAGCTTTCATGGAATTTATGCAGGTACTTGCACTGTATAAGCCAAAGTATAGGGACACATTCTGAAGGGAACACTGTTTAGATGGAAAATGGGAGGATTTACTCAGAAATAAAACAAGATATGATGAAAAAGCTCTTCTACAGAGCTTCTACAATTCTCGGATCTATCTGCAACACAAGTATAACAACATAGAAACTCAGTAGACTATCAACAATGGCAGCTTTGAGACCAGCTCCGAGAGCTGTGCAATTGCAAACTAAAAGCTTCCAGCACTATGTAAAACCATGGAAACCCTGCAAGCATTAATGTGAAACACGCAATGAACAAAAGACAAAAAATGATTTTAGTATTTTGCTAAAATGTCTTGCTTTTTGTGGTATCCTTATAATTTGGAGTGCTTGCCTCAGATTTTGAGCTGTAGCCAAAATATGGACATCAAAGTATTATTTTTTGAGCACTGCCCTTTAACATATTCTGGGCAGTGATATTAACAGACTATAGGTCTGTTTACGTACCTCCAGCTTTAACATCCGGCTGTCCAGAACATTCTTGTCAGCGGTGGGATGACAGTAAGACTCCAGCATGTGAACTGCATCAGCCACCCAGTCTTGGAGGTCTTTGATACTGTGAGAGAACTGTTGGTGCTCTGCTACGACCCTATCCATTCTGGAAACCTTCTCCTGCAATTCATACTGCAATTAGTATCAGTAGCTAGTGAAAGGACTCTTTATTTCCCATATATATTCAAGGATGTTAGAACAAGTTTCATAAACTGTACACAGCAATTCTCTTCATACACTGATAATAACGAATACACTTAATTGAACATGGAATGAATTTTGAACACATAAAGTCACACTAGTTTTCCAATCATAATATAGTAATGAAAATTTCAGAAATGCCCTCTTTTGTTTTCTAAATCTAAAGTTTTATCACTTTGTTTCCTCTTACACAAAGTAGATAAGTTTTTTTTATTTTCCATTGTTTATTAAGCATCATATCTAACTAATTACATTTCAGTGTTTCATCTGAAGATAACTTGTGAAATCTGTCAATACACAAGAAAAATCGAAGTATATGAAGTTATGCCACTAGAGCAACACTATTTCATTGATATTGGAATAGAAAAACTTTTTTCCTCAGTAACTCCAACTGGTTCCCAGAACCAGAAGAACAGCTCCCACCTATTCTTCTGAAGAATCACTGACACACACTCGTATCAAAATAAATACTCATTACAGTGCTACAAGGCCCAAGATTAAGAGGAGAACTTAACAGATTGGCAACAGAAAATCACCAAACCCAGCTCCCCTAGATTTTGAAAGACATATTTTTTTGTTTTGTTTTGTTTTGTTTTCAGGTGCAACTTATTACTAATCTAAAATGTCTTGAATGTGTTTGAAAAAAATCAAAATCACAAACACCTTGTCAGGACAAAACTGTTGATAATCAGGAGGGCTTTTTTATTATTATTACTTTAAAATAAAATAAATAAATAATCAAAATTCTATTTTGTTAACAGTCCACGAAATTATACAGGTCCCTATTTCTCATTCTTTAAAGCCAGTGCAAGCTCAGGCATACCACAGAGCAAATGAGCAAGACAGCTATTCACATTTCAGTCTTTTTCTCCACAAACATAAAAGGAACAGCTTAAAAGCACATACACTGGGTGCATTACCTTTGTCAGATTACTTAGAGAAAGATATTGAGAAGACAACTGAGACACTCTGCGCATAAAGCTTTTGCTGACAGCTTGCTCTTCCCACAGCTGCTGAGCTTTCTCTTTAAGCCTGTTGAGCTGATGCTCGTGGCAGCTTATTTCCTCAAGGACAGACTGTAAAGCACAAGCACATTAATATTACGAGGGCTGGGGCAAGGAAGCAGGCTTGAAGGCCCCATGAAATATAGAAATGACAAATGGCACATGTACTGTGAAAGGCACACCATACAGCTATAGCAATGAAGCAGCATGTTGTAAGAAACTTGGAGATGGGAACTCTGATGGAACAGGACAACAGCAACCCCTGAAACTAGTTCTCATCTTATTTAGAGTTTAGGATGCCAGAATGATCATGATCTTGTAAAGCATCAATGAGGCCAGCAGGATGGGAGTGGAAAAGCTGGTTCTGCTAAAAGGTTTCTAAGAAGTCACCTGCAACTTCTGGTGTTCTCTCCTCTTGGAAGGAAGATCATGGAGCCTACTGCTACTTCCTTGTACCATCTTCTCAGTTGTGCTCAGCCACTCTGCTAGAGGCTCAGCAGTTGCTTCAAAGTCCTTCATCTGGATCTTTAAGTTCTGGGAACATATGCAATATACAAATTTATAAAGTCCCCCTGCAATGGGTATAGCTGTAATGGACAATCCACAGATTAAGTACACACAAAGTACACACATACTATTGCAGCCAAACACTACCACAGCTGTTCAAAATAAATGGCACTGGCTCTGCCCCTGCCCATACCACAGTTAGATACTGCAAGAAAAGTCTGAGAGAGCACTTCTTCAAAAAACAAAACAAAGGCAGCAATGCGGTATGTCTATACAGTTGAGAGAATGAAGCAAATTTTTTCTGAATTGAAAGCTTTACAGATTATATGAGCTTTGACTCAGTATAAGTGTATCTCACATAGCAAAGAGAGTCTGAATCAAGGTTACTTTGGGATGTAAGTTACCTTACATATACCTGCAGTCATTAACAGCACCCCCCCTTAAATGGGTTGACATTATTCCTAGAGCCTGTATGACTAAGCTCAACCCAGTCCTGATGCTCATTTCTAATTATATTTTCTTTTAGTAGACAGTTTTAAAAATATATGTGTAAGATATATGTAGGCATTCCTTCAGCCTGCGTAATTTTCTTAAAGGTTTATGCTGCATTATAAAAAACAGCACCTGAAATAATTCTTATGTAATAGAAACCTGAACAGCGCAGTTCCTATGCCCTAGTTACTATTTTATTTTCAGACTGACTTTGTTTTCTTTTTAGCTATAGCCTTACCACTTATGTTTCAGAATGTTAGACTAGGCCTATGAGACTGAAAAATACCTTCCCATGGCTACCCTGAGACAAATTAAGTTCTTGCTACTTGTGAAATTTCTTAAAAACAAACAAACAAACAAAAAACACAAAACTAAACAAAACTTTTCTACACGATGTATTTAATCTATTTAAACTTTTGTTGTTGTTGTTGTTTTGTTTTGTTTTGTTTTTCTCAGCTGTCTAGACTGTTCTGATTTGAAGCAGGAAGGCCTAAGAACTTCAATTCTCCTACATGATGCAAGGAATTCCAGAGAAGACCTTTTGACCTTAAAACCTATGACCTTAGAAGAGATTATGTTTTAAATATATTCACCTTATGTGCTGGTTGAATTGTGAGCTCTGAAAAGAGAACAGCACTAGGGTTTATTTAGAAAGTTGGTCAGATTTATCATTACATGTCACCAGTTCGCAGTAAGAACAACAAAGTTTACCCACTGTACTGAGTCTTCAATCAGCACTGCTGTCAGAACTCTGTTAAAACGGTATTTGAAAAAGAAAATGTGTTTTCATGAGTTTTAATAATTGAGTATTTTAGATGAAACTCATGTTAATGAATTTGAGCCATTGCTATCTTTTCTACTTTCTGTTAATCTGAACAACACCTTCTGCATTAAACATCCCACTTATAGTGGATTCATGTGGGAAGGGTAAACACAAGTACAATTTAAGTAAAGTGAAAGAATAAGACTTCCTGAAAGCAGCTATTTATTCTGTCACACCATAAACACTTACTGCTATGGCAGGAAATCTAAATTGTAAGGACCTCTATTAAGATGAATGTGTTTTGAAACAAAAAGTGAAGAGGAAATTTAGATCAAATATTTCCCTGTTGTGACTTGCTCAGTACCTCCAATGTAGATTCCTTCTGGTGGAGGTTGCTGATTAATTTTTTCCAGTCTTCTTTAGCAGTAGCAGATTTTTCCCAGATAACTTTAGCCTTCTCCTTTGGTAAAATAGAGCACAGCAGTTCTCCTTTGGATGCTACCTGGTTTAGTTTATGTTGTCCATTCTCACTTTCCGATAAGAATTCCTAAAAATGATAATAAAAATGATAATAAAATAAGTTAATTGGTTGTATTCAGTAAAAGCTCTTTTTGTTAATTTTGGGTCCCAGTAAAGGTGAATGGCAAGGTCACAGAAAACTTAACAGAGATTGGAGTTTACTGTTTCTGCATGTTAATTTTTTAATTCGTATTTCAGTATATTCCATTTTATTATTATTCACATTTATATGGGACATTCATATGAGGGACAATCATTTATATTATAGGGACAACAGCTACTTAATCCAGAAGTGCCATGCATCTAAATAATGTATATACTAACTCTTGGTTTATCTGTATGTTCTGCACTTCATGAGACATTACCGGTCATTTAACAGGGCATTATGCTTCCTTAAATCTTCACAGTACAGAAAGTGATAACACTTTCATTTCAGGAAACCAGTATCCTGGCACAGCATGACATGTAGCTGCAGATACATGCAGGGGTAGGGTCCTGCTCTGAGGGAACACAGGAGCCCACTGGAGACAGCCATACTGGACTTCCCATGCGTGTGTAGGGGCAGGGGTTAACAATCAGACCCTGAGCAACATCTGAGCTGTGTGATTTATCCTCCATATCCTCAGGGTACCTTTCTTGACTCAAAGTATTTTTGCTCACAGAATTCTTTCACAGTGTTTTTATGCAAAAGCTATATGGAAATATATGAGTAAATATTAGGTACTGTAAGGAAATAGCCAGATTTTTAAATTCCAATGTGTTGGGATAGCGTTCTTATAACCTGTAATTATTAAAAGATTTTGTGAGGCTTTAGGACTCAAGTGAATTTAGCAGTTCTAAATATCAATGAAGTTAATTTTAAACTATTATTATGCTTACATGATACACAATTAACTTAATATTCATAATAATCAGTTTACATCCATGCTGTAACCAAAGGGCTTGATTAAAAAATTACTAAGGTCCTGATTATGTGTACCATTGGAGTTATTATCAGAGAATGCAAAGGGTCTGTTAGCTTTGAAATACTTGGTCCAAGCTCTTGCTTTATTAAAATCAAACGTGATTGCCTTGTGACTTAATGATATCAAAGGTGCTAACAGACAGAATATTAATTTAAAATAAATTTGTAAGTTTATATAGGCTCCCACGACAAGCCTGAAAGTATTAAAGCAGTTACTACATGTAAAAAAGTTTATTTAATTTAAAGTAGCTTTCAGGGAGAAGGAGATCCAACTAGGGTCTTATGTTATGAATAGGCTGCAATAATAAAGAAAAAAAAATAATAATAATAAAAAAAGTCTTACCAGTCTTGGAAATTGTTTTTGCTAAAACTCTTTTATCTAATTTCCAAAACAACTGGATTTTATTTTATTTTTAACCCTTGTATTTACTCTTAAAACATTCTCATATTGGGATAGTAAAAAAATTGTCACATTAATAAACTGTTGTTTACCCTTTTAAATAAACCATTTAAGCAAGGGAAAGAAAATTTACCAGAAACTGGGGGAAGTGATTTTGGTCTTGGTATTTTCTGATAGGAAAAAAAAAAAAAAAAAAAACTGATAGAGATTTCTTCTGTCATACTGTGTAACTGAAGGTTAAATAATCTCATTATGTACTTCTCATTTCTTGTTCTTGCACTATAAGGTCTCTCCTTTCATAACTGAGAGAAAAACTTTATATGACTTTGAAATAATTCCAGGTTTTAAGTCCCAGTTCTGATGCCCTACCAATTTTACAGTGCTGTCCTAATTTCAAAACACGTTTTTCCATATTGTAATATAAAAGAAAAATAAAAAAGGAAAACTATAAGAGGCAATGACTATGTGTAAAGTATAGTATGACAGCTAAATTAAATGATCTAGATTCAAAAAGAAAGAGTAAATGTTTATTTCATTACAGTTAGTCACCTTTACTGTCATCAATAACATTAACAAAAAAAATGATCTGAATTTTGTAGGAAAATGATTGAATGGCTAATTTCTGTAGAGTTACCTGTATTTTCTGTAGACTCGCTGAAGCTTCACTGATATTCTGAGGTACATCAAAGCATTTGGCTGTGGTGACTTTTGCGTTGACCAGCCATTGCTGGAAGTCCCTGAAAGTTGTCCGAAATCTTTGCTGCAAGATCTGCTCTTTACTCTGACATCCTTTGGAAGCTTGTAGGCAAAGGCTAGGTTTACCACATCAGGGAAGCAGAAGAGAGAAAAGGAAGAAGGAAGGGAAGGACTCTGTTAGGTGACAGTGAAATTCAGAGAAATTACTTATTTCTCTGAATCAAACCTGGATTCCTTTTACCAACTGCAAGCAGATAATTAAGGCACCAGGAAATCCATTAGAAGCTTTCAATTCCTTAAAAGTGAAGTATGTAAATTGGGATATAGCTGTCACAGATATGATAGTTAAATTTTTACAGAGTGATTCAGTACCCCTAAGAATGAACAGTTTCTTCAAGCCTTTTTCTCTCTAGGGACAGAACATGAAAATACAGAAATTACAATATGAACTTCCACAGTTTAGTTAAGTTCATAATATTAGAAGGGATCAACCTAGGTCATCATACCCTTCTTCTGTAGTTACAGAAGCCAAAAGCTACAACCCATGCAAGAGACAAAAGAATCTTGCACCTGAAATGCAGGTGTCAGTCAGCTACAGTGACCTCAGAGAAAGTAAGAGAACAAATAAACATTAGCTCCCCTTTTTCAATGAACTGGCAGGTAGGGCAGGAGTATAGTGAAGGACAAAATTAAGAAAAAAAATTTAGACAGCTGTTATAGCTTCCTCCTTTCTCAGGTAAATGAGCTATAGCTCTACCTCACAGTTTATTATAAGGTTTCCTCCTGTGGACATACAGCTGTGGACATACACTGGCTTAAGCTCAGTGTGGTGGTTTTACCGTGCTAGGCAGTTGAACACCACAACCGCTCTCTCACTCCCCCTCCTCAGATGAGGAGGGGAAGAAGTAAAGGAAAGAACAACTCACGGGTTGAGATAAGGATGATTTAATTAAAGAGGGGAAAAAAATATATATATATATATAATTAAGGAAATATTATTATTAATTAAACAATTCAACTAAAGGGAAAAAAGGGAAAGGGGAAAAGGGAGGGGGAAAGGGAATAACTAAACAAAACAAGTAAAGGCTATGAGGAAGTGCAGAGGAAAGAAATTACTCTCTACTTCCCACAAATGAGCGATGCTTGACCACGTCCTTGAAGCAGGGCCTCAACGCACGTAGCCAGTGTTCGGGAGGAGGACAGACGTTTTCGCAACGAGAGCCCACCCCTCCCCTCTTCTTCCTTTTTCCACCTTTTATTGCTGAGTGTGACATCATATGGTATGGAATATCCCTTTGGTTGGTTTAGGTCAGCTGCCCTGCTGATGTTTCTTTCTCACTTTTTGCCCACCCCCTAGGAGGGTCAGAGAGAGTCCTGATGCTGTGCCAGCACTGCTCAGCAGCAGACACAACACTGGTGTGATACCACTGCTGTTCTAGCTACAAGTGCAGAGCGCAGCACTGTACGGGCTGCTGCAGGGAAAGTTAACATCCCAGCCAGACCCAGTACACTCAGTTTGTTGGCATAGCTTGGGTCTTAGAAAAAACACAACTATTTTCTACAAATGCTAATTGAAGCCAATATTGCTAAAATTTTGCAAAATGTTAAAATGTTAAAAACATTATTGACACTGATAACAAAATAATGATTCTAATCAATGTCTACATCTATTTCAAATTCCAAAATTCTGATTAATGTTTCCCTAAAACAAACAAACAAACAAACAAAAAAACTTGGATACATACACATATGGGATTGGTTAACTATAAACAAGATGAAAATGTACCTGTTGTACTCCTTAATCAACCCTGAAACTTTTGAAGAATAAGTACTCAAATCTCTGGAAAATCTACAGAGATCATTTAACTGAGTCTTGATCTTATCTATCATGTGTTCAGACTTCACCAGGTCATCCAATGTTTCCTGTTAAAACAAAATAAATGAACAATATTGGTAAGTAAATAATTTAAAAAATACAATGAAAATTTATAAAATTTAATTTCAACTTCAGTTGTAATCCATGTGTGTCCATTTTTGAGAGCATTCTAGCAATCAAGCACAGAAGCTTATTTGAAATTATGAGCTTCTATAGACTAAATTTCTGGACACTTCAACTTTTTTAGTTCAAAACGTTCTCATAGAAGAGTTTAAGATATGCACCTTGTTTTAATAAATGATATATAATATATATCATTATTATATAAATATATAATATATAGTATTACCAAATAGCTGTACATATGAAATTATGTACAATTAGGGAATAGCAAATAATACCAGTGCATATGATTATAATTGTCCTTTTGGCTTGAGTTTAGTATGCTCAATAGAAACAAGCTGTACCAAAACAAAACAAAACAAACAAAACAAACAAACAAACACCCAAACAAAAACAAACAAACAAAAAAACTTGTAATAGCTTTGACATTTTGACAGAGGCTTTCTTAGTGTAAAAGCACAGCTGCTCACAGTTCTTTGAGGGTTACTGGCTGTCACTGCTGCACTGTTTTTGGAAACAGCTAAGTCAAGAAAAAAGTATTTATATTTACTTAGCAAACGTCACTGGGAGGGGTGTGATAACTACTCCAACAAAAACAGTTCTCATGTTGACGTACACAGTGTCTCCACTGCAGCACCCTGCCAACTACTCCAGCATGATTAGCAGCGTAGACTTGGCTCCTCACATCATTAGAAACTAAATTCTTCTGGCATTCCTCTTAAACTACCAGGGAGAAAAGACAATATTCTAGCTAGTTACATTCACCACGGCAAAGGTTCTACAGTGAAGACATGCCAGAGTGTTTGGCATGCATAGATCAGTTTGGCTACATCTAAGTCCTGATCTGGAAGAAATATATGTATAAATATAAGAAACTGATCACAAGAAAGTGACGAGAGAGTAGAAGGGGGATAGGGGAAGTGGAACAAGGAATTCCCTCCATTAAGTTTCTGAATATATGCAAAATGATGATTGAGAATATACATAGTAAATAGTTTGTGATTACCAATCAGCACAAAATTGTATGTTCAGGAAATATACAAGTTATGTATGTGAAAATAGAAAAAGGTTTTGAAAATACCACAGTTTCAAAGATTAAAAAACAAACAAACAAAAAAACCTCACCAAATACATTTTCACTGTAAAATATTATCTGACTCTGTAATAAACTGATATGCACTTGTGTAAAATAAAACTTAAAACTAGTAGCAAGGGTCTAGCAAGACAACAGACTTAGTAAGAACAGCAAATGATCAAAAGCCTGGGATTCAGATAATGCGTCTGTCGCCCATGTCTGTTGCCTTTGTGCTTGTTTTATATCTCTTTTATTGAAAAAGTCTGTGGAGTTGCAAAATTTTTTAAAGATCTATACTATGTGTTTCTGCAAAAGCTAAAATAAGAATAAGGGCTGTATATTTTTTGTAGTACCTGAACTGCCAGGAAAAACAACAATCTATTTTGACATAAATAATTATCTGCATTGAGTCACTCACACACCAGAAAATCTGTTCAACTATAATTAAAAGATACTTGAAATAGTCACGATGCTGATAAACCACACAAAATAACATCTGAATTAAGTGCTTATGTAATAACAATGATGTTTAGGGAAAAAAAAAAAAAAGAAAAAAAAAAGGAAAAAAAATGAAAAAAAGTAAGCTTTTTTTGTTTATCTACTTTGTTAAAGTGCACACAAGACTTTTTTGGAAGCATTAGGAATGACAACAAACTGGCCATTACTTAAAACAAGATGTTTTTTAACACTTAAAACAGAGATTACTTATGGCAGGAATCACTGTAATAATATATATATATTTTTTCTTTTTTTTCCAAAAGAAACATAACCTAAGAGTATCACAGGGGTTCAAATAATCTGTTTTCAATGAAATCTATCAGTTTCAAATGACTTACCACAATAACTATTAAAAGATTTTTTGATGATATACAACCTTAGGCATAACCTCTTAACAAGCAGGAACATTTACTTGAAAAACAGATTACATTTAGCTATGGCCATACAGAGACACTGAATCACTAATAGGACTGTTTCAGTGACAGATATAATTTTGAATCTGAGAATTACAAAAATAATTTGCTGAATACCAGGTGTACGATCTGTTGCTATTATGTTGTACATACGAAAAGGAATAGAGCTTGAGTATGGGATAACACAGTGAGTTTGCTAATTCTGAGAATTAGGAAATGCATCTTTAATTTGTGGCCTTGGCTTGCATGACAACAGAATTGTTATGTGACAGTGGAAAGTGAATGCTGCAGTGCTATTTTACATTCACAGTGGGACCCATCCCTGGAGCCCAAATGGAAGGACTATTGTGCTGACTGCATTTCTTCAAGCTATTATTACATAGTACAACTGACCGTAATAAGTCGTTTCCTCTGCATTTTCCTCCTTACCTAAAGTTTACGACTTTATAATCTAAATAAAGCTTTTCACATAGAGCTACAGTACATACATGGCATATATAGTACTAATACTACTAATGTCCTTTGAATTTAGTATTTTTCATTTGTAAAATAAATAAAAAAAAAATCAAAGAAACATCTGTTACATGTTGATGATAGTTCCATATCTTCCTTCCCTGTTTAAAAACATAACCATAGAAGACTGCATACTTGTACTATTTATTTACTTCAGTGTAGTGTCAGCTTTGTTACTCCTACTGTTATGTACTGGCACTCAAACAGGCAGGTTCCATCAGTCTGTTTCAGGGAATTCTGTGGAAGGGGAAGCCACAGAAATAACTTGGCACAGTCGATGGAGGAGGAGGAGATTTATAATCTCAGTTTAAAGAGAAAATATTTGTTTTTTTTTGAATGTTTCTTCACTGAAAGGGACAGAAAGCAAGCATCACATACCTCTCTTCTTTTACTGAAACTGAACACTACCCTGAAAGGAAAGGAAAAGATACAATGTATCTTTCCTCTACTTCTGTGATTCACAGAAATTGAGATACGTACAAACATAACTTGAATGTTGCGTATATATATATATCATGTGTGGGGGTGTGATACATACACATGAAATATTTGCTAGAAGACACTCAGGAACTCCTTTTCTATTTCTCTGAATTTCACTACATTCCATAGCAGAGCAATTAGCAAAAATACCTGTTTAGAATATAACTTCTTTAAATGCTGGACAAGATCTTAACATGTATAGTGTGAAGAATATTTCAAGAAATGAAAAGTAGAAACTCAATACATGCATGAGAAATTGTGAGTTAGAAATCACTCCAGCTGCTTCTTGGCTTTTAGGAAATACTTCACATTTCCCTGATCAAGTACTATTCTGGCTCGAAACACTGAACAACTTGAAGAGAAGTTCAGAGATAGTTCCTTCATTTTCTTAAAGGCAAGCTTTGTTTTAAATGTGTAGGATCCAAGCAGCATTTGCTAAGTGTAGTACAGCTGAGGCCAAAGACACATTTTTTGTAAACAGTGCTTGCTCTGCTTACAATCACAGAAGTTTGGAAGGTTGGGATTTCAGAGGGAGATTTTCAAATATACCTCTTATTTTTTTCTACCTCTCCCATTACTTGATAGTGCCACTTGGCAGAAGTTTTCTGCCCGCGATACCTGTACATTTACAACCGGAAAAACACATGCAAAAGAGAGGCGACCTTACTTTCTCCTTGCGCCAGCTTTCCACAATCTCGGTGTCGGTGTGCTGGCCATCGAGGGGGGTCAGGCTCTGCGACCAGGTGGCCAGCAGTCCGCTGAACTGCTGCACGGCCTCCTCCAGCTGTGCAACCTGCGCTGCGAACTCCTGCTCCGACAGGGCCATCTGGCTCAGAACATCCCGCAGGCTTTGCTGGCTCTGGAAAGCGCTCTCTTCCCACTGCTTCCAGTCCGACTGCAGGGCCTGCATCTCGGCAGTGAGGACATGGCACCCGTCGGCAGTCGTGCTGCGCTTGGCTGCGGGAGCCAGCGTCTCCACTCGGCTGAGGCGGCCTGCACCAATCTGGCGGGAGTCTACCAGCTCCTGCAAAGCAACATTGCCATGGTAACTTGCTACAGCTGGAAAAGGGGGGGGGGGGGGCCCCCCCCAAACTGGGGGCAGCATGCAGAGGGAATGCGCAGCACTGTGCCGAGCAGCGGTTTCGGCAGCAACACTTTCACGACACCCACGCCGCGTGCAGAATGGCAAAACACAGCCAGAGGCAAGATGAAAATAAAACTCAGTCAAGGGACCGTGAGGGCTTTACAGTGGTTGCAGAGTGGTTCTAAAACTTTCATAAGTTTAGAGGAGAAAGAACTATTTTTTTATTTTTTTTTTTTTAAATACCGGAAAGTATTTTTAAGGGTAAGATGCAGAAAGGAACTGATTTGAGATGTTTTACATAACAAACACTGCTACAGAGCTGCACGTAGCAGTTTTAAGAACATTACTGTGTTGCTGAAAAAAAGCATTCTGTAGCCTACTCATGATCTGTGATGTGCCATAATTGGTTACACATGCTTTTTGTTGTTGTTTCTGGTTTTTAATAAATTCTTTCTAGAGTGTTCTATTTAATTATTACACAGGCTACGAGGATTTTTATTTTTAGTTTTCAGCTTTAGAAGCTGGAAAATATAAATATCATCCCAATATAAATATCATCCCAATCACTGCATGCCAGAAAAAATGTTATTTATTTCCTTTGTCTTATGAACTAGAAACTACTGTCTCCTCCCTTTCTCGTATTATATGTGGGGAGTTGGAACACAAAGCAGACTAAAAGCTTTTCAGGACTAAACAACAAATCTATAATTTGGTATGGCTATCCTGAATCCTCATCTACTCTGTTCACAGGCCCACCCTCAAATTTAGGAGCAGGCTAAAATGCTGTTAGCATGACTATTTGAATGTAAACATCAGGCATGAGCAAAACATGAAGTCTGCATTAATGCTGTGTTCAGAAATGTGTATGTTGCTCAGACAGTCAAATGCCTAGGAATGGATGGACACACAGAGATGCCAGGATAATGAGAGTATACATAGAGAGGCAACACACATTTCTACTGTGTTTGGGGATCCTTGAACTGTGTTATACATCTCCATTTCATGAAAATCACAAAAGGTTGTTTCTGACTGATTCAGACAACACTGTTTATGGAGAAAACATATTTGGACATGAGGACAGAACAGTATTCATTAATTTGCTAAGCCATATTTTTCTGTGATGCCGCTGGGCTTCCACTCTTGCAAATAGTTTCCACGCATGCAGTGGCTAACTCAGGGCTGACTGTACTTTCACTCCATCAGTTTAATATGGCAAGGCAGGCAAAAACACATCACAGCTTAAAAAAGCTGCTTTCAGCTCACTGAAATATAATCACCACTTCACATACACAAAGAGCAAGATCCCACAGGTTTTTGGCTCTAGCCTATTTTAGAGCATAGGTCCTGAATCACAGACAAAATCATGACAGCTAATATTTCTTACATTGATTTTGCCCAGTTTTTTCTGTATCATTGATGAATCTCCAGTTGCATCTGACCAGCGGTGCAGCTCTTCCTTTGCAGAATGGAGCCAGTCTGTGAATTCATGCACAGCATCAAGGTATAGCAAATGATCCTTCACAATATCTTCTACTTTCTTCATTTTGTTCTATTTTCCAGATTTAAAAACAAAACAAAACAAAACAAACAAAAAAACAAAAAGCTGTTAAATTGGTAAAACACTCTCCTGGCTTGTGTCCAGACTTTAAGGATGTAATATCACAAAGAACCACTCTGCATCCATTTGATTACTGAGCAGCAGAACTTATAGCAGCTTATAGCAGGTTGCTCTGGACAGGAATGCTGGTAGAAATATAGCTTTTTTTTCTTTTTTTTTTTTTTTTTTTTTTTTTTTTTTTTAAGAAACAAGTCTCTATAAATGCTAAGCAAAGTCACTGAGATGTCCCATACGAAGCCCACAAATGAGTTCTGCTGTTTAAAAGTGCAAAAGGTTTTTATGGTGCTGAGTCCTTTTTTAGGAATCAGATCAGAAGTAGTAGCTATCTCCAGGCCATATACCTTGTACCCCTTGAAGACTCTTTCCCTTACATAGACATACAACAACTGCATGGCTACATACCAGTGTTTTAACATAGGCTTAAAGTGGGGGCAGTTTACCTTATAGTGTTTTGGTCTAGGTTGGCCTTTAGTTTGACCATAGATTTGTTAAAATTCTCAGGAATGTTTCTTGAAAGTAACCAAAAATGAACTGAGATATGAATGTTTCTTTGTCAGAATGTTTCATTGATAGTTACTAGCTAAACAAAGAAGACCTAAAGTAAATCTTCAAGATTTTTACCTCTTAATGCATTTTGTCTGGTGACCAAGTAAGGAAATGTACACGTGCCTGACTTAAAAAAAAAGTAGGTATCTTCTGAAGGCTGCAGAAGAGTATCAGGAAAGCCAAAGAATCACCTTTCTTTACTTTTGTTTACATACCAAAATGTAACACTAGTAGACAGGGAGAGTGAAGGGAAACTGTTTCTCTTCTGGTGGCAGTGACTTTTACCTATTGCAATCAGTGCTGTTCTCTCCCAAATGAAAGACTGCAAAGTTGTCAACAATTTCTGCCATCACAGCAAGTGGAGAAGGGAACAGTAGCTTCATCTGGCACATCAGCTAGCCAAACTTGGCCCATCTTCTCTGCCCCGCATCAATTCTTTTTTCAGCCTGCCAGCCCTGTGATGCTGTTGAACACTGCTACCCTACAGGTGATGATTTTACAACATATCCCAGGCCCCAGTCTCCACCAAACAGAGAAGTTCTTGCAGGCATAAGAAACACAGTATGGCCTCAGACTGGCAGGATGTCAGTATCTGCTCTGATGTGGGCAAAGTAGAAATACCTGCCCCATGTGCTCAGCACATGAGAAGTGCTCTACTGGGCCTGTATAATGATTCATCTAACCAATGATTCTCTCTCATGCTGCCTAGGAAGAGCACATGAATGTGTCAAATATTTGTGGGCAATTTCCCTTATACTTCCTTATCATTTGTAATTATTTTTTTTTTTAAGAATGTTAGAAAGTTCATAATCCTTTGTGTGGACCCTTGTCAGAGGCTTTTGGAAAATCCAACTGTATTACATTCATTTCATCCTCCTTTATTTTAATGTGCTTATTGACATCTTCACTGTGCTCCAGCATATTAGTTTTTAGTTATACTTTCTGGATGCCATAATGACTTTTCCAGCAGTCTGCATATATCCAATACTGTCAGTTATACTGTTTTTCATTATAGATTACTACCCTCTGATGACATCAGCCAGAGTCATGAGTCTGTTGTTCCCTCTAGGACCTCCTTTGAAGCTGGAAGTGACACAGGATGCCTAATGTTCCTCTGACAGAGTGGTCCCCTTGGCCAGCTTTTCAGCAATTCCTGTTTGAGCATCTCTCCAGAAACCTCACTTGAATGCCATCTGCCTTTGGGGAGTTATTAGCATCTAACTTCTTGGTCTAGGACTTTGCATATATTTACCAGAAAACTCCTCTAGCTCCTCTTGCCTGCATGCTCTGAAGAAAATAACAGGTATTGTAATCTCCCCAGTGTCTTCAGCATAAAGGAACAATGTAAATTCACTGAGCTCCTGGTACAGCCTTATTGTCCTTTAGACCATCTGTAACCTTTGATCATCAGGTGGTCCCAGCAATTCCCTAGATCCTGCTTTTGATGGATTTAGAGGATATTCTCCCATTACCTTGAGCATCATTCAGAATGCTTCAAACTCTGTAATGATTTATTGTTTACATTTGGTCTGTTTCATACAATATCATGTGCAGCCATTACCAGTTACCCCAGCTGGGAGATTCTGGGTCAATTAAGACAAGTAATATTTCTTGAAAGAAAAATAAAAACACCTATTTGTATACCCACCCACAGGATTTTTATTTTTTGAGGGACGTGGAAAATTGCTTAAGAAATTAAATTTATTGATGCATCTCAATTTTAGGAGAACACTACTTGGCTCACTTACAATACTTTATTTACTTTATTTTATTTTATTATTTTATTTTATTTTATTTTTTAACACAAGACTGCTGATGCAAACTTTCCCATTAGCTGAGAAGGTGAAGACTGTAATTCAGAGCTAGTATCACTGTCATAATCCAGATTGGCAGAAGATCTCTGTGAGTTTCCTTATATTTTTCCTTAGAAACCAAACAGAACACCTGTATTACAACTGCAGTGTTCAATAGCTTGAAATAACACAAAATATGTGCATATAATTTTCTGAAAACAAGATTTCTCTTTCTTTGTTTTCTGCAGAGTGCTAGGAATAAAAGAAAAAAGAATCAGAATCACCAAATTGCTGGGGTTGGAAGGGACCTCGAGAGATCATCGGCTCCAACCCCCCTGCCAAAGCAGGTTCCTTAGAGCAGGCTGCCCAGGTAGGCATCCAGATGGGCCTTGAATATCTCCAGAGAAGGAGACTCCACAACCTCCCTGGGCAGCCTGTTCCAGTGCTCCGTCACCCTCACTGTGAAGAAGTTCTTTCTCATGTTGGTGCGGAACTTCTTGTGCTCCATCTTCTGGCCATTACCCCTTGTCCTGTCCCCACAAACCACTGAAAAGAGGTTGGCCAAATCCCTCTGTCTCCCACACCTCAGGTATTTATACACATGGATGAGATATCCTCTCAGTCTTCTTTTCTCCAGGCTGAACAGACCCAGGTCTCTCAGCCTTCTTCATAGGGAAGATACTCCAGGCCCTGTATCATCTTTGTAGCCCTCCGCTGGACTCTTTCTGGGAGATCCCTGTCTTTTTTTACCAGGGAGCCCAGAACTGGACACAGCACTGGACTCCAGGTGAGGCCTGACCAGGGTAGAGTAGAGGGGGAGGATCATCCCCCTTGACCTGCTGGCCATGCTCCTTTTAATTCGCGCCAGGATCCCATTGGACCTCTTGGCCACGAGGGCACACTGCTGGCTCATGGTCAACCTGTCGTCCACCAGGACCCCCAGGTCGTTCTCCTCAGAGCTCCTCGCCAGCAAGTCATCCCCCAGCCTGTACTGATACATCCAGTTGTTCCTTCCCAGGTATAGGACTCTACAATTGCTCTTATTAAACCTCATTTGGTTTCTTCCTGCCCATCTCTCCAGCCTGTCCAGGTCTCGCTGAATGGCAGCACAGCCTTCTGGCATGTCAGCCAGAAGAAGTAGACAGTAGAAAATAAATCTGGAATAATTTCAGAAGCATTGTTGTAAATAAGAAACTAAGAATAAAATATATGCCTTTCACTTCTAAAAAATCATAACCATAACAGTTTCAATTTCCAATCTTTTGTGTTCTAGTGAATTCTAGTAAATTATGTCCAGCTCTTTTGCTGGACTCAACCATAACAAAAGGCATAACTATTCAAACACAATCAATAATTTATTCACTATAAAATTATTCAAATAAAAATGTTAGTCTTTTATACAGATGTCCAAACATTTACTTACTTGAAATGGAAACCTTTGCTTTTTTCTTACCTTGGCTACTGTTGCAATATCATTAAACTGTGTTTTTAGTTCTTCTCGAGCTGCTGCTCCAAAAAAAACATCCTCAGTTTTTTCATGCAGTTCTGCAGCTTTTTCAATGAGTTGCTGTAAATCATCAGAGTGATCCTCTATCTCAGAAACAATAGCTTGGAAATGGTCCAGCTGAGCAAACTTCTCCTTCAGACCAATCTGTGGTTCTAAAGGCTGTTCCACTTTGTGATTCAATTTCTCTAACCACTGCTCCAGCTGGTTTTTCCTTTCCAGGTATTCATTCCACTGGCTAATGATAGACTCTAGGCGGCTTATGTTAAAAGAAACATATACAATACAGATGAGAACATCTGAAAGGTCTAAAAAAAAGAGCCTGCATATACCGTAATTGTTACATTATATATCCATCTTTAATACATCTAGTATATGCTTTTTCCTTCATCTTGTTTTAGTTTTGTGTCAACTTAATCCATGCTGTTCTAGAATTTCTGTGTTCTTTGGGCTACTACATATAACCTGATACAACTGCTTCCCTAGTACAGGTTACATGAGCAATCTGTCTGTCTCAGACTAATGAAATGCACATTTCAGTGTCTGTCAAGCAAATCAAAATATAGAGCATTATTGGAGCTTTTTACAACCACAGTAATAAAATGTAAAGCATCCTATAAGGTTAATGACAATTAAGAGAGCTCCTGGTAACTTTTTAAAGAACGAATAAATTATAAATTGTCCATTTTGTCATTGAGAAGAAATATACCCTTCTGTTATATATTACTCCTTCTAGCAGATCTCCAGGTCTTTCTGAGACTTGGCTTGAGGAATGTAATTCTGATTCCACTGGACTTAACAGCAGCTGAGAGTTTGGTAAAGATTTTGTTTAAAATGCAATAGTAACATTGTAATGTAATGTTATAGTAATATAAATAATATTTTATGGAACAAAGTGGATGAAATTAAAATGAAATCTTAAAGGCTTCCCATCATAAATTTCTACATAGCATTGTTTTACAGTTTTGGAATAAGTAAGAAACCGGCATCACTTCTAATTGAAGAACTCCAGTTTCATACCATAGCTCATTGACAACTGATATTTTAGGCTCAGATACCCTAGTACTCTGCTAATCTAACAAACAGATCTATGTCAGTTTTCTAATGCAGAGAAAGCTTTGTTTTCATTAGAGAGCTAAGGAATTAAGATCATGCAGAAGGGCCCATTTTTATCCAATAATGACTAGGGTCATTATTGAAAGAGGCAGTGCTTGTAAAACTCATAGATGAAAGCAACAAGGGAGGGCATGCAGCTAGTATGAATAACAGGATTTAAATGTCAGATGTTGTTAAAAGAAGAAAAGATGGAATTTGATGAAGAAAAAATATCTCTGCTTAGGAGGGAGAAATCAGATCTACAACTATAAAACTGGGAGCAGTAGTGTGGAAAGGGATTTGAAAATTGCACAGGATAAAGAAGTAAAAAAAAAAAAAAAGAAAAAAAAAGAAAAAAAAAAAGCAATATTGTCCTGTTGGAAAGAAAGGAAAATCTAATCCTGGACTGTATTAAGAAGATTGTTATATGAAGCAGAAAATAGTGATATTATATTCAGAATTAATAAGTTCTCAAATACCATAAGACATCAGTCCATTTTAAATTATCTTTTATGAAAAATTGAGACAAACTAGCGGTAGTCTGCAATTTATTGAAAAAGAAACATGGATAAAAGAGGTCCAGAAAGAGATGTTACGGGCCTTCAAATATATTGAAAAGTTCTCACACGGGCAATAACAAAAACTTTTAATTTCCACTGAAGTTAAGGTAAGAATAAATTAGCTTCATTTTCAGGAAATGTTATTTGGAGTGAATATTAAGAGTATTTTTATTTATTTATTTAATTCATATTATAAAAAGGCGAGGCAAAGCAAGGCAAAAAAGAGAAAGATAATTGAGGAATCCTCCTAGAGTTTTGTTAGGAAAGGTAGATAAATATTTGTCTGCTGTTCTTGGTTCTGCCCCAGTATGGGTTCAATAAGTCAATAAGCCCTTTCTAGATTTTTCTTTGAATTAATTTGTATGATTAGTACTTCTTTTTAAGTGACCATCTCATATGAATCTTGATTCAGCTGATAGGGTCAACTCTGCTTTTTTTATAGAAGGATGTATTTTTTTCAGGTACTTTTGATTCTTTCTGATGATGTATGTAGCTTTCCCCTCAGGTGTGAATGAATGGACTCTTGTCTGCTGTAAGGTACCTCTTTTATATATGCTATATATATGCTCATATATATGCTCATTATATATATGCTATATATATATATATATTTATATATGCTATATATATATATATATTATATATATGCTATTATATATGCTCATATATAAATATATGAGCGTTTGACCTGCGTTTTCTAGTTAGTTTTACCTCTGCCAATTCACTGATGTGCTGATGATGTCATTCCATACATCCTTTAGCGTTTGTAGCTCTGTATGTATCACCTTTTGTCCTTCCTCATTGCTGCTTCTAAGTGCCTGTTCTCCTTTGCCAATGGCTATGTTCAACTTAACTTCACCATTGCCTTTGAGTAAGAAGATTTCCTGTGAGGCAAAATAAATCCAATATTAAGTGAAATCTGCTGAGAGATTAAAGCTGTTATTCTTCCAGTAGAAGACACTATTTACCCTTGATAACCACACCATGTATGAATTCCTAGGCACCTGTTTTAGGTAGTGTCTGTACCTTGATATGTGCAAGTAACCCAACAGTTTTCCCAAAAGCCATACAGGTATTTGCATTGGTCATCCTAAAATATTGTTCACATTGCAGTTCCTAAAATATTGCTCACATTGCAGTAGATAATGAGTAGGTTAAGCACTGCACAGAAAGACAGCAACATACAGTGGGATATCCTACACTGATGACCTTCCTAACCTGCTCTTCTGTCCTTGAAGACCTACTGTAACAGATATGTCATAGAGTCTCCATGTGAACAATTCCAAGACTTCCCCTCCATTAGAAAGATTTTTTTAAATTATTATTATTTTTATTATTTTTTTTACCTGAATACACATTTTCATGCTTGGTTATTCTTCATTAGCTACAATACCTCGCATCTGTCTTACTTCTTTACACTTTATCTTACTTCTCACACTGCATCTCCCAATTTGTTAAGATCACTTTAAATTCAAATTCCCCTCCTTAATAACAGTATGAAGAATAAAATACAAAACTATTTATTTTCCATTTATGTGCCCTCACACAATGTTAATTGATGTATACTGTCCAGTATTATCTTTACCTGAATTTGTGTCAGTCGTTTCTCTAGTGTGGCTTTGCTACCAACTGTGCTCTCTGATGATGCCAGTTTATCCTGAACCTCTTTCACCCATGACCACATGTTCTGCAATGCCTCCTCCAAAGTGAGATGCTCCTGGAGTGCAAGCTGACATGTTCTCAGCTTATCCTTGACTGTTTTGACCATGTTTTGATAATTGGTGAGATGCTGAGAGGCCAGGTGCACTTCCCTTCCTGCACCATGTCCTTCCTCATTTAAAGCCTGTGCCATTTGGGACAGCTTATCAAAAGATTCCCTGAAACAAAAATATTGAGACTGAAAATCAGTTTCAAAAAGCATATGACATTGTTACAGCAACTATGAGAAGTCATGAAGGGTGCTGACATAATCATCTACTCCACCAATGTTAATGTCTAATTAACAGAAAAGTTAGCTGGGAGTGACTGAAAGGAAATACTAGCAGTATGTATTGACTAATATCTTTACTTGTGTACAGTGCCATTTTTTGCAGATTTCCATACTCCAAATTATCACACTGGAATCTTTGTGTTGCACATTGAAATTAAAAGCTAACTTATTTTCTTTTTGGTTATCAGACATCCAGTTCTTCATGAACTGTACCTGCTAAAACTTCTGAGCAGTTTATAGTCTTTGACATGTAGGAATGCATGATGGAAAAGTCAGGCCATTTGCTCAGCAGTAGACACTAACTCTGGGGTTCAGTACAAGGCTCAGCAAAAGGAGTTAAAACTGGCCTTATACAGCCTCAGTTAATCTAATACTGGATCACCCTTCCTGATATGCTGTGATTAAAAGGAATTTATATAGACCAATATATAGACCAATGTCTTGCAACAGTCTCAGGAGGATGGATTGTGACTGTGTGTTTCTTTTTAGCATGCTGTGAGCCTTGAACAGCTGACTACTATTTCTGTTCAATCTTCACTAACATAATAATAATAAGAAGAAGAAGAAATGAAAAGCCAAAATGTAGTAAAAAACAGCTATTACTTTGCCTGGATGATGATCCACTCACCGAATCTAAAATCTAGAAATATTTCTCAGCCAATTTATTAGTAAATAATATTAATGTTACTCAATTGTTATTTGGTCTCTTTATACAAAGTAAACTCTGTAGGAAAGTAGAATCTGCCAGTTGGATTTAGGTGTCAAAGGACAGAAAAAAAAAAAAAGAAAATTTTCTAAATTTATATCATGATAAATGATGTTTTTACTATTGCTTTTACTAACAATGACAGTTTTCAGGCTCCGTTTATTAATGAACTAAGATATACTTTTCTTAATGAGAAATGTGTCTACATCAAATTTTGGAATTGTCTTGAAGTTCAAATTTCCTTAAAATTTGGAATATCTGGACTCAGTCTATTTTTAGAGTATATTGCAACACTTTTCTCTGTCTTTCACAAACACAAACACACCCAATCAGTTCAGTTTCAGTATTACTTTAACAGAGGGGAAAGTATGAGTATTTTAGGAAAAGTGTTTCATACTACCTTGAAGTCAGTAACTCTTCCAGGAAGTTTTCCACTTTCTGCACCTCCTTTTTCTTCTCAGGAATAAGCTGTTTGCTCTCTCCTAATGCTTCTGTGCTTATTCTTTCTTCCATGTCATGTATCCACAGGCTGAGTTTCTTGTAGTGATCTTCAAAACTACAGAACAGATAAATATTTACTTTAAAAATATTTCTCAGGTGTAGTAAAGTTAGCAAGAAGTTAACTCAGTTCTTTCAATATCCAAAAGACTGGGAAAACAAAGCTAGGTATAAGTTTCATTCTTAGCAAATAGGAGTTGTAGACAAAACATAATTGCACGGTGACTACTAATCTAAAAATATTCAGCAACTCTCTAAAAATGTTCAGCAAAATCATGGGAACTACAGTGAGAAAAGAAGCCTTCAAAATTTAAAGTGGCGGTGCTTTTATTTATTAAAAGACTCAATAAAGACAGAGGAAAAGAAATATTTTTTCCAAATCCTCATAATGATATTCTTAAGAGAAAAAAAAAAAAAAAGAAAAAAAAAAAAGGTAGAAATTGATTTTTACTCAGTATTGATACACACAATACCCGGAGTGTTGTGCTTTTAATTTCTCTGACAGAACATAAGTGGAATCTGGAGTGTTCAGAACTCAGCAAAACAGGCTCTAAGTTCCTATATTTGCAAGCTTTTTACTTGCATGAAAGCACACCAACCCACCTTGCTCTTTTGTCATTATTGACACACCAACTTTGCTTTCAATTAGCAACAGTTTTGAATCTAATTATACCTAAAAGCATTTGATCTCCCCAGATTCCAGCCCAAGGTGTTAATTTAAGAGTGTTTTCTTACTAGCTCTTTAGGAAATATGTACATCTGGAATAGGACAGGACAGGTGCCAGCTGTTCAGAAAGCACATACTATCTTCAAATGCCAGGGCAGAACTTGAAAATTCATCATACCTTTTCCTCCCAGGAAAGTGCATTTGAATTACTGAGACCCCAACTTCTGATCTGGGATCACATGAGCTACACAGTTCTTCC
Organism: Oxyura jamaicensis; assembly: GCF_011077185.1. Lineage (NCBI taxonomy): Eukaryota > Metazoa > Chordata > Aves > Anseriformes > Anatidae > Oxyura > Oxyura jamaicensis. Next base: position 52,264,254 of record NC_048895.1, read on the forward strand.
ACATATATGATCCTGACACTTAAGCTAATACTCTCAGAGCTGGACCTGCTGGATTATTATTATTATTAGTTTTTTATAAGAGAACTTCATTTCGTCTGAAATATTTCCAAAGAAAAGGAGCAAACAGGACTAGAGTAACTGGAAATCATTTCAAATTGTGTCCTGTACTTCCACAGTCTGAACACTTCATGCAGTCTATCTTCAACTTACCTTCCCAGGTGTGAGGCACAAGCTTCCAGGGCCTGCTTATCATTTAGACACTGTTTGAAAAATTCATTGAAGTTCTGATTAGACTTTGCTATTTGCTCCTGAATATGGATCACAACTGGTTTGGGTAAGCAAGCATACAAACTTTCTCCTTCCTTGCAGGCAGCATCTAACTTGTTTTGTCCCTCACTAATAGAATCCAGCACAATCTGTGTGATGAAAGAATAAAGTTTAAACATGCAAGACTTAATAAAGATAAAAAATATTTCTATTAGAAGATGTCTAGAAGTGGAAAAAAATCCAATGGATAGTTCAAATAAAATTTTATTAAGTGATTCTATGATTCACAGAGCTTGATTTTCCTATCTGTTCCCAAGACAGCCCTGTCTTTCTCTGGATAGTTTAGTGATGTCCCAAAGATGTTAGACATTTCAGTAATTATGGTGGCTTGCACTAGATGTCTGCTCTGTTTGTGCTCTGTCCCAGCAAAAATAGACAAGATTTGATATGTCAGTGTAAATCTGAAGGACTGACTAACCATAAAAGAGAATAGGAAAAGGGGAGGGGAGGGGAGGGGAAGGAAGCGAAGGGGAGGGAAGGGAAAGGGAAGGGGAGGGGAAAGGAAGGGGAGGGAAGGGCAAAGGAAGGGGAAAGGAAGGGGAAAGGGAAGGGAGGGGATTAAAAATCAGAAAAAAATAATAGTTCAGATACATCAACCTCTTAACCTTCCAGAAATTAAACTCTGATATTTCAGAACAGTGAATGTAAACTGTTTCCTTTACAGTACATGTAGCTTTGTTGAACTAGTCTTACATTACCTTATTGGAAAAAAAAATCATATGCATGATAGGTTCTACAAATTATTTTAGAGATATAATTAGATACATGTAGTTGTACTGTCGATTACTATTTTTATTTATTTATTTATTTATTTTAACTATACCTGCAAATCATGTAGCTTTGCCTCTATAGCTTTGCTGTCTCCAGACCTGTCAGATGATGCCTTTACTGCAGCCTTCACATCAGAAAACCATTCCTGGAATTCTTGCATAGAATCTTATTTAATCAAAAAATATAGAGAAGAGAATATATATATAATTATATGTAATTATATATATATATATATATATATATATTAAAGAAGCAGTATTAACAACAATACTGTGCAGCTGTCTCCCACACTTCATTTATCCTTCAGGAACCATGTGAAATAGCTAACAGGATGAGCCTCACTCTCCTTAGTGACATTGGGTGATATTCATTTCACAAAAAGTCAGATGTTTACAGAGCATACATCCAAATATCAAGAGTCATACTAGGTTCCCCTTTATAGTCAATGGAAAGACAGACACTTCCAAGCTACTATTTATCCCAATTTGATGTTAGAAAAACATCAAGATTAATATATAAGATTAAAAAATGCCTACTTTCCACTTATTTCCCAGAGAAACCAGGAACTACTCCAGATAAGGACTCTTGCATTATAAAGATTTCCATATGGTTAAATACATCTCTGAATAGCAAATACACAAAGTGTATTTATGCATTAGAAATGTATACTAAAGAAGAATCTGTGAGAATATGAGGCAATAACATAGAAGTTGAAGAAAGGTGAGTTGCCATTCATGTATATTACATGTCTAAATTTGAATTCTGTTTTTGTAAAATGCATTGTTTCGTAGCAGATGCTAAACGACCATTTGCTAACTTTCTGAAAGGCTCCATACAAAAATAAAGTTGTAATTGCGAGTGACATCACTGGAAACTCTGGCAGGCTCCAGAATGATTCATGGCTGTGGGCTAACGGTTCATATTAACAAGTCTGAAGACTCACAGAGGAAATGTTTTTCCAAGGACTCTTGCAAGCTGGCCTGCGTTCTGGAACAGAGCTGATTCACAGCCTCATATTTCTTTATTAATGAAGTGACAGTGCCACCAAGAGTTTCCAGCTCTACAGAATGGTACTTGCGACACAGTCCGTTGAGGTTCTCACGGGCTGAATCAATGTTGCTCTGCTGAAGCTGTAGGTCTTTTTGTGTTTCCTGAAAATGAAGTTATAACATAAACATTTTTAAATAAAGAAAAGAGCCCTCTATTTTCTCAAATATTTCCACTCCTCCCATACCTTCCTTTATTCTACGGTCTATTGCAAGTCTAGACACAATCAAGGGAAGAAGTATGGGATCTGGATCATGCTTCCTGAACTTGCCAAGTGAAATGAATTCTTGAAACTAAAGATCCAGCAAAAATATATGTAATATACTGTTTATTATGGTTTAACATTTTTAAAATTATTATTATTTTAAATCAAAGCATATTGAATCACAATATTCTTTTTTCAGCAAAGTCTGAAATTACATATGAGATGCATTATGACACTGGTATTTACTGGGACTTCTGAATGAAACGGAGTTTTCATTTGACTAGAGAGGAATATATATAACCAAATTAAATTTGAATTAGCTGGTATATCAGCATTAACATGTGATCACAATGAAAAAATTCTCCATATTGTTTGTCCTGTTATGATGTACATGATTGTATGCAATGAAGAGAACTCTAGCATCTAGACAAAAGAATTGTTATATATGAGGACTGAAGAAGGCTTCTGAGGTAGAAGTTTGTGTTAAATTCAGTTCAGCCCAGGGTCTTTTACTTTGGTGAGTTATATGTTCATAACTTACACTGCAAGGGAGTGAATGGACTTGTAAACATAACCATTTCTCATCACATCAAGGACCATGTTATTCATTATAATTTTCTGAAAGTTTTGCATAAAGTTAATAGCTTTTTAGAACCTCTTTTCATTGGTGGGACTTCTGAAGAGTATAACTATTTTCTAATATTCTAGTACCTCTGCAGGAGATGTATTATACTTAACTGTTGTTGTACCTAGGTAGCAAAAGCTCTGATAGTAAAAACAGAAGTTCACTGCATTAAAAAGAAATATATTCATTTTCTTCAACACTGACCTTCACTTTATTTAGAGCTTCAGGATCCAGGTTATGGGCACAGCTTAGAAGTGTATCTTCCACTTTTGTTAACCAGTCTGTTGTCTGATCAATAAAATTCTGTAACTGCATCTTCTGAGTACTGAAATCTTTTAGTGTCTCTTTTGCTGTCTCAGACATTTCTTTGGCATGTTCCAGCTTTTGCCTTAAATCTGATTCTATAAACTAAAAGAAAAATGTTAACTTTAAAAATACTTAAATAAAACCTTTATTATGAGAACTGGAAATATATTGAAAAAATGTAAGGTAGGAAAGTTATACACATTAAAAATTTGCTCCATGACTAAATATGCTTTCATGGATATAAAAAAAAAAAAAAAAAAAAAAAAAATCAGCCATTCAGGATCAAATCTTAGATATACAGTAATCCAAAGAAGGGTTACTAACTTCTTAAAAGCCAGAATGCAAAATGTTATTATCCACTTCTGATCTTTTATTTTTCTTAATACTTCGCCATTTATATATACAACATGACCTAATTACTACAAGCTCTATAAAATAAATATTGGTGATTTTGGTGAGAAGTAAGTGTACTGAGAAACTCAATGTAAAACAGATTGAAGAAAACACAAAAAATATATTTAATCACAGCATTATATGAAATTATAGTACATGCTAGTTGTACATATTTTACTAATAAAAGGTAAATCAAATAACTTATAATGGGATAATATCTACCACTGTTTTACTGTGGATATTTCTCTTAGAATATAAAAAAACTATGAAATCAACCAATAACAGAAGTTTAAGAGCTCATCTTCAGTTCTCCTCTTTTATCCTTATCTAGTAACAGTTAGTTCAGGACACTAATTTGAGACTACTAAAGAATACTTATGGTTAAGCATAGTCTGTGATTAACAGTATCTTTATTTTACCTGAAGATCTGCAGGAGGCTCTTGACTATGAGTCAGTTCTTTGAGCTCTGACATTTTAGAGCTGAGCTGCTCCAGCTTCTGTTCTTTATCCTTGACTTGAGACTGTAGAAGAGATGTAGGCAAAGTTTCATACCAAACTACAAGAAGGTTTTAGAGCTTCAGAAGGATGCTTCATCAGTCAGAAAAATGAACGACAATATAATGAGGTTTAGCAACTAGCAGCAAACACAGTTCTGTTAGTTTCCTTCTCTAAAGTTCTCCCTTTTCTTTTCCTTTATTAGAACTGGTTCAGATTTTTTTCCCTCCATTAAAATAACCAGACATATTTTTAGCATTTAAAAATACAACAGCTTTATTTTCCTAAAAGTGGCTGAATAAAGATTGGAATGTCATTGTTTATTTGACCGGAAAAATCTACTGTGGTTGTTAGCTTCCACTAAGTAGCATGCAGAGCATAATAGATATACTCTGTTTTTGATTACAAGGAAATGAGACCTCAGAAGAAAAACAGACAGAACTAAAAGTCACACTCAAAATGGAATTAAAAATGCTGTTATATATACACTGATGCGTCAGGATCTTATATTTATTGCAGTCATAGATATCCACATTGTAAATAAATTTTCTGTTTATTTTAAAAGTAACAGAAATATAAAATAGAAAAATATGTAATCTGTATAATTGTAGTTTTGAACTATTCGGCAAGAAATTAGTGTTTGTACCATGTTACCCAGACTTTCATTCTAAAAAATTCAAACAGATCACTCCAGTTAAATAATTGGACTGTGGACTTTAGGATTAAACAGCTACATTTAACTTCAGCACCATTCATGAATGGTAGAAATTCAGGTGGCTTCAGAAGAATCCTTGAGATGTTTTAGGAGCATATAATATTAGCTAATATTAGCTAATTGAGAAAGAGACCAGTGGTATGGACAATACATGAGATTTTTTCTGTCCATGTGAAATGTGTCAGTGAACTGTCTTTCCTATTGACTTTGCAAAAGACAGTACAAAAAAAGTATTATGGACTACGCATTCTGTGACTGCAGATATATCCACAGTCCTCATGCTGTCTGTTGTTCTGGGTCTCCTCGAATCACATACACCTGTGGTTTGGGTGTTGGCTGCTGTTACTCCAAAGTTTAAATAGTAATGAAGGTAGGTGGTTTGACTGTCATGGTTGTTAAAAAGACATTAGATAGAGTTTGTCCTCAGCAAAATACTGAATTAGCACCATTTCATCTTCTGTTGTACTTGTATATGTTCACTGTGCATCTTCGTAAGGATATTATTTATTTCAAATGTAGAATATGACCCATTTTATGGTTGACCTGCTGTACATTTTAAGCCAGTGGTGGCAGAATGCTTCCTGAACACTGATTATATTCCAAAATCTGTTTAACACTATTCAGAAAAGAAAGAGAGTGTGTTACTGAACTTCTTATAACCTGACATTAAAATTTGCATTACAGTCCACCATAACTTAATTATACTGGCTCTTTTAAGCTGAGATTTTAGAAGTTGGTCATTGCTTAACCTCAGGTGAGGTTGTCTAAAATTTCCATGAGCTTCTACTGGACCATAGTTCATTCCAATGTCCAAATTTTGAAGTTTTGTCCTTGCAAGAACACATAGTCACGTACTGCTAGAGTCAAAATGACTATGGCATTTAGATGGAGTAAGAGCTGTGCTTTTCTTGTTCTGTCAGAAGCAGACAGCTTCAAAAATAGACTGAAGTGTCATCAGCTAGCCACTGCATTTGTGATACCATTGCTTGTGCAGGGGACATAGTGGTCTACAGCAGTGCAGGTTTATCTATGTTCCTTACATCGCTAGAGATTTTCGCACAAAACATTTTTATTAACAATTTATGCGTAATCACCTGAAAGTCTTTCAGGATGACCTCCATTCTCTGACTGTTACTCAAGTTGCTGATGCCTTCATTCAGTTGAGAAATACATTTATTGCACCATCCATCCATTTCTTTTCCAATTTTCAGGATGTCATCCCATAAAGACACACTTAGACTCAACCGGTCTATGTTGTCTTCAATCCTTTCTGACACCTTTTAAGAAAGGAGAACACATAAATACCATTAAAAAATATTTTTAGATTTCTTTTAGATTTTGAAGCCAAGTTTAAGACAAGTGCATCAAAAATAATTAGTTAGCCTAGGCAAAATAATTCTCCTCTTAGAGTTATGCAAAAGTTCTAAAATCTAATTTGAATTTAGTTTCCTAGATCATAAAATAAACAAAAATCATATGTTACTATTTCTAAAAAGCTGTATGTGTTTTGTTTGTTTTTTACTGGGAAATCATTTCAGGTTCAAAAAAAAATTGTTATTAAAATGAGCTACATTTATCTTTCTTATGTGATAAAAGAATTTGCTATCAAAGCAGTATAAATATTAAAATGAAAAATATTAGTTTCTATATTATGTTTCTCTGCTATAATGTCTCTACCAATGTATTCACATCTTTAATGGTGTAACTGAATATAATATAATTTACTGTTTTATTTATTTAGTAAACTTACTGTCATGAAGTAATACTGGCACACATTAGGCAAGAATACAACCCAAATTTATATTAAAAAATGTGCACTGAGTAGATCTATAACAGCTACATTGTTGTAAGATTTTTTAAATGTAGCAAATTAATGTCATTGTTGTGCACTATCCCTATGATATCATATCAAATATCACATATTTTACAGTAAACTTTACTAAAAAACTGCACATTCTAAGGAAATACTAATACTTTAACCTTTGCTCAATTTAAAACTGTATTTTGTGTAAAAACACCAGATTCTTACATCTAGCCATTTGTCTACCGTAGAGTTCATATCTGTTTTCACCACAGTGCAGTCACAGTTATTCATTCTTTTCAATTCTGCTAACAAATGTTTTCCTTTATTTGTGAAAGTATCCAGGTCTTTTTGTTTATCACTCAGGTCATTCTTGGAAGCTTCATGCTGTGGACATAAATATTTGCTTGTTTAATGAAGATTCAAACAAAGAAAAAAATAATCCAGTTCTTCAAGCACTCATTTCTAGGCCTGTGGTGTATATTATTCATTTGAAAATTTTTTCATTATATCCTAAAATGTTAAAATAGCAACAATCAAATACCCATTAATGGATTTCACAAAAAAGGAAGAAAAGACTATATTTTTTCCTCACCAGAATCAGAACTTAAATCTTGAATGTCAGTGTGTCAAGGTTTGACAGTAAATTCAAGGAACTTGAAAGACAGCCCAATGACACATTTCAAACAGAAAATCCTAATGAAATCAAAGATAAATTAAATCCCTCAAATGAAAATACATATAATTACCTTCAATAAAGTTCTCTTGACATCTTCATGATCCTTCCAAATAGATTTGATCACAGAAGCACTGTCAGCACTGTCTATGACTTTCATTACTGTTGACCTCAAGCTCTGATATTCTTTCATCAGATCAATAAGAATACAAGATTGCTCCTTTCTGTAATGGTAAAAGTCTGTGTTAGCATAATTCATGTTTATGTTTATGATGGAAAGTGAATGTAGTATAACAATTCAGCATGAGGGAATCAGAATGCAGTCCTGAACATGTTTTGGGCAGTCAAGGAAATACTAATATTTAGCTTTCACAAATCACCAGGGCTCCATACATCACAAAGCACCTCTCTGAAGAGGCAGTATATCAATCACCATCTCATCCATATAATATTGTGAAGCACATGACTTGAACAAAAGAAACACTAAAACTGGAATTCATGTTTCTCACTTCCTAAGTTTAGCATCCTACTAACTAGAAATCACATTGTAATAATGTTGGCACTTGCAACTAATTTTTAACCTCTTCCTTTAACATGGAGTATTTATTGGATAAGAAGCAGCAGAAGTAAAGACTAAAGCAATGCAAGATAAGTCTAACTATTTTGTTCTCCAATTATCAGTGTTTTTTTTTTTGTTTTTTTTTTTTTTCCCCCCCTCTCTAGATAAGCTTATTTTGTTCAGGCAACAGACAGAAGAAAAGACTATATCCAATCCATTCTTGGTGTTTATGCTGAAGAAAGAGAAGTGAGATTAATATCTTGAATACATTTAATTGTAGAATAGTGTTTACCAATGAAAGGAATTTGGGAAATATGACATTGCCAAGAAAGAGATGCAATTGCTTTAAGACCTGGCCCTTTTCTGAATGTTCCAAAGCACTCCAAAAATAATTGGGTTTGGGAGGGTCTAAAATTGTATGTATATGAGAGAGAAAACAGTTCAAAATAAATTAGATTAATACTTTAAACAAAAATCAACATTATTTTTACTTTAGAAGGCAACCATGAGGTATGTCATAGTTTTGTCTGGGATAGAGTTAATTTTCTTTGTAGAGACACATATGATGTTATGTTTTGGATTTTTGATGAGAATAATACTTATAACACATTGTTTTAGCTGCTGCAGCGCAGTGCTCTCACACAGCCAAGGACTCTTCTGCTCCTTGTACTGCCTGCAGTGAGGAAGCTGTGGGTGCACCAGGAGCTGGGAGGGGACACAGCCAGGACAGCAGGCCTGGGCTGTCCAGGGAGATACTCTGCATGTGATACTATGCAGTGTCATGTTCAGCAACAAAAAGCTGGGGTAAAGGAGGAGGAAGGGGGATGTTTGGAGTGATGGTGTTTGTCTTCCCAAGAAAAACCTACAGGTAGTGAGCCCCACTCTCCTGGAAGTGGCTGAACACCTGCCTGCTGATGTGAAGCAGCTAACTGATTCCTTGTTTTGCCTTTCTTCTGTACTCAACTTTTGCTTTACCTGGTAAACTGTCTGTATCTCAACCCATGAGTTCTTACACTTTTACCTTTCCAGTTATTTCCTCCAATCCACCTGGGGAGAGTGAGTGAGAGGTTGGGTGGTGCTTGGCTGCCTGCTGGGTCTAAACCACATCAGGGTACCTGAGTATTTTTCAGTTTTAGGTATAAAGATACACCTATTGCATGTGACAACTGCACAACTGAATTACCCTCAATGACATATCTATCAGAGGCAGCTATTTTAATAATACATGTTCTTCACTGCCAAAGTGGTGCTACCTAGTTTTTGGCACATCAATACAAAAGTTACTTGGCTTACTATTATTAAGAACTTCTACAGGTAAGAAAAATGGGTTGTACCAACATGCAATATGAAATACAAATTAGTAGCAGTGATAAAGAAAAAGAAGTGGTTAAGATTTTTTAACAAAGCCATTGTTTTCATTGACCTAGTTCAAGTTTATATATCTCTTAAAAATACACTAGAAAAATAGACTGAATTCAGGTGGAAAAAAAAAATAAAAGTAAAAATGTAATCCATGTAGTTGTACAGAAATTTTGTGCAGAAGAGATATAAGATACGGAAGGATATTTACAAATGTATGTGTCATCTCAATCAAGAAAAAAGGAACAATAGAAGAGCATAAGTCAAAATTAAAATATTTTGATTACAAAATATATATTTATTTTTAATTATTGTGCCAGTAAATCAAATCAAATTTGGGGATCACCAAATTGCATCTGTCCATTTAAGTATTAGTCAGGCTTGGAACTGTTCTGCCTCTGCCTGTAGACAAAAATCATTAATTGAGGATGATGTAGCATTGAATGGATCTAGCACTTAATTTTACTATACAAATTTTAAAAAGAACATTTGAAGACGTTTTCTTTAAATATAAGAAAAGGCAGCTAAGACAAAGAAAATGTTAAGCCAAGTTAATTAGATTCTTTATTTCTGTAACTTCTTTCTTTATCAACTTTCATTGATATATGTAAATGTATTTGATAATACACTTACATTGATAAATGTAAGATCTACTTACTTTTCATGTATAACTTTCTTGGTATCCTCCCACAGAGATTCTAAGTGGTTAATCTCTTTGTCAACTTCAGAAGAAAGTGTTATATCTTTTTGGGCTATTTGCTTTGCTTTGTCCATGAGCCACTGGAGTTCATGCTGGTGAGAACTCAATTCTTCATCCAACTGGTTAAGGACCCTCAATCTGCAAGTTAAAAGGTTACAAATTTACTTATCTTCCTTTTCATGCAAGGGAAATGTATACTATATGGTATTTCTAATAACTGTTGGGAGTTTGGATTCATTTGAACAAAATAATTTTCTGGGACAAAGACTTTCTTCTCTGTTCTTTCAATATAAAATATTTGAGAGACTTGTTAAACGTTCTGCTCATGTTTTCCCTCCACCAAAACATCTCACTTGCAAAATTTGACTAAATAGATATATGGATTCACATGCCTTGCAAAATGGCAAGTAATAATAAAGACACCCAGGCAGAAAACTAACACGTGCCTCCAAATCATCATAAAAAGTCTAGGGACTGCAAGCAAATGAAGAGGTGCCAATCTCAAACATTTATATTGTTTTTACCTTTGCTGGAGGGCTTGCAGTGTTGCTTCTCGTAGGCCCTCCTTGTCAGCCTTTTCCTCAGTATCTTCAATAATCTTCAGCAGCTGTTCTTTATGTTCCATGAAGGATCTTCTCAAGGTTGCAAGAGCTTCTGCCTCACTCTGTTTTGTTCCCAGCAGATTTTGAACTGCCTCCAGTTCTAAGCACAGATTATCCACCACAGCCCTACATGAAGTCCTCTGCTCAGAATTCCCATGTTTCAGATGATATTGGGCCTTTGTAAGTGAACCGTCCAAACTGATGGCAACAGATTCCAATTTGTTAAGAGACTGAATAACATCACGGAGTTCCTTCTCCAACAATTCTGATTTAGCTTTATCCATATTTCCAGTTTTCTCCACTGTCTGCCTGAGCTGGTGGAGCACTCCTGATGTAGCACTATGGAGACCCAGGAATACCTGCAGCTGATCCAGAGCCTCTTGTCTTTGGCTAGTTATTTGACTTGCCTCCTGGAAGATCTGAAAGCAATCTTCAGTCTTTCCTTGCAATATCTGCTGGTCCTCTGGACAGCTGAAAGAACATAATTTATCTACATGTTCCTTCAGACTTCGGAATTGCTGCTTCTTACTTTCAATTTCCATTGAGTGGTTCTATTGAAAAGAAAGAAAATATGAGAACTGGGTTTCCTTTTCCAACCAAAAGTTCAGAAAACATTTTAGTATTAAACTTATGATTAAAACAAGTACTACTGAGGTGATTTTAGTAAGAATAGTTTGGTGTTGCAATTTTGTTTTAGGCTAGTCAAATGATTGAAATGTGTATATGGCTGCAACAGAGTATTAACTTTTAAGCACAAATAAATGACCTCCTGCTAATTTTAGATCAGTATTTATCTGAATACACTGCACAATCTGTCTGCCTTTAATTTTTACATCCAAGAGTTTACCTTATTTTGAGATGCAGCCAGTACTTGATCAGCTGTGTTTATCTCTGAAGTGGCTTGTAGTTCAGCAAGAAACTGCTTAATCCAATCTGAAAAACTAAGTAGGAGCTCATCAAACTGTCCATACTCAGCAACAAGAGATTGAAGGAGGTTGATCCTATAGGATGTCAAATGTAAATATGAAAGCACTTGACATAAATTAATCATTTCCCATATTCAAAACCATAGCTGACTGGACAGCATTAAAAGGAAGGAAAGAAGGAAATGTAGATCTATGTTACAAAAGTAATGACTGCTGTGTTGATTACTTAACTGGGAAGCACTACCTGAAAGTATAAAATCAGGTCTTCCTTTATTCTACCATTCTGTTCATATCAACTCTTAGAAGTCCCCCGAGCCACCAAGGTATGGCTTCTTCAACTTTTCTTCATACTGGTAGACCCAGCAAAGAGAATGATATTGAAGCTAACTTTCAGTTCTGTTTATCCTATCTGCAACACTGCATGTGAGGTAAATGTCTTATGAATGTAGGCAGAAGATGAGTAGCTGAATGCTCAACTTTCACTGAAGTAAGTGGGGCTGGAGTCAGAGGAACACAATTCAAAGAAAGAACATGTCCAGAGGAGTATTCAGCATGTAGCAGACCTAAGTTTCTAAACCCTTGCTTTAAAAAAGGCCTCACCATTCATCCATTGCAAGACAAATTTCTCTACGTGATTTTCAGCATGAAAATTTATGTAGAAGCCCGTTATATTGTAAAATAATTGTATTGGTAAAGAACCTAAAAAAAAGATGCAATTGACCAGGGTCTATTATTTAAGACACTTTACAAATAGTAAAATATGTACATTAATCACCAAAACAAATGAAATCTAAATAATACCATATGGGACGGAGGCAATGTTCATGAGTCTGATATTAGCCAGTAGCCTAATAATTGAGTATTTATAGAATTGACAGCAAATGAAACATCCAAAGTGTGTTTAAAAAGACAGTAGTGTAGCTTTGCACAAGGTAAAGCATATAACTGAAGAAATGAAAAGCAGATATTACAGATTCTGGAAGTAATTTAGGAAGTTACTTGAGAACATGTAATTGAGGAAACAAAACACTATCTCCATTTCCAGCACCATACTCCTTGCAATAAACATCTTTTATCACAGAAACAGGAGAGTTTATGCCAAAATGATAACGTGATAAATCTGTGGGATTCCCCACATCCCTTTCCTGGGAGCACAGTGTACAAAGTGACCCTTAAATCTTTGTTTTCCTAATTATAATACTGTAAAACTAGGTTTCAGGACTGGGATTCCTAATCGAGGTATTGGTTATTCTCATTCAACATGTAAAAAACATTCTGAGGCACAAACCTTTTATTGACAGTTTGTGGTAAAGCTTTCCACCTTTCATCCAGCTCTTTAAAATTATCTTTTATTGTTTTCACACAGTCTTTGGAAGCTGTTGGGAACAGTGACTCATTTAACTGTAACAGGCTTGCATAGACTGAAGCATGAGACTCAAAATCTGCTCTCAAATCCTGGGAAAACAATGCAATATGCAGAATTTAGATTAAATATGACATCATATTACGTCAAATAACAATAAATCATAAAAAAAAAAAAATCAAATAAGGCTTTCCAATACACCACTTTGAAAAAAGCAAATGAGCTCCAAATACTTGGAGGAAATGAAATTCATTAGGACACAAGGGTACTCAATATCTCTCAGACAGCTAAAGCTGCCACTGTATTTCAGGAAGGATTCATCAAAACTGTTTTCCTTTCTCTCTCTTAGGACAAAGAGTGACCTTTCCATACAGCTCTACCGTCTGCTAAAAATGGCTAAAATCAAAAGTAAGTTTTGCAACATATTTTCTATACAACATCAGAATTATGAGAAAATATTGTCCCAAACAAAGAAACAAAATAGTAATTTTCCTTCTCTTCTGTAACATTTAAAAGTCAAATTATGGATTGATTGGTGTCTTAGAGTGTGTAAAGGGTGCTACTTCTGTCTGACTGCTTCCTATTAATCTAAAAACAAATGCCAGGAAAGATATACATTAGAATAGGATGAAAGTCTTGTGTTTAAAAAAGAAAAAGGAAATCAGACTTGTGAATTCTACATCCCTGAATATTTTGCTGTCACACCAACATTCTTCACATGAGAAAAGGAAAATAACGTTGCTTAATAAAGGAATTTCTCTAGAGTAAAGATCCTCTGGCAAGCAGACCAATGATAAATATACAGGTGTAGTGGGTTTACGTGGCAAGGTTTTGGTAGCAGAGGGCCATAGGGGTGGCTTCTGTGAGAAGGATCTAGAAGCTGCCCCATGTTAGGGAAGTGCCCCGCTGCTGACCAGAGCTGAGCCAATAAAAGTGATGTTGTTTGCGCCTCTGTGAGAGCATATTTAAGACAGGGAAAAAAAAAAAAAAACGCTGTGCCACATGGCAGCTGGGAGAGTGAGAGGAGTGAGGAACAGCCTTGCAGGCACCAAGGTCAGTGAAGAAGGAGGAGGAGAGGTGCTCCAGGCGCCGGAGCAGAAGTCCCCTGCGGCCTGTGGTGAGGACCATGGTGAAGCAGGATGTCCCCCTGCAGCCCAAGGAGTACCACGGGGGAGCAGGGTTCCACACTGCAGCCCGTGGAAGAGACCAGGGTGGAGCAGGTGGCCCTGCACTGATGGAGACTGCGGCCTGTAGAAGACCCCTGCCGGAGCAGATTCCGGGCCAGACCTGCAGCCCGTGGAGAGGAGACCACGCAGGAGCAGGTGACCTGGCAGGAGCTGCTGCCCGTGGGGAACCCAGGTTGGAGCAGTGTGATCCCAGGGGATGGACCCCGTGGTACGGACCCATATCTGGAGCAGTTCTTGAAGAGCTGCTGCCTGTGGGAAGCCCACGCTGGATCAGTTCAGCAAGGACTGCAACCCGTGGGAGGGATCCCACAGGGCACAGGGGACGAGAGTGACCGAGAAGGAACGGCAGAGAAGAATTTCTATAGACTGACCATAACCCCCATTCCCCCGTTCCCCTGCGCTGCTTGGGGGGAGGGGGTGGAAGAGGGTGGATGGGGGGGGGGGCAAGGTGCTTTTGGTTTCTTTCCTTTGTTTCTCACTTTGTTAGCTCGTTAGTAATAGGTAATAAATCTTACTATCTTCCTATGCTAAGTCTGTTTTGCCCATCACAATAATTACTGTGCGATCTCCTTGACCTTATCTCAACCCTTGAGCCCCTTTCATCATATTTTCTCCCTGTTCCTCTTTGAGGAGGGGGAGTGAGAGAGCGGTTGTGGTGGAGCTCAGTCGCCCACCCGAGTAAAACCATCACAACTGGATATGCCAGGACATATTTTCTCTTGAGCAAACACGCTATAATTGCAAATAACTTTTTTTTTTTTTTCTGTCATTTTTTTAAAATATATAAAATAAGAAAAAAATAGGAATATTTCCCTTAAACATTTCCTAAGTCCAGAATGAAGTAACTTGCCAGATGACAATTGAGCAAGCGCATACTTTAAATGGTACAGAAACCAATCAGGATATGTGGGGGAATTATCTTGGGAATGATCTTTCAGTTGAAACATACCTGAAGAAATTGCAGTTCACTTGCCAGCTTAACTCTGTCAGCAGAAACATACTGCTCTGAAGGCCTGGCTGCAGCTTCACACCCCTCCAGCCAGACCAGGAAAGAAGAGATCTCTTTCTCCTGCCTAAGAAAATCACAACATAGTGATCAGTTCAAGTCTTCCCCATCGTATCATGGGCTGACTGTAGAAAGATCTCTACACCCATCATAACAGACATAGGAGCTTACTCACTTCTGCCACTGAGCCAGAAGAGTCTCCAGTAAGATCTGCTTCTCTTTAGCATTTTTTAGCACCTTTTCATAGTTCTGCTGTAACACTGTAACTTCGTGAGCAGCTTTTTCTTTGCTGGCCACCTTTCGGGCACAGGCTGAGAGAGAGGCCAGATTGTTGCCCAGTTTTTCCACAGTATGACAAAAGTCCTAATGAGCATATAAAAGAAAGAGAAGTTGTATCCATTAATAGCAAAGCTACAGTAACAAAGGCAGGAATAAATAAATAAATAAATAAGTCTATACTTCCACCAGAAGTCTGAAGCACTGCCATATCCCCCAGATCATGAAGCCACTGTATAAATTAAGTTTCTCTCACATCTATCCTAGATACACGGGTCCAAGTATATCAATCACCACTAGCCTACAGTGGGAAAAGACTTTCCTAAGAACAGTGTTAAAGTAAAAAAACAGTCAGGAATTAAACAATCAGATCTTCTGAAGTGGCACACACCACAGCATGATCGTGTAGGACAATGCTCCAAATTCCAAAGAAAACATTTGTTTTAACTTATACAGATACAGTAACTACAAAGGCTCCTGACAACCTGTGAAGGCTCCTGCCACAACCCACGTCATGACAAGGGAGAAATAAGGAACAGTTACAGTAAGCTCCTGTCAGCGTTAACCATAGCTGACTCCTGGCAGCATCTTTTCATAGAAATGGCATCCAATGTTGACTAGACTTTCCAGTGTTGCCATTGCTAAAGGGCTGGGAAACTCGCTCACTTGAAAATGAACCAAAAGTAGTAAAATGAGCTAGAAAAGCACAAAATAAAATACATTTAATACCACTGAAGTTTCAATTTACAGGTGTGCAATAATAACAGTAATGGTTACAATGACCATCATGGAATAAATCTTATACAGGGGAAATGTGTATTAGACAGCAAAACACTGCTTTTGTTTAAACTAAATAAAAAAATAATAACCATAATTTCACATTAAGATATTGGATCACTATGATCATGTAGGCAGGACAGGAATACAACAGTATACTCAGTATATTCATAATGTTTAAAAGCCAGTAACAACGATTACATATTTTACCTGAATAAATTTTCTATATGCTAGTTCTTTTTCCTGAACGAATATTAAGCTCTTTTTGAAGTGCTTTGGCCAGATCTTCCTTGCATAGAGACTTTGCAAGTAGTTATCACTGAATTCAGAAGGAAATTACATGTATTTTTCTGCAATATACAACTAAGAGTTTTTAGAGAGTTTTGTCAGAAAGGAAGACAATGACTATCATGAAAGAACGTGTTACATACTTATAGAGGCAGAAAAAAAAATGCTACGTACACCAAGTCCCCTGAGATTTGGGCTTATCTGTAGTCTGAATACCAGTCCAACTTTTCCTTTCCTTTTTCAGTGGACTGAACAAACTGTTGAAACACTGATCGGCTTATAGCACCACAGAAAAAAGCTTGTCTGCTAGAAAACTCTGTTCAGTCTGTGCATAGCCCAAGAAAAAATGCTTCCAGGAAGATTCACCTTTATCTATCTATCTATCTATCTATCTACCTATTTATTTATTTCAATCACAGACCTCTGTATTCCAAAACCTAAGTTTCATAAAAATCCTTAATGAACAATAGAACAATACCTACCAGACTTTTTTCTTATATTGAAATATTCATATGGCATGTGAAATTTAAAACAAAAACCTGAAGGCTCAATTAATACTTTTGGTGGTTTTTTTTCTAGAGGAGGGAGAAAGCCCTCCCAGCCTGTCTGAAATGGTGAGAGGACAAAGCAGAAGCTGCTGCTTCTCTGGGGCTGCCCACCCCGAGGCAGCCCCTGCCTCCTCCTGTATCCATCCCAGGCTGTGTGGCATGAGACAGCCCCAGGCCTAGAATTTACTAGGGTTTCTGTGAGGAGCTCATTGTGGCTCCATTTCCCCGGAATCAGTGGCAGGAATCACAGACCATGTGCTTACCATACAATCCTGCAGGGCCCCATACGTTTCCAGTGATGAATTGCATAATGTGAGAGGCTCAGTTAACTTAGTTTCAAATTCAGACACTGACTGCTGCACCTATGAAGAAAAGGAACAAATAGTAATAATCATAAAACAGCCTAAACTATCAAGAAATACATACATGATTCTTCAAATGACATTTTATAAATATTTGGTGCCAAGAGAATATTGTATCAATTTATTTTATTTTATTTTTGTAGTGCTGGGTGTTTTTTGAAGTTAAAAGTTGCTAACTGTGCTCTGCTACTTGGAACTGGGAGAATAATATCCAAATTATTCCCTTATGATGTATCATATACACATACTAACAATCTAAGGTTGGAATTATGTAGTTTATACATATAAACTAGATACTGGATATGTTTTACCATTCTCCATCCAGAAGAATCACTTAGGTTTTCTAAAAGACAGTATAAATTTTTGAGTATGTATAATTTAATGTCTTCCTGAACCTGCATTTTAAGTCACTCAAAACAAAAATTTACCTATGGAGGTCTTGTAATTACCTTACATAGCTACTAGTATATTCTAGTTCATTCTCTTATAATGTGGTATTTTATATTTAATTTTGTAAAAATAGAATAATTCAATAAATTGCTGCAAATAGCCCATTAAATTTTACATTGTCTACCTGTTTCAGACATTCTTCATATTTCTGCTGTGCTGATACATTTCCTGTGATTGTTTCTTCCAATCTCTGTGCATGATCTCTTAGCTCTTCCCAATACCTTTTGATATGAGTCAGTTTGGCTTTAATATGTGCACATTCTCCAGAGGTAACAAACTGGGAAAATGACTCAGCTTCCTCTTCTAGTTTTGAGATTCCAGTTATTTTACCATCTATTTCATTATTAATAACCTAAAATATAAAGTAATAGTAAATAAAGTAGCACAACAGGTTTTTAATGATCAGAATAACATTTTATACTTCCTTCTTTCACCTGTGTTATCAGTATTCTTAATTTAAAATGTGAGAGGAGAATTATTGACTTCGTGAAATAACTGGTTATGAAATTCTTTAATATGCACTGTATTTCTCCCTTTCTTCTTTAGATTAGCAATAGAAAATTTTGACAATTCAGCCTGACACAAAAACTGTGTCCATGAAGAAGAATTAGAATTTGATGAGATGCATATTTTCACCAGTAGGCAAGATGGTTCATATTTTACCATCTCATCATAGCAAATTAATATGCAATTCTCTTAAGGATTCAAAATATTCATAAGAAGAAATAAGTAAATGTGTAATTGAAAACAATATTGTTAAGAAGTCAAACCCTGTGATCTGATTACTTGCTTTTAGTAAATTTTCAAGCACTAACAAAATAAAACATGCTATGATTCAAGAACCAATAGAGGTTGTTTTCCTTTTCTAATTTAAATTTATGTTGTAAAGTATAAATGAAATTAGATGTTGTGGTAAGGTGAGTGCACCCAAAGCATAGGATTAAATAAAGAACCACATTACAGTATAAATTAATTTACCATGAAACAATGGTGTTAACAGTCTTTGGCACTTTTCAGCTGTCTCCTAAGTCCATTACTAAATGCATGAAGATTGAGTACATTGGCTTTATATTTCACTAACTATATGACAACAGCTTCCTCTGTTTTTTCCTCACTTATTTTGATTGCAAATTAGAGGTAAACCTGAAAACTGTAAGATGCAAGACATAAACTTGTGGTATTTTATATTTGGTGGCTATTAATTCAAAAAGCATCTGTGAACTTGGAGATACATTTTCTTTTCAGGACAGAATTCTTTTAAATTCTGCAGATGTAGCATGTCCTTGGGGTTCTGTTCAAAAGGAGTGAAAAAACATGCACCGGGGAGGGAACCAAGAGAGCCTAAAGAGCTCATTGGAATTGAAAGTGGCAATACCATTCTTAGATATAAAATTGTTAAGATATGTATGTACATGACATCAACCTAAAACTTTCCTGAATACGTATTCTCAAAGGTATTAAAAGTGTCCACCTTCTGGTATAATTGTGATAAAAATATGGTGCCTTACTTATATAGCTCATAAGTAGCTTTCTGCAACATTCAGAGTCTAGAATTAGCAGGGTGAGAGTACAGGAAAAAAAAAAAAAAAAAAGAAATAAAAGTGGTACTGGAAGCATTTATAGTGTCTCTTTATGCAATATATGCTGAATTAATTCAGATCAAATATATATATATATATATATATATATATATTTAATGAGAATATGATGCTGAGGAAAAAATACTAGATTTACATCCCTAAAGCTGAAAATATCAGCTAACAATCCAGCAGATACAAATTAGGCAGCACTTGTTTACTCCCACACTATTCAGTTAAATTCACTCAGTTACATAAAAGAAGGTGGATAATTTAGGCTTTCAAAGTCCCATTGAGCCTGCCACCAATGGTATCTTCTTGTGATAGCTGTCATTTTGTCCACCAGGAACTTCAGAAAAATGTGTAGGTGAAAATCTGGCTCTGATGACATCATTGGAGTTTTGAAATCAATGTCACAAAAAGCAGAAAATAACCACTATAATACATGATAATTATGTTCAGCTGAGCCTTTTTTTTTTTTTTTTTTTTTTTTTAAATCTGTTCAGCCAAAGATGTCAGGGAACACACTGTATTCTATTCATTTGCAGTAATCCTTACTAAAATTCTGTACCTGAAATTATGAACTAAGTATGTTGATTAGTACTGTGACATAAACTAAACCATCAGGAAACCTGCAACAAAACATAACAATTTATTCAAAATCAGGCACAGAGCAATGCTGCTGAAGGAGATCTGTACCTATGTCCATATATCTGAGGTTGTATGACTCATTTCATAGTTCATACAGCTGCTTTGTTTACCTGAGTTACAATTATATACTCTAGGCTTTATCTGAAGGGTTTTCTCTGCTTTGTGTCTGTTCACTGAGACATTTATAAAAATTATCTTCTGGCCATTTTCTTTCTGTCATGATGTTTAAATGTAGAAAAATTGTGTTGGAATTTTCAGAAATTTGCAATGTATTGCAAAAATTACTGCTTATCTGCATAAATAGCAAGGAAGACCCTTTCTGGGGCATTGGCTTAAATGTACTAGTAGAGCTTAAAGAGGCTCAGTTTAGACATACAAGAACTGTCTTTACTCAGTAATGCAATATTAATATTATTTTCTGACTTAAATATTGGAATCTTATCGATTACTTAGTGACAAGTAAGGACAGAGGACAATGCATGCCAGTGGAATAAATGCATATATTTTAAAGGTAGATGTTTTTGAGTTGCATCAGCAATAAAGCAAAAAATCAAGCTTTTTTATTCTTCAGTGATGAAATCAAGATACTCATTTTGTTTGGTCTACCTGAACTACTGACTTAATGTCTGTCTGGCCCTTAACTGTAAGCAGCTGAACAACTTTGCACTTTCTGAAGGATAGGTAGGTCACACATTAAGAAAATTTCAGTATAAAAACATGTTGAATAAAAACAAACAGACAAAAAAAAAAGTCTGCCCCCTTAGAAACACGCAACTTCAAAGAAGGCACATTTTCATTTGTGGAAGGATTTCCAGGCACACCTTTAGAAATGGAAATGCTTGAAGACAGTATGTACCTTAGCAACAATAAACTAAAAGACTATATCTACAGGAATGTACACAGAATTTAGGACAGTGTAAATATAATAGCAATAAATGCAGATTTGCAAGCTACTAAAGTCAATAGTTCCTTTATTATTCTATAAGAAAAGATAAAGCATAAATCAAGTTATAACTTTTGCTTGCAAGATTGAAATCAAGATGATATGTTTTATATATATATATATATATATAGAGAGAGAGAGAGAGAGAGAGAGAGAGAGACCTTATATGTATGTAGCTATTTTTTACAACGGAAATTACTCAGAAAAATAAGGAAAAGAGTATAAAATAAATGATATTTTTTAAATCATACACATAAAGGCTGCATATGTGTACACTAATCACTAACAGAGAAGTCTGAAGAATTTTTTCTGTAGCTTATGTGAAACTTTACTGCTTTGCATGTTCATGTACCAAATGTCATCACTATTTTACGGTACTTAGGGAGTGTGTAAAAAGTCTTTTCTCCTTTTTGGCCTCTATTAAAAAAGACAGAGAATGGGATTTTAATGCTAAACATAACAAGAACTAATCACCTTGATTTGGCTGATCTGTTTGTCCAAAGGAGATGATGTTGTTTCCAAAGCTTCCAGTTCTTTTTCTTTTTCAGCTATCCAGATGGACAGAGCTTCAAAATTATTGCCAAAATGATCCCACTTGTTTTTCACCATTTCCATGCTTTTAATACTAAAATTAACCAAATTAATTAGAGAGAATAAAAAGTTTAATATATTAAAACTGCTTGTATTCTTGCTAGAATAAAAATGTAACTAATTCAGTCTAAAGGACGGGCCTCTTAAAAACTGATTTTAGAAGACTAAGATGTGAATCTAAATTCAAACTTGGCTCTCTTTTAGACTGTGCACACAAAGTCAAACTATTATGTTAGCCATAGTGGGGACACCTGTGTTTTTTGAAGCAATAATTTCATATCGAGTCAAAAAATCAACAGATATGACAACTACCTCAAAGTTAATATATTTATATGCTTTGAAACCTCCATTATAGATATATTAAACAGGTCTCTGTTTAATATACAAACAGTGACTAGTTCATATATATCTTGGAGAGCAAAAAAACCACCACTCCCCACTTTCTTTTTTTTTTGTTACAAGTGAGAAGTCTAAGGCCCTTATAAGACTTAACAGCATTAACTTTCAGTGTAGAAATTTCTTCTACTTTCAAACCAATATAAAGATACCATTACTAATGTGGGTCCTACACACAGCTTGTAAAATACACACTTTCCATTTCACTGAAAATATGAAAATTTCATTAGAAAAGTTTGAAAGTTAAAAACTCCAAAATACATGTTCCTTTTAAATATAGCCTTAAAACAAACAAACAAAAAAAAAATAACATTTTTAAAAAAGTTTTGATTTCATTTTCTTTTCTTTTTTTCTTTTTTTTTATTTTTATTTTTTTTTTCCCTCGGTAACGCTAGAGGAAGCTTTAAGAACAGATGCCACTGAGAAAAGTAAAAATGGCCTTTTTATTTTTTCTTATGATGAAAATGAAAATTTCCCTTTCCTGTTCACTGGCATAATATATGTATGTAGGATACCTTCAAATTACTGGGCCAACATTTTTATTGATGTGAGTTACAACATAACTTTTACACACTGATTATGTGTTCTGCAGATTAGCTATAAACAGTTGTATATATTCACAGGTTTTGCAGAAGGGATTTATTTCTTTATTATCTGTCATATCACAGTATCACAGACATTCTGTATAATCCATACATTCAACTAAACCTGTTTCATACCTAGATAAAAAGGGGATATCAGCAATGGTTTCCGTTTAAAACTAGATTACATGTTATTAAAAAAGTGAATATTAATTGTTGGAAGGATGAATTTCATATTTCAAAATTAACTAAAATCACGCAAGCTTTTTCAGTAACATTGGAAAAAAAAAAGTTTTATAAAGTATTTAGGAAGATATGGTAGAATGTTCGATTTCAAATCACTCCAATACACTTGCATAAAATAGTATCCAAAAAAAATAATAATAAAAAAAGACCAACAATAATCAGAAAGTTGCATCTGCTGCAGAGGCTTGTTATATTCTGCTTTATAGCTCTTCTCTGTTCTTAAGGATGTTCTGCATTAGGGAGAAAAGGTTACCTACTAATTTCATACCAACATGCTAACATGACAATGGTCAATAGAGAAAAAAAAAAATACAAAACAGTAATGTTGACATTGTTTTTTGCTCATATTCAGATGGAATACGTGGTATTCCACCACATGGTGTCTTCTTAAACTTGTATAGCAAATTAATCTACATAGTAAATCCACTAAGATAACATCCTTTGTGTCTGCTCCTAAATATGAAAAAAATACAAATTTAATACACATATACAAGTGTATGTGTATACAGAATAATGTCAAAAGCTGAAGCACTCTCGAAGAGTAACATTGAGCCGAGTAACTTCAGATTACTTAGGAAAAGGGATGAGACTTTCACAAATACCAAAACTTACAAATATTTACAGCACTAAACAACATTTTCTTGTAGTTTGAATGCCACACTTTTAAATATAATTTGGCAAATGATGCCTTCTCATTTGTGATGGCAGAAGCAGCTTTTGATATTGCCCATGGGAAATAAACAAACAAACAAACAAACAAATAAATAAATCTGGGCATTCAGCTAAGATAAAGGCACTTCTTGACATTTCTATAGAGAAAATTGAAAACTGAAAATTGAGACAAATATGGTACTGTTCTCATATTTGCAGAGATTTTTCTTTCTAAAAGACTGTAGAACCTCAATAACGAGATTAATTATCCCTTCTTCACAAGACTGGGGCTTAAAGGTAAGAATTGTGACAGGTTAAATATAACTACAATGATTTTATAAATTATGTATTATCAAAGATTAAGTTTATTTGCACATATTACCCTTTTGACATATTTGGTACTATAATCTGGTAATTATGTCATGGCAAGCTGAAAATGACAGGGCTGATGAGACCACAGAAAATGTTAGGCAAGGGATTCTAGAGGTCTGATTCAATCTTATAGTGGAGAATAAATATTAGGACTTATTAAGCACGTACTCTTCTTCAAGAGTAACTTCTACTTTTTTCACTTGTTCTTGGATGGATTTTGCCTGCTGCTGAAGGGACTGCTTGTTCTTTGAACCAAGATGTATCTCAGAAGAATTCTTCACCAAATTCTCAGCTTGTACAGTCATGGCTTCAGCGTGTTTAGAAAGTTCCTGTAAGGATGAAAGACATATTAATACAACTACGTAGTTGTATATATTCAAAAAGTATTTTTTGTCCTCAGTGTTTGTTCTTGGAAAAAAGTATTGCACAGGGCTATGTGTGTCCCACATATATATTCTGAATGTGTAAATACATGGAAAAAAACTCTCAAGAAAGTTATTTTCATGTTTCATTTAATATATATTAATGTTAACAAACTGTATCCAATGAAATTAGGAAAGGAAAACTATGTATGTTCAAAAGGTATTAACTAATGGAAATTTATTCTATAGCTCTTCATGTTTGTTTGTTTTAAATGAATTTTTAAATATTATATGCTTTCAGTAACCATCTATATTCAATATTACACTACCCTTTAAAGAGATGACTTTGTAGTATCTTGTAGCTTTTAATTTCACTTGGTTTAGTAGCTATTTTCTACCATACATAGTAAATGTGCTCCAGAACAATGGATTCAGAGAATAAGCAGGGTAGGTATAATGTGGTATCAGGTTCACCACAGGGTAAAAATGTCATGAAAAGCACAGCACTATGGAAAGTCTAAGAAAACTTATATTACTTCTGTATTAGTAAATAAAATGGGCTGGAATAATTTTCTTTTATTAATGACAAGTGGCATGTTATGGCTTATAGGTTCCATACAGTGGAATTTTCTCTTTTGTCTCCTCAGGGCTAGAAGAGTGTTAGTTGCCACAAGCCACATACATGACTTTTCCAAGGAGTACACTACAAATGATGACTTGCCAGAGCTTGATACTCTTTAGCTTACCGTTATAGACAATTACTGAGCATAAAATGGGAAGTCTTTAAAATAATTTTACCATTTTATCATTTTATACATTCAGATGCAGATTTTGAGTAATTCTTCATTGTTTTTAAGAAATAATATTTTACCTCCGAAGTTCATGTAGTCTCCAAACTGTATACACAATTTGCATCAGCATCAACAATAAAATATTGTATGCAATATGCTCAGAACATGTTAACAAAAAAGACAGAAAGATATTTCAGGTCCTGGATCTCACACAGTGAATACCTTTGTCTGATCCAGTTCTGAAGAGAGGCTCTCTAAACTGCTAAAATTTAAGATACGTTCAAGTGCAGAGCTTGCTTGATTAAGGTATTTTACAACTGTTTCTTTGTCCCTCTCAAACTGCTCCCATTTATTTATTGTGACCTACAAAAAGAAAACAGTAACAAAAAGAAAAACAAATAAACCACAAAGACAGAAAGGACAATGAAGAGAAAAAAATAATAATAAAAAAGAATTTTATTTCAAACTACAGAAAAATTAAAAAGAAAAACAAAGCAAAACAGAAACATCTAATATAAAATAATTTCTCCTGAAATGCCACCCACTCCTGAAATGCCACCTACTCTTGAAATGCCACCTACTCTTACTTTATGAAATAAAACCTTTACTTGGACATAAGAATCTGTTTCGTTTTGATTGTATTAAATTTTGACCAAAGTTTTATTGATTAGCATTTTATTAGCAGTCACAAGGATTGTGACAAAACAATTATGATAAAATAAGTAACAAATATTTTATTGATTCTGAAGTAAAGCAAAGTAAACTTAAGGTTTCGTATATAGGATTCTTTAGAAAAAAATGGTTTTGATAATAAAATGTTACTTTAAGAAGTTATTTGGTCTCTGTTGATCATGTTATTTTTCAGTCAGTGATTGGTTATACAGCCTAAAGTATTCCACTTGATTTTGCTGTGATTTTCTATTTCTTTCTCTAGATTTAGGATGATAGCAAGTATTCCACACAGTAGTTGTGAGGCTTATACTTGCACAACATTGGTATTATTACTCTATCATTCTGCCTTAGTACTCTCAAATAAAGATCCATGTCATCTTTAATAACCAGGGGTGATAATTAGCCCATCCAAAAAATAATTCACTTAAACTATATTGTAATTGAAAAGTTGGGACTTTTAAACATTTCCAAATAAAATGCTAGTTCTTTATTTAGAAGTATCTAGCAGCTTCAATAAGCTTTGATGCAGGCACTGATCATAAAAACCTCAAGGATCAAGATGCAGAGGTGAGAATGAAAGTTCTGACTTTTTATATAAAATATTTTTTCTTACTAATAAAAAATGGGGAAGAATAAAGCATATATTTTTATTTCTACTTGCAAGGACCCACCTGCAATTGCTCTTCACGTTTCTCCATAGTCTGCTGCATGTTCTCCAGTGTTCCTTCCAACTTTAGTAAATCCTCTTGCATTGTGCTTGGCAGTCCACCTTCAATCTGCAGCTGTTTAGCTTGGAAAATCTGCTGTTGCACATCTTGTCTCTTTGCACGGAGTCTCCTAGTCCTTTGCTGGAAGGATTCATCCAGGAACGATTAGACTTTTTAGCTCATTTGGGAAAATGGCACACTGAAACCGTATTCTATAGTTTGCAATGGGTATGCACTGAAATTAGTTAAACAGAGAAATAAACTGTGCAAGTATTACTTGAGTCACATATACTCATAGAGTATATGACAGGAATTCCAAAAGGTGTATACAACTCCTGTGTCATAGAAATAGAAGAGGGAGATTGAAAATATATGGCCATTCATCCAAAGAAATGTTTTAGAAGAAACTGCAAGAGTCGAGCAACTGCAGCAGTACCCAAAGGTGCATGCATTCCTCATGAGTGCCTTGAAGTATCTGTTTCTGCTCTGTATTCTTTGAAGAACAGGTTGGAGCCTTGGATTGATTAAAGCAGTATACCAGCTTGCTTTATAGCACTATCAGAAACTCCTAAGACTATATCCCCTTTCCTAACATGCCCGACCCATTACCAGCCTTGCTATGCAAGCTGACAGTTGCCCAGTTAATTCTACTCTGGTCTTTGTCGAAGTATTTTTCTACATACCAGACTTTATACCAAAAGAGATAGAAAAGTGTGAGAACTCAAGGAGTTAACTGTTCCTACTACCTATCCTATGATGAGTAAGGATTGCAGAGTATTGAAAGAACAATATGAACCTTATCACATACAACAGCTTTTAAAACACCAAAGAGTTTGGATAAAATAGAGGCAAGACATCATAGTGCCTGGTTATGACTCTTGCAAGCTTTGAGAGAGCTATGCTACTGGACATAACATAGTTCAGTAATTACATACCTTCTGCCTTAAAGAAAAAAAAAAAATATGGACATATATGGAGAAATTGCCTTACCTGATGATGAAAGAGTAGTTGCTGAGCTTGTAATAAACTTTCAGTATCCAGGATCTTTTCAGCCTCTGCTTGGGCTTCTTTAGAGTTGTTGATTAACTCTTCAATTGCGCTTTTAACTTCTTCTTTGTACTGAACACAGTCTCCAAGAGTGCCTAATGCCTTTTCAATCTACGATTAATGATAACTTTATATATTTCATGTTAAAAGACAAATCTATATTGTAAGGACATGTATATATGCTGAATACTTTTTGCAAAAAACAGATTGTTTTACAAAAGACTTACAATATTGTCTTAAAAAATTGTAAAGACCAATTTGTCTAAATTTTTATATCTCTAGGATTTTTAGTGTGCACCTTTAACTTTACATTGGTAAGTGATTGTAGCCTTAAAATGTGTCTGTAGAGAGCTTTGTCTTGTTTAGACATACTCCCTACTACATTGACTTAAAGTGGATAGCTGTCTAAATAGAGAGAGAGTGCTAGGCACTGAAATAGGCTCCTCAGGGCAGTGGTCATGATACCAATCTTGCAGTTCAGGTGAAGTTTGAACAAACACTCTTAGACATACAGCTTAATTTTTAGGTATCCCTGTGTAGAACCAGGGGTTGGACTCTATGGTCATTGTTGACCTGTTCCAACTTGGGATATTTGTTCTGTTGCAATTTTAGATTCAAAACAAGTTTAGATTATATTTCTCAATTTCTTGTTGTAGCTTCATGAGCTTGTGCTCCCCTTGGCTCTGACTTTTGGAGGAAACAAAAAGCAAAAGTACTTTAATTTATATATATATATGTGTATATATATATAATAAGGTATCTTATTATATATAAAATCACTTGGAAATCATAACATTGGTTCTCCCCAGCTTTCCAAACATACTTTTCTCATGATGGAAATTCAGAAAAAAAATGATTAAATACATGGAACTTTTACACATTTTGAACACTTATGAGGTCTCAACAAGGATTGACATTAACAGTGAAATTTGAAACCTTTTTCTATACTGAATTATTTTTCAAATTGGTATATTCTGACTTCTAAGTGTAGAAGGTACCAAGTTTCTCCTAATCTTTCTTTTTACTGTAAAAGCTGTGAAGCGGTAAGATCTCTAAGATCCCACAGACCTCATGGGTTCAGTGAAGTTTTACTTCTTATTAACTAGAAAATTCCCATGATTTCAGCACTTCCAATATCTCATTACCATTCAGACCTCAGATATTTGCCACCTTTTTCTGCAAATTCCATGCATGCTTGACATCTAAATGATTTGAAAACACCTCACAGTATTTCCTTTATTATTTCAGTATAAAAGATACACAAATTAAGATTAAAAACAAGTATATCCAACAGTCGACAGATTTTCCCAATGTTAATTAAGAACTAATTTTAGAAAACTATTTTTTGCCTCTAAAAATACTGACATTTTGATTCTATAAATATTTTATTTACTTGGACACATTCCAGTTCTGACCAAAAAATAAAAAAGGATCTATTATAAATCTATTATAATACTGTTAGTATCTTTTGTCTGCTTGTCTCACAGTTTTGCTACCCAGAGAGTACAGATGTTTTGTTTTGGTTTTTTTAATTGCTGAATGTTTGCAGTTTAATTAACATATATATTTATAGCAGGACATATATGTATATATATAGGAGGAAACTTGTGAAGCCATGATTGATGTAATTTCATATGACACTGTAAATGGAGATTTCTTCTGTCCCTCATTCTGTACCTCAGCCAGCAAATCCAGGAGTCCCTTGAAGTCACTGGAAAGTTTACATAGTTCATCCTCTGTCTTTTTGGCCTCCATATCAGTACATATCGATGTCAGAACAGCAAGTCTAGATTTCAGCCAGCTGTGATTTTCTCCTTGCTTGTTAATATGCTGCCTGATTTCCTATGGAAGAATCAAAATATATTTTCTTCAAGTAAATAAAATATATTAATGAGTGCTATTCATGGCATCAGTTCAAAGATTAGTGGTATAAACATACTATTTTTGTTCTTATCTTGAAACACTAGAAACATATATATTTTTTTTTTCTGCTCACAAACTCTATCTAATTCTGTTCCAATCAGTGGTTAGTTTTTTGCATTTGCTCCACAGACTTTACAGAACTACCTTCTATAAAATAGTAATAGATTATTTTTCCTCACAAAGTAGCATTTTTACCTATAGATGATGGATAGATAGTTGATATCACATATATATTTTTCATATATTGACCAAATTTTTTAGTTACAATTTAAATCTTAAATGCTAACTTTCTCAAACTTAAACACTATATGATATAAGGTTCTATGTATTTCTTCTTCAATTTTAATATATATATTTTTCAATCTTTTCATCTAGTAGTTATTTCATGTCTTTGTATCAATGCTGGTAAGAAGCTGTCAGCAGGTAAACTACATGAATAAATTAGACTCTCTGGAGCAGAAGCACCCATTTAACTAACAGTCTTTCTGCTTTATCAAGGTCACCCTAATTTTATTTCTCTGCACAGCTGGCCTTTACAAACTGTTCATGACTTTCACATGAAGTTTTATGTTATGTGATATTCCTATTTTAACTTCTAACATGTGGAGAAAAAAAAAAAAAAAAGGTTAAGGTAGTTTTGAAGGACTAGAAGGACTGAACCTTAAACTGTCCTACTATTTCTCTTACCATTCACCAATGCAAAAGGGAATGGTAGACTATCTCTGCCTCCCTTGTTACACTATTGTAGAAGAAAAGTTTTATTATAGAAGTTTTCCCTAAATGTTCTGTAAATGTAGGGCAATAACTTGATCCTTCAAAAATACCCAGTCCAGAAATTTTGGCTTTTCTTTGTACCGCACTTTTAACTGTACATGCAGCAGAATGAGGGGCAGGTACTTAGTGTACTTGCTTCTATATTTTGGATGGTCTGAATATACTGGTAAAGAGACCTGGCATTCTCCAAATTTCTAGAATTAGGAACTTATGCCATGATTTGTTGCACATTGAATTTTGTCCTGGGAATATTTTTAAGAATTCTAAGAATCAGTAGAACTTTATCCATGGTTTCCACACTAAAACAATTGCAATATTTCAGAGAACAGTTTTATTCAGAGACCCAATATCAATGAGTGTAGTTTAGTTAGAATATAACCAAGGGCTCACCCCCACAGATGATTTAAACTGCTCATATTTGGCAGTATCATTGACACTTTCCTTTATCTTCTTTAGTTCTCTTTCTGTTGATGAAATCCAATTTGCCAATTCAGAAAATCTGAAATAAAACATCACATAATGCGTTCAGCTCTGGGGTCCCCAATATAAGAAGGACATGGACCTATTGAACGAGTCCAGAGGAGGGCCATGAGGATGACAGGCTGGAGCACCTCTCCTATGAAAACAAGCTGAGGGAGTTGAGGTTGTTCAGCTTGGAGCAGAGAAGGCTCCAGGGAGACCTTATAGCAGCCTTCCAGTACCTAAAGGGCACCTAGAGGAAAGCTGGAGATGGACTCTTCATCAAAAAGTGTAGCAATAGGACTAGAGGTAATAGTTTTAAACTGAAAGAATGTAGATTTAGATTAGACATTAGAAAGAAGTACTTTACTCAGAGTGTGGTGAGGTACTGGAACAGGTTGCCCAGAGAATGCCCCATCACTGGAAGTGTTCAAGGCCAGGTTGGATGGGGCTTTGAGCAACATGATCTAGTGGGAGGTGTCCCTGCCCATGGCAGGGGGGATGGAATTATATGATTTTTAAGGTCCTTTCCAATCCAAAATATTCCGTGATTCTGTGATAATGCAAAGCAAGGAAAATGGACAATGATTACTACCATTAAATGGTAACCTCTTAAATTTAAGCTAATAATTATAAAACCCTCAAAACCCCACTACTGTCTGTGGGATCACTACATATAGTTATAGTTAGCTTGAAGTCAAGAACACAGTATTTAGCATTCTTTACATGGTACTGATCTGTAATGACATTTCAAGGAGTGATCACACAATGCACTACCAGACCCCCCTAGGAACTGGGCTGACACCTGTTCTTATAGCCCTTCCAGGTGTCTGAGTGCTCTGTTAGTTTTGCATATGTGCTGTCTATCTGGGATTTCAATTCCTTCAGGATTCGTTGGCTACTTTCCAATGTAGCCCTCACTGGATCAGAAACTGGAAGTTTTTGGCAGAGTTCCTCAATCCGTTGTAGTCTCTTCTCACACAGATGGTAAGATCCCTTGTCACCGAAGAACAGCTGATGGGAGACAAAGCATAAAATTCAATAATAATATACTTGACATAAATCACAAAGCATGTCTATATCTTTGCTGTAAACTGGTCATACATGCTCCTACTAAGCTTCTAGGTATTACCATGAAAGGATCGATTCCAAATGATTTTACTTATTTATTTATTTTATTAAAGGTCCAAAGCATTGAACTGATTCAGTTGTGCGCAGTATTTGGTGGCTTGAGTTAGTCAGATGTGTCTATCATTTATATTCAGATGTATTTCTATACATGCCCACTTGGTGGCGTACAGTTCATACCATGTGCTCCTCGATCATCCTTTCTTTGCCTTCTCTGGTTAGCACCTTGTTCTGACGAGCTAGTTCAGCTTTGCACTCCTCCACCGTGACCAGAAGCTTGTTTTTCTGCACTTCAATCTTCAAATGAATCAAATGATATGGAGCTTCTGTTTGAAGATCCTATATTCCCACAGGGGCAATAAACAAGCACAGAAATAAAACAATACACACATTCCCTCAGTGTGAAGTAATTGCAAATAAATTATCTAACAACTCCTAATATAGAAAACAAGGTGTCTAAGATATTTTAGATCTAGGATGTCTCTTAGAAAGATGATAAAGACATATGCTTGTGGGATACAGAATATGTATTTATAAGACACGTCTCAGAGATATCTTGGATCTTGACCAGATATACCAAGTACTTCCTGTTTAAAAATAATAAAAAATAATAGTGAACCTATATTCACACCTGCTTTTAGAGGTTCCTGTTTGTGTGCCAGTGAGAAACCACTCATTCTTCACTCCAACCTGCAACATGTTGTAACAGGCAAAAATTCTACAGCCTATGAGCAATGTTTATTCAGAGATTTTGGCAGAAGACTCAATGTAAATTGATAGTCTTTCTTGCAAATTTGCTTTCCTAAGGTTGGGAAAGTAATTGCAGTCATCCAACATCAGCATAAAGTAAGAAAAGCTAGTAGTTACGCTCAACAAATGTTAACACAGGTATCATTATGCCTGTACACAGGGGAAGAAATTAAGGTTTCATAATTGTTTTCTCTCATTTCCTGAATTTTGACCTCTTAAATTATCAGTGCTTTTTCAGGAGGGTATTTGTAGGTGTAGGTGTATCTAGTGTAGTAAAATACAGATTTTTCTCCAACTGTACAAGAAGTCAAAGAATACAACTATTTTATTTTTTTATTTATTGTAACCTATATTCAGCATATAGGTCATGCAGAAAATTTCCCAAGTTCAGACTTAGAATGTCCAGAGAAATCATTCAATGTCACTAACCTTCCACTGCCTATGGAGTTTCCTCACAGCTTCCTGCAGGCTGTGTTGCTCTTGTTCAGGAAGGATGTCAGTAAGTTCATCGCAAGCTTTCAGGAAGGCATTTAGGACTCTCTGATCCAACTGGTTAAAGAATTCCTGAGTTTGAAGTGAAGGGTGAAAAGTCAGATGACAAACCTGGTTATTGATATGATAATCTGCTAGCATGATGTTCCTTAACATACACTGTAAGTTTCAATGTCACATCTGTTGCATTGAAGAAGTAGAGTTTGAACTAAGGAAAACTTTATCTATTTATAGTCCAGCAAATTAATTTATTCTGGGGCATCCAGACAGTATATTGATATGGTATTTTAACTAGAATAGTTTTTAAAGCCACATGTGTAAGTAATCGTTATAATACACAAACAAATATTCATCTGACAACTCAGCAGTGGATGTGTGAGCCTGTCGAAACACAGAATAATGCTCTCTCTCCAAACAGTTCTATAGGCAAAACCAACCTTCATGTCTAAGGGGTTCTTCTCTCTGCACTTTCTGGTTGCTTACATTCACCAATAAGAGGTGAATATATATATATACACATATACATATATATATGTATATATATATTTCCAATCTTGACATTGACCAGGTCCATATCACTTCAAAATATGGAAGAAATCTATGTCAATTTAAAAATTAAACAGGTTTTTCACTTGTATGTCATGCACTTAAAGATTTCCATAAGGAAAATTAGAGAATGTACTCACACTATGCTTCCTGAGAAGTTCTTCAGGATTTCCTTTTTCTTTTAAGCAACAATTGGCAATCTGTATAACTTTCTCCAGTTCTGCTCTAGACTCCTCAAATTTCTTCATCAAACGGCTATTTGCTTCTATGTTTTTTCTCCACTCACCAGCTTTCCTGACCATATTCTGAGGTATAAACAAACAAAATTAATTGGCACTTTTTCACAGCTTTTTATTTACCCTTTTACCATAATCTTACCTAAAATGCATTTGATTGGTGTCACTCTGTCAAATACATTTCATTCATGGCTGGTCCTCTTCTCCCTTTCATGTTCCCATTTTCCCAGTTTTTAATACCTATACAAAGACTCACCCTAATGTCATCCTCGGTTCAATTAAAAATGTATAGTTATTCAATACGAATGTCTGTGATACTTTCAGAATGCCTAAGCCATTTGGCTAACATTTATTTCCCAAAGACTGCTTTCAAATGTAAAACAGCGGTTGATTTGTTTTAATGTATTTCTCCCTTTATCAGACTACCAGCTTCCGCACCAACCCCTGATTAAAAAATGAGGGTATGCGATAGAAGGGGATAAACACATAAACATGGTTTAACCTATGGATCCAACCAGTTCCATGCTACAGATCTGACCTGGAGGTTTGAATAATAATCACTCCAGTAGGACACATGTCAAACCATGTAAAAGGCTGCTTAAAAGAGACATTTTTTGTTGCTTAGTTTATACTGTTGTTTTGAAACCGTAGTCACACTTTTTATTATTCTGCCTTGCATTCTGTCCTGGTGCACTACATTATCCAGCAGTTATAATCCATAAATAATAAATGTTAACAGGACAAATGAACAGTTCACCAGTTCAGCTGCACCAAGGTAATTCCAACAATTTGTACTAACCACAAACTTTACTATCCTCACTGATTAATAACCCCAGTGTAAAGGAATTACAGTGGTTTTACCCAATGATCTAATCAAATATGTAGTTTTCAATTTAAACATCTTGCTAAGCCTTTTTAAAGGTTCCAGATAAAGTTGTGTAAAATAATATCATATAGGAATGTAGTCTTTACACGAGAAAAGGCAAATTTCCAGATCCATAAATATGTTCTTGCCCAGAGATAAATCACCGTCCATCCTTATAGAAAGAGAATAATTAATGTTTAAACATGGTAAATTTATCAACACAATTGTATCTGCCTCTGTAAACATAAACATAACTTAAATAGATGATTTCTAAATGATAAATCGTAAACTACAGATCTTTAAGTAGAAGCAACAAAATACAATATAAATTTTGAAATCCACCTCTCAGGTGCAACTCTTTACTGACAGATGATTGTCTGCAGCTTGAAATTCACTT
This sequence comes from Oxyura jamaicensis, assembly GCF_011077185.1. NCBI lineage: Eukaryota > Metazoa > Chordata > Aves > Anseriformes > Anatidae > Oxyura > Oxyura jamaicensis. The sequence continues at coordinate 52,299,175 of NC_048895.1, forward strand.
TAGATAGCCTTACACAACAATACATTACAACAATTACAACATTAATTGCCTGAAAATAAATCTAATAGCACCCATCATCTGGAGAACTTCACCCAAGAAAATGTTTGAGTTCATGACAGACTGGGGCTAAGTAGCCCTGAAAATATAAATATTACTAATAACATAGTAATGTTCTAATAATTCTAATAATAGTGTTCTAATAATTCTAATAAGAATTCTAAAGCTAAAGTGGATTCTAGCCCTAAGTGCATTTTTACATTAACAAATACAAATTCTGATTTTATCTTCAGGATCCACTGCATTTTCTGATGAAATACAAAGCCCCAGACCAACAGCAGCAATTGCAAATCTTTCTGTATTCCATGCTTTATGTGAAAGTGAATGAGTGGGAATATAGGAGTAAATAATTAGTCAAGATAAGAAAGTCAGGAGAAACAAAAAAATGGTTCAGAGCTAGTGGGTGGATTCTCAATTGCTTGTTTCAAAGGAGCTTGAGATGTGAAAATACTCCTTAAATCCCAGGTTTCTCAAGAGGCCCGAGGCAGGCTGACCTTTGACTAACTGCATGGAGAAGATGACCCTTATTCCCCTGACCACTTGTTACCTACAGAGCTACACAGCAATTAAATGGAGATATGGCAGGATGAATCAGCTGCATATGAAGAAGATTTCAAAAATACGCACCAAGGTGTTACATAAGTACCTGAAAAGTAATCTGAACTTGTGTGACTTTCTTCTGAAATGTTGACTGATGAAAATGCTGCAACGCTTCACTAGAAGCCACACACTGCAGGATACTCTGACTATTTCTCTCAATGAGGGACAAAGCTTTCTTGCAGTTTTCTTGATAAGCTACCAAATCCTGAAAGAAAGAAACATATATCCACCCTGGCCAGGAATAAAGGAGAGAAAAGTTTCGCAAAATAACAAGATGTTTTTTAACAACAAGAATAGAAGGGACAAGGTCAAAGCACCACAAAAAAGAGCAAACAAAAAACAGCATACAGAAAATGTTAGACGGAATGAAAAACAGAGTTCTAGGTATATGTAAAATAAACAAACAAAACAAAATAAAACAAACAACAACAAAAAGCATAGACGTGCCAAAACCATTTGCATAGCTTTGTAGAATACAGGTCAGTCCATAAATCTGTGACTTAATTTTATGTGATGTCTGTAAATTACAATTCTAATTTTGCAGTGAAAATAGACATCAGAATGATGACTCTAAATAGCAGACTGATCTTGTCTTTCAACAAATTAACCTTTCCTGTCAGCAGCCTTAATATAAATGAGAAGATTTCACTTACTTGATGCCAAAAAACTGCAGAAGAAACATGAAATTTTATGGTGACATTCTGAGTCTGGGCAACATCAGGAAAGAGGAAAAGAGTACTCAGACTGCGTCTTAGCCAGCAGACTGGACTCATGACTTACATTGTGTTCATGTGCCGAAGAGGACTCTTGTGATTGAACAGTCAGGCTCACTAGGTCATTTATTTTACCCAAGTACAACCAAAGCTTGAAATCACTGGAAAAGAAGACTTTTCCAGTTTTCTCGTTGACTTATGCCAATCTCTCCACATTGCAGGCTTAAGTATTTTTTATGTATATACATACATAAAGCACACTAATGTAAACATATAATACATAGTATATACAATATTATACATTATATAATATATATAATATAATGTTATATAACATATATTACAAATCATATATTATTTAATATATGATAGAATATATAATATATATAATATACATATATATATATGATATTTACATTTCTAACATTTCAGTCCTATTTCTACAACAAAGGTCTCATATTTGCATCTTGCATTGAGAAACCATGGGTTCTAGTGGGGGAACATAGTTTTCAATCATTGTATGTTTATGCCTAGCTGACTTTAGGATAGGTTATGTTTATTGCCTGAATATGAAGAAACATTTGGGCAGCTGACCAAATTAAAATTAAAAATCTTAGTAATTGAATTGTACATATAGAAAATGAAATAGAGGAAGCAAATCCTGTTTTAAAGCAAGTTGTTTTATAAACTTACTTGAGCTTTTTGTTTAAGAAGTGTTGTAGGCTGTGTTTCAGGATCTTGAATAGAAATTATTTCATTGACTTTTTCAAGAGATTCATAAAAATTTGTTATTTGTTTCTCCAGTTCTTCCAGTGGAGACAGCAGATGCTGACTTTCATAGAGCAGGGCACAGGAATACTCTTTAACCTTTTGGTCATTGTAAAGAAAAATAATTATTAAGGAGGTAATAAAATTCAATAAACAGTAGCTTCATTTACACGTAAATTTATATAGTTGGTAACTGTCTCTTTTAAGATCAATCCCAGTACTGCATTACTTTAAAAATAAATATATAAATACATAAATAAATAAAATAAATTTAAAGATGGTAGTCTCAAGGTCTGAAAGAAATATTTTCTCTACCATTAATTCACTCCATTGTTACTACAGACCTACATTTGCTCAAATGCATATTCCTTGCATTGCATTCCTTGCAATGCATATTGCTCAAATGCATATTCCTTGCAAAAAATATTGCATTTTTTTATTTCTTTTTCCCCTTCTCATGCAGCTTACTGGTTACTAGTTCAGCAGTTAACACCATGTATAGTAGAAAAAGGTATTCTGCAACCTTGTTTATCTGCTCTTTGATCCTTGTCAAAGTTGCAAGCATTTCATGTACTTCCTCTTGGGAAACTTCTTTTGTAACAAGTTGTGCTGTTCTTGTGACCATTTTGTATTGAGCTTCCATGGCAGGCAATTTCTGTTTAATATTCTGTAACAAAAGTTTCATGAAATTTTTCAACAACAGTATTCATGCATTCATGGGAGATACAAGCCTATGTGATGTGAGATATACATTCCAATTTACATTCCAATTTTTGTCCTGTCTGACTTTGTGAAGCTTGAATCGTAATTCAAATGCATGCAAAATGTGCCAAAGGGTATCAGATCAGCTCACCCAGATGTGATTTGAAACTAAACAAACAAATATCCAGATGGACGGTGTTTTGGAAGTGTGCTCTAGAAACATCACCCATAGAATACAAGGATTTAGATTAGCCATAGGAGAAACTATACAAAATTAACAGTAGTGAAGAAGAGTAATAATGGAAATGCATGCTAATATAATTCTATGCTTTATCCTCAGAATTAGTTACATGCCTCTCTTTTATAAAAGGGAAAGAAAAGAATGGAAGGAAGACACTTACTTCTAAGTCTTGTACAAACGTCTTGACATCTAGGAAGGACACTTCTACAGGTGCTGAAAGTTTTCTATTGCTTTCATCAACAAAGGATGTCAAGCTGTCAACACCATCCAGGTATTCCTTCCGCATTTTGTCCAGTTCATCTGCTCGAGCATACTAGTGTAATAATAGTGTAAAGTAAAAAGAAAGAAATAAACTTATCCAAATGACATACATGGCTACTAAATAATTACTTGAGAAAATTAACATGTTTTCAGAGCAATTATTTTCTAGAAAAATTGCATTCAATAAACTATGAAGTAATGGAAAATATTCTAAGGGTTTGATTTATTTTCAGCAGCGCTGATGCTAAGAAGAACATTCAAATTAGAGTTCAGCCTTTTTTAAGGTTTGGATTTTTCCAAGAATTCCAAACTCTCATTGGTTTCTAACCTAGAATCAATTTCTCTATTAATTTCTCATTACCTACAGTGCCAATTTTGAAAGTTCAGCAACGTGAAATAATACAAAAAGTCCAGCAAAGCTGAAAGAGAAGGGAAAGTCCACTAAAATCTGCTGGCTGGAAGAAGGGAGAACACAGGAAGTGTTACAAGGAAGAAAGCACTGTATAATGGAAGTGGGGACAGTCTATGCTTTCACAGACAGTATGTGAAAGACGTAAGAGAAGAAACATTTCTCTGGGCATTACAGCTCCACAATGAATCACCCTAAACATTATTAACAAATAAAAGTTGACAACATTCTAGTTTGGAAAAGTTACAATAAAAAAATTATGCACTCAAAATCTGCTTTTCCATTTAACTTGACTGCAATGGAACTAATCATGCCAATTAAAAAAGCAGATTCAATGTCTTCAAACAGGCAACTGCCAATTGAAGGCTGCTGAAAGGGAAAAATACCATTAGATGTATATCGATAATAAGTAAAAATATTTTATATTGTGTTTATAAAGGTGTGAAACACTTGTGCATAATTTTATCTTCTCTTGTGCCTTTTAATAAGAACATAAAAACAACGTTTATCTTCCAAACATTTGAATCTCTTTCATGAGACAGATTTGTATTTTTAGTTTTAGTTTTTAAATTTGCTCTAAGTACCTCCTGGTTCATGAGATGGAACTAATGTCTGACTGATTAGGGAAAAACATTTAGCTAACTAATTTGCATTGCACCTGCTTATGGTTATAGTACAGTGATTGAACACAACTTCCATTAAAGGGTAATAAAAATATGCACTTTCTACATTTTCCCTATTTAGTTTTAAAGAGCTTGCAATAACAATGGCCATGTAAAACCAATCATTTTCTTAAAAGAAAGTAGAATTATGCATGAATAACAAACACTGTATTATGACAGTAAAGAAGAAATAAAGGCTATATCAGCTGAAAATGTCTAAAAATAAAAACAAAAATTTTTATAACCCAAAAGAGAAACAAGACCAACGCCCCAATAGCAGTAAACTACTGGCACGGTTTAATTTCATATTTAAATGACTATGAAAATTTAGGCACATTAGTAAGCTGTTATATAGTCCTGATAGTGGGGCAAATCTGTCTTGCTGGCATGGAATTTACAAAGTAAACATTTAAATGTAACAACAGCAAAACCACATACTTGCTTAACTTGCATAAACAACTCTCTCCATCTTCCATTTAGTAACAGAAGTTGCTGTTTAAGGTCTCTGGAAATGGCCTCATCACATGTTTCAATCAGAAAATTACCAGCATCATTCATGGCTGTATGCTGTTGGATCCAGTGAGGTAAGTGCCGGAAAAAATCCTGAAGAAAAAAATAAAAGCACATTCTTAAACCTTTGCAAATAACATTTACCTTAAACCATTAAACTAAATGTTAGCCACCCATTAATGGTTTGATAAAATATTTTGAAAAATCATTCCTAAAACACTTTATATTGGATATGTCATAATATAATTTTGAACTGTTTGAAGACAGCCTGCTATATTAAAAATTGCTACTAGTTCACTGAAACTTTACAGTTATACTTGTCAGAACTTATTCACATGTAAAAACATTTCTGATACAATTGCATTTTTGATACAACCGAAAATTTTTATACTGCTTAAAATTGTTGAAGATAGAGTAGAACAACAAAGTGTTTTAAATTCTCAAAGATGAGATCAGTAAAGAGTACAGATACTCTCTACTGATGTATCAGTGAATAATCATTGTTTTTTAGTAAGCTAAATGTGCAGTTTGAATCTTCTATATGTTGCAGAACACAGCCTTTGCTTTGTGCCAAGACTGTCCTTTGTGAGCACAGCCAAAACTAATTAAATCTACTGAATCTGGCACTGTCCAGTTCTCCTTATTAGGAGACAGGAGAAGTGTCCTGGTCAGCCTTATTAAAGGTCAAGAAGGAATGAGAAGATGTAGCAAACTACTCAAGTCCTTGGATCTATCAATGAATCCACTAAAATTTCCAGCCTGAACCTCTCTCTCATATGACATTTTAAAAAACAACCTAAGGAATGCAAAAGTATATACCATATTTCATAATCTACAAAATAGACAAATAGAGATGGTATTAGTTCATACCTTTTTAGAATGTTCAGGCTGATTAAGCATTTTTTCAGCATCCTCCAACCAGGCTTGCAGACCTGCCACAGTGCTGCTGTATCTGTCCCAATTAGCAATTACTTCTTCCAGCATGCTTCTTACACTTCTCACCTCTACTGAGAGGTTCCTCCACTGTGCTGTTGTTTCATTCATGAATTTCATCACATTCTCAACTTCTTCCGCTGACATACAGGAATGAAATCAATTATTTAAGTTTATTATTAAGCTTCTGTGAAGCTTAATTTTGTTCTACACTTATCCATTCTCATCAGGGAATTATATTTTACTAAAACTGCTGTTTCAGAAGGCTTATACACGTATGCTCAGTTGATAGCCCAATTTTTAGTACAAAATTACTATTGAAAAATGAGCCATGTGAATTAAAGACAGAGGAAAGTACATAAAATGAGTGCCATATTTGCATAGAAACACTGCATATTCAGTGTGATGTTCATTTCTAATCTGTAGTAAAAGAAATCAAGAGAGAAAATTAATTTAAAAATAAAGTAGTAGAGATGTGTGATGTAAAAACAAATTATGCCTTTATACAAAACTACTGAATGAAATGGAACTTCCTACTACTATCTTTAAAAAAAAATGCTAATTTTTGCCACTTACTTTTTAATATTTTCTTCACTGCAAGAAAGATACATGTCCTTATTCCAGAAGGAAAAACAGAGATAAGAAAAAGAATCCATGCAAATCCTGAGACTTCACAGAATACACAGAATTTGCTACTGGATTTTTCATACTATTGAGTAAATCTATTAATTTTTATTATTTGCAAGAATATCCTGTCAGTAAAATTTGAGTATCACCATCAATTTTAAATTTCACAACAAAGATATCAATTTTCTCTGCAAATATGCTAGCCATTTTAACAGGTGCAACAGTCTTCCACAGATGTTACTGTGTTATTATCTCAGCAGAGACTAAAGCGATATCATGTCTACCTAGGTCAAATATTGCCTTCATACATTCTCACTGAACCAAGCACTGCTGTTCAGAAATTACAGGAGGTATTGGTTCAGTCAGCTACACCTGTTTCTCATGTACACCCGTACTTGAGCTATCATTTGTAACTTTAACTTATAACTTTTAACTTATAACTTTTAACTTATAACTTTTCACAGTTGATGAAGAATCTTCTTAAATCAGGGGATACTTTTGCTACTGTGACAACTTTGGGATCAGCTCTCTGTCTGTGTTTTTCTATTAAATGAAGCCTTGCCAGGGAGTGTCCCCAGGCACCAGAATGTGATTTTCCCTACTGATAATTGGTTCTCTGGCACACTACTGGGCTCAGATCTACTATATTCAAAGAATCTATAAATCAGGATGGACCATGAACTTATCCCATTAGGAATTCTGAACATGACAATGCCCTTCTGGACATTCAGAAAGTTGAATAGCAGGAGGGCAGGCTACTGTCTACCAGCTGGCCTCACGCTAGAGAAAATGAAAAATTGGTAGAGGCTGTAGCCTCTCTGGTGGACTGCAGCCGCTATACAGCTCTATGCATTAAAGAAACAAATATTAAGCTATATTTTTAGAAGATATTTATGTCTGAAGAGATTAAAATGGCATTCCCACAACAACAACAGAAACATAGGCATTTACCTGAGCCATTTGCTTTGGCATACATTTCAGCTGCTCTTTTCAAGATCTGGTATGTAACTTCATATTGCTCAAAAAACTTACTATTTTCAATAACAGACTGAAAAAACAAACAAACAAACAAACAAAAAACAGATAAAATAAAGATAGATATTAAAAATATGTTCCCTGAAATCACACCAGGACAGCAATGACATCTTTTAACTTCATTATTCCTCTATTCATTTATAAAATAGCATATAAATTTCATCTTTTAAAATTAATGGTACAGCAGAGTATCCCGTCAAACTTCAGTTTATTTACTTTGCATTTGGAAAGAATATTTAATATGTTCTTTGTTAATCTGCTAGTTGATCACTTGCTGAAAGTCCTAGCATATGTTACATGGAATATTTCACTTGGAGGATGATGAGGCACCAGAACAGGTTACCCAGAGAGGCTGAGGACACTCTATCCCAAGACCAGGTTAGATGAGGCCCTGAGCAATCTGATCTTGTGGGTGGTATCCCTGCCTATGGCAGGGGGGTTGGAACTAGATGGTCTTTGAAGTCCCTTCCAACCCAAGCCTTTCTATATATTCTATATACAGAAAGTGAACAAATAAACATTATGTAATGAGTGGAATCATTTTAATTAATGAAAAATTTCCTCCCTATAAGAAGGTTATTACAAAAATCAAATCTAGTTAAGCATTAAAAATGGTTACTGACAGATTTCAGTTCAAGAATTAAAATACATTTGACTGATTCTTCAGTTTTCTTTTACCTTCTTTTTTTAAAATGGTAAAAATATAGTTAAGGAAATATATGTTTCCAAAATGAAAAAAAAAAAAAAAAAAAACACTTTTCCAAAGTGCAAAACACTTTTCCAAAGTGAAAAACAGTCCTTTTCCTTTGTGAGTGGTGTTTCCAATATGTAATGTGTTACAGAGCAATTAATAATTTATATGGAAATGTTTTGGTCACAATGTTATGCCTCTTTATTTCTGCCAAATGGCAACTTTTTTTTTGTTTTTAATGTGTCTTTCAGAAAAGTCACTTTATTTAAATGCTCTGTATAATTATATATCTATGTTGTGCAAATGTATCTTTTGATACAAAGATACACTGTATCTTGCATTACTTTTTATAAGGCTTTTACATTGCCTTACCTAATGTACTTATCTAGTGTTTTTGAATGGTTCTATAACCTATACTACCTGTTGTGTCTCTAGTTACAGATCTACACATTAAGGCAAACACATCTCTAATATCTGTATACAAGTTTTGGAATGTCACTTCTATGTGTACTACTATAATTTTGGTAATACCAGGTCTCAATGATCAATGAAAAAATTTCCAAGGTCAATGTACTTTGAAGAGAAAAGTTAGGTCTTGTATTCATCAGCCCACATAATAGAAATTGGATAAACAGTTTTAAAAATGAACTCACTAGACAAAATATATCTAAAAATCTTCTATTTTAAAACCTTTTACAGTTGCTATGTCAAATCACCACAGTTATCTAGCAGGCAATTTTAAAATGTGTTTATAACCAAGGAAACTAGAAGTCAAGAACAGACGGATTTTTTTCCCTTTTTTATATATATATATATATAAATCTGTCAAATATAAAGAATTGCATGCTTTACCACAAATTATTTGACAAATTCCTGAATTTTCACTTTTGTTAAATCCATATTTACCCTGAACCAAAAGCTATTCTTCATATGAGAAAGTGAAGGATGGTACCAAATTATTTATGCAATACTAATCACAAGAGCAATTACAAATATAATCAGAAGTTAAATATATGTGTTTTGCCAAGTAATAATTTCTCCCATCTGACAAGATTCCTTAAAGAAAATATCTAGCTTTTCCCAAATCCATACAGCATCTGGTGCTACAAACCTTCTAATAAACTTATGGCAAAAAACATTGCAACGGGTTAGTCCACAGATAGCTGTATCCAGTATTTCCACTGCAGCTGACACTTTGGTACAATATATTCTTAAAGATGATGGTGTACAGTCTATGCTGAACTTTACTTCTGCTACATGACACACAGGTGAAAAGAAGATGGGTTAAAGTAGCAATGTACACTTTCATTTTTAAGGTACAGAACATAAATATTTTCCAGGTGTGTGTTATATCTAAATCTTAAATATGCATGCTCCTAGAATGCCAACATTGCTCAGTCTGCTTTGTCAGACAACATACTTATTTTTTGATTGTCTACTAATATAGTCACTGAAGGCACTGACTATGGCTTTCCTAACTAAGATTCCTATTTAAATCAAAGAGTAATACTCAGCTTTTGCTCCTAGAAACTTGCTCTCAGTTAAGCCAAAGCAAATAGTCTTTTTCCATCATAGGACACATGGAAGCAAACAGAACTGAAGGCTACCAAGAATGAAACTGAGCTCTATCTTCTTGTCCCAGTTTCCTCATTTTGATGTGATAGTTTCATAAATCATGCAAGGAAGCATTTTCTTTTCCCAATTGACCAACTCAGATTAGTGGTCTGAAAGCACAGGAATAATTGAGCTAATCACAACATACAAATAAACCACTTAATATTTATTTTAAATCTAAAAATAAGTGATATAAAATAATAATCCAAAAGTTAAGCTATCCACTCCCTCATTGATACCCTTTACCTTTGATACCTTGATCCCTTTAGCAGTCTTTGAGACAACCTTACAAAGCATACATATGGACAATTAACACCTAGCTCTTGAACATCATTCTAGCAAACTATGTTATTGTAAATGATCATCTGAATATTTTCCTGCTTTTCTAAAATGAGAGTTAGCCTGTTTTTTTAGTGTCTCTAATTGCTAAAGCTTAAACTTAGGGAAAAGTATGAATAGCCTTCAGTTCTCACATTGTAAGAGGAAATTTAAATTTGAAGTTTGTTTCCAATACAATAAAAACTGTCAGGCTATATGGGCACCAGTAACTTTCTCTACAGTATCGTGGCTCTGAAAGCTTCAATAACTGTATGAATTCTTTCCAAACTGAATTTTCCTGTGCAATTTTCCTCATATGTTTTCCTCATGTGATAGAAGGGGAAAAATATTTATTCCAGACCTGCTTTTGAAAGAATCCCTCACACCCTAATGTAGAAGTGCAAGTGGTGGCACCATCTTACCTGCCATTTGATAATGTGAATTAATTTCTAACAAAGGGATCATATCAATGAGAACTTGTAAGTCAATAGCCTCTGTTTCTTAACATGATATATCAGTGATGCAGAGCTGGAGCAATCTCTTGCAGAACAAAAATAAAGTAACAGGTTTAACATACTACTGTAGAGCAGAAATGGAAAAACTGTTCCTTGAAATAATAAAATGACTCCAATACAAGTATAATACATTCAACAAATACAGAGACAAATTATTATTTTTTCCTCATTTGGAGGACATTAAGAATAATTGTAATGTGAAGGACTTCACTCCAAGAACCTCCTCAATGCTGCACTAAATTCTTATGTAGGCACAATAAAGCGCATCTATGCTATTGTAAAATTAGATGAAATTAAGTTCTCTTAAATTTTTATTTAAAGTAAAAATATAGGATTTGGAAGTTCCTGATATGCTTGGTAAGCTGGATGGTCAGACAGCAGTTGGGATATTATTTCTGGTTTTGAGAAGATTATGTAAAAAGTATGATTTTCATTTTTAGCATTTTGTTTAAGGCTCCTTCAGGGGATGACAGATACACGTCTGAAAAGATATTCATATAAATGCAGTCAAAGTTGATGACTGGCAAGTCTCATTTCTTTTTATTATTATTATTATTAAATTCAAACAATCTTTGAAGAGAATATTTCAAATATAATAACAAAAATACACCCCCCAACTTACAATATAATTTTGAAGTAGTAGTTCCACTGACTCTCGCCTTCCATATTTGATAATCCATGATTTTAACTTTGACTCTGCAAGAACTAAGAGTGACAGTAGACGGTACTTCAGTTCCAGAAACTCCATTTTCAACAGATGGAGCTCAGATGAAGAGACAACAAAATTAAACCTGGAAAATGAATCATACTGTAGTAAAATACATCAATATTTTTTTTTTCTTCTTTCAGGACAGACTGAAAGCTTCACTTACAGTTCAGATATTTTTCACCTAATTCAGAATCTACTGACATTTAATTATATATGATGATCGTTCTGATAGCTGCTTTTGAATGGCAAATGAATTATAATCATATATATTCATATAAATCATCAGTTTACATTTATTACTAAGTTTTGCAAAGTCATTTTGCTTTTTTCTTACATTCATCCTGATTGCTGTTACATAACATTTCTTCCAGGAGCAAGTAACTCCAGGATCAATTAAAAAAAAAAAATAAAAAAAAAATATTCCCTTTCAAAACACTTAGCTTCTGCTAATTCTCATCAATCATCAATGCACCAAGCTTTTCAGCATATTTTTATTTATATTCTGAGAGGGTTTTCCTTTCCAATTTTTTCATGCCTGCCACTAAGACACATAATTAGACAGCAGTTTTTACATAAACAGGTTAAAAAGCAAACAGGTCTCCTTTATTTCACAGAGGGTTTTCATTTCAGATTGAAAGCCTTACCTGTCTGCCATATCCTCTAATTGGTCAGGTGGAACAGGTACTCCATTAACAGACCTGGCCCTGTGGATCTCATGGAATGTCTTTTTGTGACCTTCTATATTTTTCAGTAGATCCTGTTTTTAAGGAGAGAGAGCAAGACTCAGAGTGAGAGAAGAAGGGGTGGAGGGGAAGAGGGAGAAAGAGAAGGCTCACGGTAGGCTATCTAATAAGCACAATTTGAAGCCTGCACCGATGACTCAATGTAGTTAACTATTTGATCATGCTCTCACATTTGCATGCAATGTTATGCCTACCCTAAAACCATTTACACCAACTTGAACATTTACATAGGAAATACCCTTATTAAATGCTCTGTTAAAGCTATGTCTAACAATTAAGGAATATTTTAAAACAGAGAATACACTGCAATGATTTAACAAACAAGAACTCTTAACTGTATTAAATAATGCCTGAAATGCAGCATGAAAATACCCTAATACAACTACTTTATAATCCTGCTAAATTTACTGTTTACATCTTTATAGCAGATACTAACCTTTATTAAGTATGATTCAAATATTCAGCAACTAATCTACTCCTCTATATACCGGCTGAAGATCCAGAGCTCCTTATGTAAGTACATATTCAGTATTTAGTGAACTTCTCATTCTCTCAGCATCAAAGGATTTCAGAATTGTTCTCTCTATATTACACAAATGAATGCAAAATGTGGTACCCGACCAGTATTTCTGTGATAAGGATTGTACCGGCAAAAACCTTACAGCAGAGCACATTTCAACTGTAACTAAGCAACACCGCTTCAAACGGTTTCCTGGAGATTACATATTAAAATGAATGACTGGCAGTAGTCTTTGAAGAGATACCATAACAATAACACGTAAATTCCCCAGTGGCTGAGAGGACACAAAGCAGTGGATATTTTTTCTGCAAACAGGAAGCTCTTGGCACAAAGTGCTCAGAAGCCTATTAGCAAAAGGTAATCATAAAAATTTCCCCCCTATCTCCCGTGGGAACAAAGTGCAAGCTCATGTATTGATCCTATCTACTTGCTCAGATCACCACATGGTGATCACCATAATTCCCATCAATCCATCTATGTTTTCATTCATTTCCACTTCAGTCAAAACCTCATTGTGAAATAAAGTGAATCTGACTTTCTCAAATGCAGGTGATGCACTGATTTTACCATGCGGAAAACTCCACTGAGGCTATCCTGTAGCTTACTGTCATGTAGAGGACTGACTGGGAAGATGCATCTCATCTAGCTGCATTGGAGACCTTGCCAGACAAAGAGGGATGCCCCTAACATGCACTCGTAAGTGAAAATAAAACCCATCAGTTTCCACCCAAAATCAACTGGAAGTCCAAGAAAACTTTTACACATCAAGATAAATCCTGCTCTGCAAAATAACCCACAACATAGAATCATTAAGGTTGGAAAAGATCTTCAAGATCATCTGGTACAACCATCAGTCTACTACCAATGTCACCCACTAAACCATGTCCCTAAGCACCCAGGTCCAACCTTTGCTTGAACACCCCCATGGGCCAGTGATGCCACCACTTCCCTTGGCAAACCCATTCCAATGCCTCACCACTCTTTCTGAGGAGAAATAAACTTAAACGCTTGCATAATTCCTTGAAGGTTTGTCTAAGTAAGCTGATGCCTTTTGTATTAACTTCCAAATGGCTATAAGCCATAAAGTTCACTAAAATAAGCAATATCAGATGAGAGAGAGGAGAGATATAGAGAAGGTGAAGTTATCTGAACAAAGGCATAACAAACAAAACCCCAAAACTTCCTAAAGAACAGTGACTGAAGGAAAAAAAAAAAAAAAAAAAAAAAAAAGCTAATGTTTTTCTGGTATTATCCAGTAGCACACCAGGATTCAATAATATAAATTTGAGTGATTAAAAAAACCCAGGGGCTGATGCAATTATACATGTTTATGTTGAAGTTTCCCCCACCTCATTCTCATTGGAAAAGGCCCCTGAAACAGACTAATCTGTTTTTTTGTTTTGTTTGTTTGAGTAGAAATTCCTCTCCACAGTATTTCTGATGCAAAGAAAATAGTTTAGTACATTTTTTTTTTCTGTTTCTTATGAATGTATCAAAATAAGGTTTATAGTATTCACATTATGCAAACAAACAATAACAACAACAAAAAAAACATTTAATTTGATTTTTTTGATGAAAATCAATTTTTATGAATCCTGAAATATTTTATGCCAAAAATAAAGCTAATGAAATGTAACCTTATGAAAGAATAGACTTTGAAAGATAACAATTATCTTTCCCATATTTTTTCATATTGTTTTGGTAAGATTTATTCACTAAAACTTAAATTAGAACAGGTGACACTGTTCTAATAAAGAATAATTGGGAGATCCAAAAACTGTCAAAACTGTTCCAAGATATCCATGAAATTTGTCAGCTTTTTATTATGTGGCTTTACTTTTATTTAAAAGTGGATTTTTTTTTTAAATGGAAAAAACCTCCATAGCCATAAAAATGAAAGCAATATCCAAACACAATGAATTTAAAAATAGTATTGATAAAATAATATTGAAGAAAATATATGAAACAATGCAGACTTACTGCCACAAGTGTAGCCTTTCTCTACACCATTTTTTTTCCTTTCTCCTTTATATTTCCTGCTTCAGTTTTTCGTCGAGTCTCTAATATTTTATTTCTATACTTTTCTCATATGTATTACGTAAAAGTACAGACAAACCTCACAGTTTTGATTTTAAATGACAACAAGGACTCAGCAAAAATAATAGTATTGATATTCAAATTTATCTGGTAAACTTCCTCTTTACCACAGCAGAGGGTACTTCTCATGTCATTTGTCATTACAAAACAATGAAAATTCACTTCACTATTTTTTTTCCCAATTCTTAGCTATATATTCTCGAACCACCAGCACATTTAGTACTTGCATTTAGTTTGCTGTCTTTCTCCTATTTCACCTAGTGAGTTCACATTGGTTGAAAATGCATCCAACTTAGGAGTTCTGTATGGAGTTTTCCCCAACAGAACTCCTAGAATAGGAAATAGTTAAAATACTTATACCCGGTATTTTTCAGAAAAAAAAAAAGAAGAAGGAACATTCAAAAAACAATCTTTAAAATTACTTGTAAAATACATAGATATCACAGTTAAAAGTCATCAATGAAAGATATCTAATCTTTAGCTACCATCAAAGTGACACCACCCATACCAACTAGCTTTCAAATTGCAATTAATAATCATGGAACATTTACAGCCTTGGAAATAATGAAATATAATGCACAGAATGAATGCATGTATATTTACCTTAAGTTGTTCAAGCTTTCGGTGTATTATATTTGCTGTTTCTTCATGAGCTTGCTGAATACTTACTTCTTCCCTCAGATCAACCTCTGCTCTATAAAGCCAAGCACCTATGGTACCCAAAGGTTCAGGAAGAGATTTATCAAGCTGTATGTGCCAATCAAATAGCTGGGAAATAAAAGTAAGAGGACTGAATTTCCTTCTTTGCTTAATTTTACAAAAAAGTATGAAGAAAAAAACAAGGTCTTTATTGTAAGAAAAAATATAAAATAAGAACACAACACTTTGACACAAAAATTAGATATATTACTTCAACATTAGTTCTGAAATTACATCCTTCTCATAGGCAAAAAAATCTCTATAAGGATTTCTCGATTTCCCTTGTAGAATCATAGCTGCATTACAGAACTGACTATATGTAAACTGTAACAGCTGACATTCTGAAGATCTGGAATTTTATCAAGCACAGCAAAGCAGGTGAGATAATCTTTCTCTCAGTGCTATTTATTTCATACTTTTCCATAAAGACCTTTTCATTGCAATTTTGATTTTATTTTCATTCAAATGTGCAAATGAGTTTCAAAGAACTGTGGAGTCGAGAGTACAACAGTAAAATACCATGTCTTATTGGCAATCCCAGTTATGAGAGTAAAAATAATGGAAACTGTAAGAAAAAAAATCAGAGTATTTTAAAATAGATTCTCCATTAAATATGACATACTCAAACACAAAATAATCATAAAAATATGTGAAGATACACTGAGTATCAAATGATGATTTGATAACTTATTTCTTATTTGGGACAAACGTTATAACTCACTTTGAATTTTTCATTCTTTTAGTACAGAATTACTATCATGAAAACTAATTTTAATTCCTTCTATTGCAACCAGCTAAAAAATGGCATTAAATCTTCATTTATTGATTCAGAATTTGTTGCACAGAAATGTTTTCTGGTTAGATTAAAAATATTGTATTTGAATTTTTAGTTATTACTAGAATAACTCTAGCAGTTTCAATTTAAAAACTGCATTTTGAAGCTGCATTGTGCATTTTTTTCCCTTCACAATATTTTTAGCTTGGCATGTCAACATACCTTCAAATAAAGGGAAACCTCAAAGTATTGTCCTTGTCTTAAAATTCATACTCTATCTTTGAACAAATATTAAGGATGATAGAGCTATAAACATTCTCAAAAAAAAAAAAAATCAATATCACTGGAAACTTGTTTCATATTTATGTTCCTAATGCCTAATAAAATCAGCAGCAAATAGGTACCTTAAAGGATTTTAAAATCTCAGCCTTCACCTAATAAAAAAATTATAGTATAATAAGTTTTCAACTTACCCTGGAAGAAACTCTGTCCCATGCTTGCTTCACTATAGCTTGATCAAGCAATAATTTACCATCTTTCCGTAAGGACTGGGTTGCAAGTTCAATCGGTTTCCTTTTTAACTCATACTGCACTCTAAAATGCTTAAATGACTGCAAAAAGAGAAAATCAAGTTAATGTAGCGTAGAGTTAAAAAAAATTCTGCAACATTTATGGAGTTGCCATTTATGCCACCTATATGACAATTTTGCATTGATAGAAGTCCTAATACTTCCCAAAAAGGAAAAGCAGTTAACTTGTATATTTATAGACTTAATTGAATTTATTTTTATTAAAGGTTTTAATAGATCCTAGAATGCTCGGGTAAAATATAGGTAGGACTTCTGCATTTCCCTTCAGTTATCAGATGCCTGAACTCTGTCCAAAAGGAAATAATCATTTTTCAGATAAACTAGCAAATGGATTAAATGCAAGTTAGGACAGATAGTTGCTGTTTTTGGAAAATAGTCAAGCTTCGGTAGAAAATTTAGGCCAAAATTTATGTTGTAGATTTATACATTAACTTTTAAGAGAGGGCTTAAAAATGAAGCTCTAAACCCTGTCTTCTGTCCACCTCTCACCTTATCCAGCTTTCAATTATACCTCTCATTTGAGCTATATCGTGGAAGATCTGGAAGGACTGTACAGACACATGCTCACTTCTAACTAGGCCAGTCGTTCATGCTGCTAGAAAAAGCTCTGTGTTAGGCAAACCATCTGTGCACTATTCTACATAGCAAAGCTGGAGTTGACATTATAATCCTCCACCAGTAACAGGCAAAACAATTTGCACCCTTATTTCTTTAAACTACAGTATGTTGAATTGAAAATATGCAGACTGCATAAAATACTGCAATGCATATTACAAAAATGATGACAATAATCTTATTACTCAAATATTTCCCAATTGCTTACCTGGTATTTTTCCTGTAAGCTTGTTTCTGCCACCTGTGCTCGGGCTAAATCTCTTTCAAATTGTTCTGCCCACACTTTTAGGTCTCTCAGCATCAACCTGTCTTCCTTCTATGAGTTAATACAACCACATACACACACAAAAAAAGTATTACAGCCTATTAGTGGAGGTGTCAGATATAGCCCAGGATAGAACATCTCTAGCCATTCAAGGTCATTAGTTGTAGTGAAAATCAATAGAAACCTTGGGGCCAAATTCTCTCATCACTTATCTTCATATAGCCTAATTGAAAAGCACTTTATGAGTATGAAAGATGAACTCAGCATCTAGATATAAGTCTTGCAGTGTCATAACTATTTGTGTCATTACTGTGTCAGAAATATTACTTGTAGTTCTTGCCTGCTGTTAAATTAACAGAAAGTACTTCAAATATATCTCAACAGCTAATTTTAGTTTTCCACATATACGCAGAGTGAATTTCCAGGAAAAGCTAATTGGGCTGAGACAGGAGAGAATTTATCATCATAATTTCACCACCTTTTTATTATCTGTTCTACTATTGCTGGGAGGGGAGGGAAGAGGAGAGAAAGGTTATGGTGCTGGATGGGAAATTGTAGTAACAGTATGATCCCAAGGTCATGCATTTATTTTCTTAGTGACTTCAGGGCAATCCTTGACATCAAGCTCTAAGTTCAGAAGCTGGAAAGATATTTTAGTAGAGAATATTTTAACAAGGAAATTTGAAAGAAAGAAATAAGAGCTGCAAAGTTCTCTGCAGAATTCTGTGACCTGGCAATGAAAATTAAAATACTGGCATGAAATCTCAGGTCTGTCAGCATGTTATATGAGAAGGCTGGCAGACAACAGACAACAGAAAGGCTTTTAGTGCACTGTGTAAGTACACTAATCTTTAAGTAGAACACGTGTCCATCTCATATTCTCAACCAATGAACCATGAGTTCTGTCTGTTAATCAGAAACTACTCTTTAAAATGAAAGAAGTGATATTACCATAAATTAGTGTCTATTAGAAACACACTGTTGTAGTGAAAAAATGCAACACCACATTATATCAGCTAAGCACCTAAAATGAGTGATTGAATTTTAAACATTATATGAGAGAAGAAACACTGAACTATGCATTAAAAAAGACGAGCCACTGAGAGTATTTAAGTAATGAATTTAATTATTTTAATAAAATCCTAACCTGAGAAAGGAGCCAATTTGCAAGAGCATCTGTGTGGTGACAACTGGTCATACAGCAAACAACGTGAGCAAAACAGGCATTTAGCAAGATTCCTGTTAAGGCAGCTTAAAAATTCAATAATAGCTAAAAATGAGCCTGACCGATTCTTTTTGAAATAGAATATCACCGGAACAAGAGCACCTCTGTGATACCTGAAGAACACAGGAATAGCCACACCTCTCAAATTACAGTATGATTTCCTTGACATTAAGTGAGAAAGGTAAAGTTAATAGGTGACATTAGGTCTTCTGAGATTCATGTATTTATTTATTTTTACTATTTAGTCAGATGATATTTGTTTACTTTGCTTAATTGCAGAAGATGTAGGTGTTTCAGTAACTGCCTAACTTAATGGTGTTTATGCTGTGCAACTCAAGAAAAGCATAATGGGCATTTTATTTATTTATTTCTAAATTTTCACAGGTTTTCAGTTGAGCAGATCACTTCTTGTCACCTGCAGTGATTCTGTGTTCCTTGGTTGATACAAAAACATTTTGAAGTCTCAGTTTTGATAACTGTCATAAAGGATTCACAAAGGACACAAAGGCACCTGTCACCGTCATCCCCAGTCTGATGAGATATCATTCTTAAAACAAGACTTTTATTAGTGCCTAATGTTACTTACACTGAATAAAAAACATAAGAAGGGTGTTGTTACAGATATATAACTATTTTCTAAAGCCTGCACATCTTAAGCAGAATACAGAACATAACATAAACCACCAAAGAAAACCATCAAAGAATTGTAACCATTTGTTCCTTCCTCAGTATGAGGATTTTTGATCTCTGATCACATTTACTTTAACTCTTCTAAGTAACTACAACTTATTTTCTGCATGCTACTTCCAAAAAGAATTTTGGAGTATTAAACTATCCTGATACCATTCTACGCACGTTCACTTATTTGCAGAGACAAAAAAACAGAACTAGAGCACTCAACCACCAAAGAATATGAAAGAAAAAGATTAAGGTGTTTATGAATTCCAATATGATAAGAATAGAGGAAAAAATAAATTTACATAGAAACTTTTCAGCTCAACCTCAGTGTATGTGTATATATATATATATATATATATATATATCTTCTTTTAAACTGAACTGCCAGTGTTAATTTGAAAATTACATAATACAGAATACTTTGGTGTTTGGAGAGCTAAAAATAGATATCCGTGTTTCATGAGAAATTTAATTATGGACTAGGAAATGAGTACTTTCTTGAGTTCTCTACTATGTAATTATAAACCAGCTGAACTGTTCAAATTCTTAGGCAGAGCAAGGACAGAATTTTCAGGCATGACCATTTAAATCTAAAAAGAAAGTTAAAAAGTTATCTGTTTTTCAGAAATGTGGAACTATTTTATTGCCAATTTACTGGAAAAAAAAAAAAAAGTCCTTTTAAAAATGCTTATCTATGAATGCAATTACTTAGTCAATTCCTCTTGAAAACTCTTGTTTATATGGATGTGTTACAATCTTCTCTGAAAGACATCCATTGATAACAGTAGCACAGATGCACTGTGAATGCTGAGCCAAGCAATATCTTCAGGGGTGAGCTATTAATGCACATCTTAAAAAGCAGACAACAAACTACTGGAAGAGCTCAGAAAGATATTTTTGCAGTTGCTGCTCGGAAAATTCCTTTTATATTTGGGAAATATAATGGCATAGAGGTGTTGGAGGTGACAGGATTATTTCCTGAATTACTTGTTTCTCATTAGAACACTTTTTAATTTGAAGGAATGTGCTTCCTCTATATTTAAAATCATACCAAGATGAAACAATTGATAGCGCTTTTACAACTTTACCTCTTTACTAGGTTCAGCAGAAGTGCGTTGGGACTGTGTAAAGGTAAGAATTTTCAACAAGGTCTCATCAAAGCTGCTCAAACTTTTGCTTGAATGGATTGAGAAGATAGGAATAATTCTTCTATGAGTATTAAATTTAATTTCAACATATGCTACTCTTTAGATATAAATAGTATGAGATGAACCCTTGATCATATTTGCTTGAAAATAACCTATTACTTATATATTAAAAACAAAACCAAACAAAAACAACAACAAAAAAATAAGAAATAAAAACAAACAAAACCGCAAAGAAACTACCATGGAATAAAGGTAATTAATTGGATCAAGTCAAACTATAAATACAATTGTCTGACTGCAATTTGTTTCATTGTATCTTCACTTCTGCAGTCTTTCAGCTTCATTTCTGAATGCTCATTTCAAATGTAAAAACTTCATGTTAGATTTTTGAATTTCTCTCAGTTATTACTAGAAAATTTTAGGTATCTAAATTTCCAAGATAGTTAGAGAAGTATATTTTTAAAATGTCACAGTCTATGGGGAAACAAAGAGCAGAGTATATCATGCATGAATGCTCTCCTTCACACAAAAAGACCACATGCATCACTTACACATCATATATAAAACCATATATACATCTCTTTTTATAAATCTGAAGACATAAAAATACCAATCCTGTATAAACCCAGAACAGAATCAGTGGACAATTGTTGGAAAAAAAAAAAAATAATTTTCAATTTAAATGGATTATATCATCACACAAATAACTCATATCTGATACACTGTGCACTGAGAAAAAAAAAGCAGTACTCTCTCCTTTACAATTTTTTAATTAATTAATTTATCTTAGGTACATATTAGAATGACCATAGGTGCAGAATGGGTTAAAAACAAACAAACAAAAAAATCACACTTATGTGGATGGTGTGGCCAAGAAAAGCAGTTACCTATATATTAAATAAGTGTTATATTAAAGAATTTGGACTAAGAAGCAGAAAGGCCCACTGTGTATATATACATACATACATATATATATATATATGATTATGAAACATTGGATTGGGATTTTTTCAAATATTGCCTCTAAATATTGTATAAATATGGAATGTAATATTTTTGTCTATATGCTGTTAACCTTGTGTTGCTGGACTTTCAGCACTAGAATCTCTCTATAATATCATCTAATATAAATGAATTTCACATTTTGTGAAGGAATATCTGTATATCTTCTTTCATCTAGGTATTTTGCAGTTGACAGGATCAACTGAATTAATTTCTGGCTTCTTTTTTTAACCTTGTTCCAGAACTATGTAAACTATGGTCTCAACATTTGTTGGAATTTGTGTATGGTAGTTTGCCAAAACTCACCGAATATCTTAAAAGGCAAGTTCTTAGTATAAGAAATTTGATTATCTGTTTACAGATAATTTTCTCTCTGAAAAGTCATAACCAAAAAAAGTCATAACCAAAGCAGCCCTGAGAAAAAAATAAACTTCTCCCTGTGATATATGACAGAAATGTAAAAGGTTTACAGTAATGGAAGACTAAAATTTCCCAAAAGTTTATACACTTGAGAGCTTATATTTATCCAGTGCTGTTTTTCAATGCATTTTACTGTTTCAGGGCCAATGACTACTTGGGATTCTGGACTTTATGCACATTGTTTACTGGATGGACTTCATACAGATCTCCCTCCCATGAAGTTATCACATGTCATGTGTTCGTCGTTTTGTTCTGAGAAGTGAAGAAATCGAAAGTTACGGTGGACAGGACTAGATAGTGAGGTATGGAGTGGGCATAGGTAATTGACAGGAATGAGAACTTTGCCAGAGATGGGCTAGCAGAATTTGTGTCAGGAAAAACGTAGTGTCCCATTGTTATTTTTGACTGGTGTCCTGCATCCTCCTGCACCACCTCTGTGTAAAGCTCAGGAAAAGGTGGTAAGGCTTTTGTTCATAACTCAGCCACAGTACAGGTGACAGACTTGGCTGAATCTGTTGGTGGCAGGAGCTGCATTGTGTGCCATGGTATGGAAAGAGCAGGACTGCCACAGGTCACAGAGGGAGGCTTTGGTGCTCACTCAGTCTCCCTCAGTAGAATCATTGCTCAGTGGGATGCAGTGTCATCAGCATATTTACATCCTCAGCACAATGTTGCAGCAAGGAAAATGAGAAATGCCAGTGCTCAGTCACTGGAATCAGACAGCAAGGTTACAGCTGATTTAGCCACACCTAATAAAGCTGCACATAGCCATAAGGAAGATTGACTCCTTTCAAAGATCTTCTGTTGCTGTCCGTAAGGTATGTAAAGAAACACAGACAAAAAGTGCTCTCTTTCTCTCTTGCTGGGGCTGAGCAGATTGTCTCAGCAGTGTTTCCTTCCATTTGCCATGAAGGAAGTAAATGATCAGGATTAGGAAGTGAGTTGTAATCACTTGGCATCACTGAGTATTCTAGTGCAAAACCAGTGCACTACAGCGCTCACAGTACAAAGTAAAAAAAAAAAAAAAAAAAAAAAAAAAAGACTGAAAGTGATTCCTTAAAGCAAATAGTCTAGTCTAACTTCACAGTGCAATATAAAGAAGTCTGTGACAAAATTATAACTGCCTCCCAAGTCTAAAAGTCCAAATTCTTGTTCCTATCCAGAAATCCAGTGTGATAGAAAAAGAAGTGATGCACTAACTCACGTAACAAACTGTTGCAATCTTATTGGTGTTATGCTTGAAAAACTCTCAGAGAATTTTGGGATTAATTCATTCATTTGTTAACATTTACCAAAACTGTTTCTGTTCTTTTTGGCTCCTACTCTTGAAAGGAAAATCTCCACAGAACTGCCACACTCTTTTCTTCATCTACTAGTAAATATTTACAACACAGGTTCTTTTATTCTCAATTAATCTTTCTTACTTTTCTTACTCTTGTTTTCATTTGAACTACTAATCAAAAGGAAATATAATAAACTTTTAGAGCTAAAAAAAAAACGTATTTATAACACCCCCACCCCCCACAATAAACTGATTTGTATATGTATGAAAGAGAAACTTACATCATTCTCCTGCACATCAGTCACTGTATGATGAAGATCAGGGTAGTACTTCAAAAACTGAGCTACGTATGTCATGATAGACTTTTCATCTGGCTTGTCAACATTAACATCTAGATGTGAGTACAGAACATAGTAAATTAAACTATACCTGAATGGTACAACATGATACTTAAATATTTAAACACCATTCTACTTGTTCTAAACACCATCTAATCAGCATGTTTGATTTAACTCATATGAATAGTCCAAACTTTTTAAGCAATGAATTAAGTACCTTCTGGATCAAGGAGCCTTGGAATTCCTAGTTCTGTTTCTGCAAGTGTGAAGGCTTCTTCCAGGTTTTCCCTATTTGATCTTCCCTTTACTTTGTCCATGTCCACTAAATCTGGACGGATAGAATGAATAACGGAATGAAATGCAACACCACTCCTCCAACTTTGTCCAAAGTCTTTGATTTCAATTCCAACTTGCCTAAAAAATATGAAGGAAAAAATAGTGGATCTCAACGTCAAGACTAGAGGAAATATGGGAGGAGACATGATGGTCCAACCAGTGGCTACTCATAATTAGACCTAAACCACCTGCTGTTCCTACAGTGCTAGTCAGGTTGACTACAGCTCCATCTGTACACTGCATAAATTCATTTCTGCATATAAAGTTCCTAGAGGATATTGTTATATACATACTGCATTTGTCACCAGCAAGCTCAGTAGCAGCCATAAGCCAATGGTATTTTGAACAATTAAGGTGCACCGAGGTTCTTGTATATGATGAAGAAGTGCAAAGATATAATGAGAAAGTAATCAGAATTGAATCACACTTCTGACTGCTGCTTTTAAAAGTAATTCTGAAAGGTATGGTGGTCCACAAACTGCAGGAGGTTTTTTTTGTTTGTTTGTTTAACTTAGTTTGAGCACTCAAACTTCCTTTGAAGGCACACCTGGACAGGAAGGTGCCAATGACAAATGACCTTGTCATTGGGAAGGTCACAAGAACAGTAACTCTGGATGAAGACTTCATTCACAGATTATTGTAATAATTGAAAGACTCCTACAACCTTTGATGAGCCCTTGGAAAGCTCTTGCAGTGTAAATGAGGGCTTAGCAAAGTGTTTTATCCTTCTTTGAGATTTCTTACAACACATTTCACCTACTCTTCCTCACTGTATTGAAAATCAGATTTATGAAACTCTCTTTGTTTATATCTTGCTTGTTTACATGTCTGGAAGTTGCAGCTGACAGCTTTCAGTAGCCTGTCTCTTCCTAACAACAATTCAATAGGTATAGTGCAGTACAATCTGATTTGGCATTTCTAGTTACTGTATTCTACCTATTTATTGAAGAACTGGAGAAAGTCATTGTCTTTATATTTCTTTTCTCTGAGGCGTTATTCCATAATTCACTATTTCCATCTACATTATTGTATGATTGATATTTTCAAACAGCAGTGATTACTTACTTAAAAAAAAAAAGTCCATTTTATTCTTTTATGTCTTTAATTTTTATCTTAGAGTGAAAGCCACTAAATTCATATTGGTTCTTTGATTTAATGTATGCTTTTTCCATGCCTTTTATCAAGCACAGCAAACTTGGGATAATTGTACCAAATAGCAAAAATAACTGAAATAATTTTAGGCTTACTTGGCCTAAACTTTGTTTAAAAAGAATGAAAATTCCAGACAATTTTTGCATTAATACATCCTTTGCCTTAAAACTGTGGAAGGATGTTCTGATTTTTCACCACTTCTCTTTTAACAACAAATGCCTGAATTTAGTGTGGGATTCACAGGCTCTGTCACTAAGGAATGCTGTCAGTGTGGGGCTTGCATTATAACATCAAGTATTTTGGCAGTAAGACTAATACGTCATCATTCAGATATTTAATTCCCCTTTCAGATCCTCATTCTGTTGAGATAATCCCATTCATTATTCAGAGACTATAAAATGTGATTGCTTGTAAAATTAATGCAAATTATTATTAATTACTTGCTTTTTGTAATGGTGGAACATTTAGCAGCCTCAGTTATCAAAAATAATATGATCACAGGCTGATGCTATATAAAAAATATAGCAAAAGGATAGTCCCTGACAGAGAGAGTTTGAACTCTGAAGAAAAAGTTTACACTTAAGATACAAAATCAATTCATTTGTAGGTTACTTACTTTGCTGCCGTGTACTGTATCCATTTTAGTAAAGCCTTCCTGGCACTTCCTTGGACCTTGGTTACCACCTTCCGTTTGCTTGGGGGACTTGCAGTTTCTGAACTGACAACACTTTCCACAGAAGAAGCACTGCTAGACAATGATTGAAGCTGTGGGAGGTTGCTGGTCAGCTCTTCAATCTGTGTGAAAAAAAAAAAAAAAAAAAAAAAAAAAAAGTTAATGGACTGTTTGTAGATAATCAGTTTAATTCTCACTAGTCTCTGAAATAATATTGTAATAGGACTAACAAAACAAAGCTGAGCAGAAGCTGTGATTAACATGCTGTAGATTGTTTAACTGTACTTAAAAGTAGCTTCAAAAATTCTAATGTATGTGCCCAGATGATGGTCTTAATTTCTTAAGTATAGAAAATCTAGCAATCATTGACTTTCCCGACAAACAGCTACAACAATATGTAACTGAGTCAAGTTATCTAGTATGACAAATTATCATTCAAGTAGGAAACAATAGCTTATATTTAGCTTGAACTGAAATTATAAAACAATCCACTAATTTCAGAGGCCACTCATTCAATTAAAGAATGGAAATGACCTTGATGATCATCTGGATAGTTCTTAATTTACCTTTGTACTGTTTGGGTGTAAATATAATTGCATCTTTGCTTAGAAATACGTTGTGATGAAATAGTGAATGTACTGAAACAAAGTGCATTAGTATTGCTTGCTGAGGATGTATGACAGTTATTTGCATCATGCTTTTCATCAAATGAAAATCAGTAAATTTTCTCTCTTAAGAACATTAAGTTGACAACAATTTGGCCTTAACATGAAATAGTTATATCTAGAGGACGTTGCAAGATTGGTCTCCATCTACATCATTTAAAGCTAAATATTGTCCTTACAAGTAATTGAATCTGCCAGTGAAATCAGCAAGTTTACATATGTTATGTATGCATAATTACTATCTGACATCATGTACAATGGAATTAGTCATACAGCACAATCACGTCCAGGGCTGGTAAAGGTGCTTGTATGAAGAATCCATGATTCTATACTTTTCTTTTGTTGTTCTTTTGCACTCTTCAGAGAAAGTGGAAGAATATGTTCTAGTGATAAAGGAAAGCCATTTGAGGTCCATTCCAAAGACAGGTATCTTATTTTAACCAGTGTGAAGCACCCCTATAGTAAACTGTTGCTTTATTCTGGATCAGATCCATAGCTAGTTATACACTTAGATGTAGTGAGGTACTGGAAACACACCAGTTCATATGAAATGATGACCTGGACCATTACTTGAGCAAGATACACTGAAGTATAAAAAATATTGTACCTGAAAATATAAAATTATGGTCCACACCAAGCCAAGCACAATAGAAGGTCTACCATCAGCAATATCAGTTGAGTTTATATTGACAAGTTTAATCTATTTAGGAAAGAAAATGTGTTATTATTACACACGAGGAATTATAATAATCAAAAAATATATTTCAAATGGGTTTTATGCTTTTAAAACAGTTTTGTAACCAAATAACAAGTTTTTAATAAAAAATATAACGATAAAATTTCACTTTTTAAACAAGAATAGCTATAGATAAAAAGAGATTTTGGGGGGGCTGCTGCATGCTATTACTTGTAGAAATAATAATTAATTTCATTTAAAAAACAACAACAATAAGAAAAAACAACAAAAAGGAAAAATGCACAATAAGAATTATGTAAAACTGTTATACAAACCGGAGATCCTCTGTATACAGACTTGCATGAAAAACAAATGGAAAAAGATGATACAAAAATAAGTTTTAAGTGATTAATTATCAGGTAAATGCATTCATTTAATTTTATAATGTAAAAATAACATTTTTTTTGGCTACATCTTACAGCAAAATTAATAAGGAAAGAAATTTAAATACTATGCATAACAGATTTTAAATTATGCAAGATGTATTTCTAATAGGAGTGGAATGGACTAAATAAAGTAAATTTAAGAGTCAAAGTTAAGAATTAAAGTTAAGAAACAGGAATAGGTTCCATGAGTCTTAACTCCCAAATGTTAGTCTATGGTCTGAATAAGGTATCACCCTAAGATAACCTCATAAGAGAAAAGCCAGTCATGGAAGGGACAGAGTATGTATAAAGAAATTAATACATAGGTGATGCGCAAGGAAATTGAATATATTAAATAGTATCAGAAAATAATGAAATATCCTAACCTTCATTCCCTCAGCAAAACTAAGATACTCTGCCATTAATCCCAATATAAGGGCAGCTAAACTGTTCATGCACTGCATACTTGTTCATGGAAAAAGGTTATGGAAAAACTTCAGAGAACATCTGATGTTCTCTGATGATCAGAGAACATCTGTCAAATGCCAACTGCATTTTGCAGTGTAACAGGAGTCTGTCTGGACTGTGAAAATAGGAAGTTGATTATATGTGTAATAAACATTGCTTACGGTGGTAGGAGACCCCCAGCACTCCCTAAGGCACCACAGATGGCTGTTTATACATCTTCATTCTCCTGTGAGTAAAAACTAGGACTGCACTCAGATGCTGAAGAGGCACTTCTTGTGCCCACAGCACCCCCCCTACCCCTATGACCTCTGGGAGGAAAAGGATGATGGACTGGATAGATGCATTCTTTGGTCTGGATTCAGCCTGCAGACACACCAATATACCTTACACACTGCTTATTTCCATTTCCCTCTAGAAGGAAACCTGGCATACCAATACACAGTACATACAAAAATAACTGAAAGCCCAGACAAAAATGCTCAGATCAGCAAGAAAAGCCATGGTGTCCCATTCCTGGTGATCTGTCTTGATACTTAGCAGAGTTAATTATCTTGCTGCACTGATACCTCTAATAAATTTTGGGTCACCTGCTACATTTTGACACGTAGACTAGGAAAGCACCTTTTTTAAAAATACGTATATATATATATATATATAATAATAATAGTAATTATTATTATTATTATTCACCCCAATCTTGTCTAAGATTCAGGAAGCTCTCACTATCCTCAAGCCTCCACACTGAGGCTGCATTCTGATATGGTCTGTATTAACAAACTCTATTACATTAACTAGCAGAGCCGTGAGTCAAAGCAGAATTGTACTTTTTGAATGTATTTGTCTTTGCTATAGTCATATATATTTTTCACTAGAAAAAAATTATCTTCCGATAAATTTCATTCTACTGGAATCTGCTAAGATAGTTTACCACATAACAGAAAAATAATTAAGTCACAATGCCATGGGTTTAAAGAAACTGAAAGAATGCCAAGTCCAAAAACTCTTGTTGTATTGCACTATGAAGAAATAAAATTCATTGGGTGTTACACGCACATTGAAAAAAAAAAAAAAATAAACTGAAATTCAGACATTAAAAGAAGAAAGTAAATGTAATTCTAATTAAAAAAAAAAAAAAAAAAAGATATGTCAGTGTAATACAGAGAGGAAAGTGAGAGGAAAACAAAAGAAAAGTAGATTGCTTGTATTTGATATTCGTACCTAGAATACATTAAGCTTTTAGGTTTTCATAGAATCATAGAAAGGTTTGGATTGGAAGGGACCTCAATGATCATCCAATTCCACCCCCCTGCCAAGGGCAGGGATGCTTTCCACCAGACCAGGTTGCTCAAAGCCCCATCCAGCCTTGAACACTTCTAGGGATGGGGCATCTACAACTTCTCTGGGCAACCTGTGCCAGTGCCTCATCACCCTCATTGTGAAGAATGTCTTCCAAATTTCTAATTTAAATCTACCCACTCTTAGTTTAAAACTGTTACCCCTTACCCTGTCACTACACTCCCTGACAAAGTCTCTCCCCAGCTTTCCTGTAGGCTCCCTTTAAGTACTGGAAGGCTGCTATAAGGTCTCTCTGGAGCCTTCTCTTCTCTAGGCTGAACAATCCCAACTCTCTATGTTAAATATCTAAATAAGTTAAATTTCTAAAAAAGGTTCGTTACACTTCTAAAGGGGCTGCAGTACTGACTACCAGAATCAATCCATGGATTAACCTGAAGTTCTGCCAAGCTAATAAAAGGTCACACTGTTCTAATGCGTATACTTTCAGGGAGTAGACTTTTGCGTGTATGATGTAGTCAAGTCCATAAATCTGTTCTTTTAATTATAAATGAATGCCTCTACTGAACTGAACTAAAGATCATTCTCAATTTTGCTGAGAACAGCAGCAGAAAAGTAGGGAAGAGACAAAGACCACAGAAAATGAAGGAGATCATCCAAGGTGATTCTAACTCAACAAACAAACACCAACCAAACAACAACAACAGAAACAAAACACAATTTTACCCTGTAGATAGCTACATACTAATGTTGGATTTTGACATTTTTACTTTACAGCAGCTTTTGTGCTGCCAAACCTACCCGTCTTCCTTCTAGAAACTTAAGAGCTGTGCCAATGTTTGCAACCCAGTGAATTCTCTTCAGCTGACGTCCCTGCTCACATGGCTTAAAAAGAACAGTGTAAACTCTAGTTAGATGTATGCCACTTTGCTGAAAAAAATTAAGTTCAAGATCGTTATGAACACATATATACAGGCTGTAGCCTGATTTACCTGAACAACATTGCTTGAAACAGTCAAGTTGCATTTTTAAATAAAACCAGAAGAGAGCACTGACAGATATAGGGGACATAAATACCAAAATTACATGATCAAATAATTATAGATGCCTTAATAACTCAGGATTAAAACTGTGGACTTCATCCTATAGACCTCATCAAAACAGCAAATTATTTTTGTTAAAGTAAAATAATTATGTTTATTAACATATATTTACATTCAGTAAAATATTTTGCCTGAGAAGTCAAGGTTGTTGTTAGTTTTAAAATTCAGTCTGCAGTAAAGACATTTTATTCAGAGGTTTAGTTATTTATTTTTATCAATTCTCCTTAATACACTGATGATTCAAAAAAAATCACAAATTCTTACTGAAAAATAATTTTGCTGAACTTCAGACATGTAGGCTAAAAAATAAAAATAAAAAATAAAATACAATTTATTGAATTAATCCTAGAACACATCATAATCTCTACCATTCTAAACTGGAATTTTGACACACTCCCCCTCCCCCCCCTCCCCATGAATATTATGTTTCAATGAAAATATGCAACTAAAGCTATTTAAATTTGTATTCATAAAGTTTGAAATTTGAAATTTTGCTGTAGGTTCTGAAATTTATTTTGAAGTTACTACAGAATATAATATTCCATTACACATGGCTTTTAAATTAACCAGACATTATTCTGGTTTTGTAATTTCTGTTGCTTTCCTTGTAAATATAGGCAGGATAGAATCCAGTGAATGTGAATATAACCAGTAACTTCATTAAAATTCTTTTTCTGTTTCACTACCTCTGTTTTTCCACAAGAGGGAGACTCCACATGAACAGAAACAAATTGGTACAATTCAACAGAGCAAAAATACAGTTGAAGGAGCAGCTTTCTTTCTATCTTACATTACAATCACTTGCAATCTGAATTACTACTAATTTTGTGCATCACTTGCAATTGAAACAGAAGTGACATATGAAAATGCAGCAAAAGAATGTCACTTAGAAATCGCCTGACTGCGGGGCAATAGGTAACCTCTGAACCTAGATCAAGGCAGACGGAAGACTGTTATCCTATTATCATATGCTGCTACTTGATATATGAGCTGGTTTGGAAAATGTGAGAAGTCTTGGCCTGAAAATGTTTCATTTCTCTTCCCATCACACACACAACACTAACCTGGTTCCCAAGAGACAGCCTATTTGCTATGTAAATCTTGTAGCCTCCTTATATAACTTGGCTGTGAGAAAGCCATTTGGCATCAGTTAAGGTTCTTTACCGTAGCTGAGCCTCTGTCAGGGTAAATAAATATTAGACCCTATGATGCATGGGAGGCTCACATTTTTGCAGAGTGAAAGCCCTGAATTAGTCAAGAAAAGACTGTCATCATTTTTTCAAGACATAGAATTGGCCTGAGTTTTAGACCTTTTGTGTGTCGTAACATTAACACCAAGGTGAATTGTAAAGACTAATATAAACGAGCTATTTTTATAAACTAGTAAAACAAAGCTAAAAGAAAATGCATAAAATCAATAATGTCACTCTGTAATCATCTTGTTTTGCTTTGTAACCAGATAGGCAACTCTGTGAATGAACTTATTTTGCTATGTAGCAACCAGTATTTTTTTTTTATAGTATTCAGCTATAGAAAAAAAAAAAAAAAAGTAGATAATATCCTAGAGAAGTAGTATAACAATCTTCTGCATTCAGTAGGAAGGAATTTCTTACCAGTTTCTGCCCTGAAAGAACCTCCAAAAGGGCAATCAGCATTACCCCATCTTTGATGTCTTCAAACAGATCATTGACCAGCATGGGGGGATTGCGCTGAAAAGTGAGAAGACCAGTTAATAAAAAGTGAGAAGACCAGTTAATGCTCAGGAGCATTACATTCGTTCTCCATTCAGTGCTGTTAACACTGTCATTTCCTACTTAAGAAAAATTCCTTAACATTTGCAAATAGAATAATTAAAATACTGAAAAATATCTAAACAGATGGTGTTTCAAGAATCTTTAACAAGGCAACAACATTGTACTCTACTTTCTTCAGTACAGGCCATTTTGTGGACTCTGACTAGCATCTGGTCTTTAATCATAGCATTATAGAACGTCTTGAGTTGGAAGGGACCTCAAAGATCATGCAACTTCAACCCTCCCTACCCCATAGGTAGGGATGTCACCCACTAGATCAGGTTGGACAAGGTCCCATCCAGCGTGGCCTTGAACACCTGCCGGGATGGAGCATTCACAACATCTCTGGGCAACCTGTTCCAGTGCCTCGCTACCCTTACAGTGAAGAATTTCCTCTTAATGTCTAAACTAAATCTATCCTCTTAGTTTAAGATCATTCCCCCTTGTCCTATCATTGTCTACCTAAGTAGAGTCATTCTCTATCTTTTTTTCTAAGACCCCTTTACGTATGAGGTCTCCTCAGAGCCTTCTCTTTTTCAGGATGAACATTGCCAGCTCTCTCAGCCTTTTTTCAAAGAAGAGGTGCTCCAGCCCTCTGAGCAACTTCGTGGTCCTCCTCTGGACCCATTCCCACGGATCAATATTCTTGTGCTGGGAGCCCCAAACCTGGACACAGCACTCCAAATGGGGCCTCACAAGGGCAGAGCAGAGGGGTACAATCACCTCCCTTGACCTGCTGGCCACTCTGTGGATGCAGCCGGCTTTCTGGGCTGCAAGTGCACACTGCTGGCACATGACAAGCCTTTTGTCTACCAGAACCCCCTATTCCTTCTCCTCGGGACTGCTCTCAATGAGGTCTTTTTCCAGTCTGTAATCCTGTTTGGGATTGCCCCAACCCAGGTGCAGAAATTTGCACTTGGACTTTAACCTCATGCGGTTCACATGGGCCTACTTTTCCAGCCTATTCAGGTCCCTTTGAATGGTCCCTTTAATGATCACAAATTATCTCTTAGAAACAATAAATTTAAATTGAAACTTTGCCCTGCTGAACTAAATGAAAGAAATACCTTCTAGTTTCCATGAGGTTATCATAATTCATATATCTGCAAATTCACATAATGAAAATAGTCATATCTGATAATTGACTGAAAAGATTAAACTACAAAATTATTGAAATCAATTTGTATTAAATAATTTATCTATGGGGTACTTCCAAAAAAATAAAAATAAAATCTTGTACAAAAACTTGATCTATTATTTGTGTTCTGTAGAAACATACATTTAAAAAGATGAACCTAAGAAAGGAAGGACTGCTCTTGAAAACTTAAAAAAATGCCATAGCAAATCAGGAGAAAGCAAAAATCTGTACTTCCCAAAATCAAAACTCCCCACATTCATCATTCAGTTTGGATGAACTATTATTTCACTGAGACATAGCATAAAATGGAAAAAAGAACTCCTTTGCTGAGAGTAGACCTCATCTGAGATTTTACATGCCCAATAATAAAAGAGTTTTTCTCATGTATATAAAACACAGGAGTATTACAACTCATTACAAAAGTAAATGTAATCATTATTTTTTTGCTTCCTTAGCAATGCAGTACATAATGGATAATATTCTTCCTTAATATAATGATGGGGCAACCAGGTTACTGGAGATTAATTTGTCACAGTCTTGCATTACAGGCAGTTGACATAAATACAAATAATTTTCCTCACCTTCAGTGTTATTATTTTCTGTTTGGAGTCTGAAGCAGCTTTGGCTTTATCAGTGTTACTGCATGATATAACAGTGAAGAACTATGCACTAAAATAATTCAACAATAAAGACAAGCAGCTGCCATCCTAATCCAACAGGAGCTAAATGCTTGAAAAGATTCACCACATAAATAAGTGTCCCAGTAGTGAGGTTTGTCGCTTGAACCTCAGTCTACAGTAAAGAAGAGGGGGAACTTCTTACAGAGGATGATTTAGGATACATTTAGATTGAAGAGTGAGATTTATGGTGCCCCATACACCTGGTGCCCATAACATCTCAGATGATCTGCTGAGAGCACCACAGCCCCATTCCATACTGAATGTTTTGGTATCCTTACTCTGAATTCACGGTACACTCCAGAATTTGCCTTATCCCAACGTGAAGTCAAAAGTCATCTGGCATTCATATGCAAAACAAGTCTGGGAGGTGCTGCTGGTTCCCATAGTGCATTGCCTCACACTGTAAACACATCCTCTGATCATCCATGTCAAACTCTTGCTCTGAACCACCCTTCACTGATTACTCCTCGCTGACAGTAGTTAGAAAAACTGAATTTGTAACTTAGGCATAGTTCTAAGGTAAAGCAGTGAAAGTACCACTGGAGGCATCACTGAAGCAAACTATCACCTAAGGTATTCTACTTTTGACATGAAGTCTGGGGAAAACAAGGGGAAGTATGAGAAAGCATTAAAAATGATGAGAAGAAAAAAAGAAACTCTCAAATGATTTACATCAGTCTGTAACTCTGACTACTCTGAAGCATGAAAATCATAAAAATTAGCCACAAATCAGTAGACTGAAATCTACTCTTAGTTGCTGCAAGGGTTTTATAGTTGCCGTCACTGCCAGTGTTTATCAACACACACCATGTAATATAATACTAATAAAACAATGAATGAAAGGCAGGAACAACAGAAATGTCACCTGGTCTTCTATATGAGATTCTTTTTATATGGAACATTATACATATTGCCAAAAAGCTTTTGCAAAATACAGTTTAAAATATATTTCATTATCCACTATCCTGAAGATGTTAACACCTTGTTACAAGGAAATAAGACCCTTACTGTATGTCATAAACTTTTTTTTTTTTTTTTTTTAAATAATTTGTGCACATAGCATAGAATTTACCACGAGCTACCCTCCATGACTCCAGTTCCTCTCAGAAGTATGGCATCTTTTTAATGGCGTAGATAGAAGAATAGATTCCTATTTAACATAAGTATTCCACATAAGCCAATCTTATTCCCCATGCCAATACAAATAAGTAAGATATACAGTAGCTGATATTGAGGTCATAAACATTTATCTATTTACATCAACCATTGAACAGTGTTGCTCAAGCTACATAATATTTTACAGAGACAGATCCTCTACTGAAATTAACACAGAGTCTTCTGTTGAAATGAATAAAGACTTAGTCCTTGGCTGTATGTGTAATGGCAAATGAAATAAAATGATAAATTGAAGATGTATATTGCTTACTTATTATCCTCCAAAGAAGAAAGCTTTGTTTCTTTGTTTTAGAAGTCTATAGATAAAATCTGTTGCATACTTTTTTATTCTAGAGACTCACCAGGCCTTAGCAACTATTCATCTAGTGGTACATTGCCAAAATGCTAACTGCAAATCAGTAAAAGTAGGGAGTGAAAATTAACTTAAAATTTTGTAATCTTGAAAATATAAAACGTAGTCCAGATTTTGTCTTTGTTCTTGTAACTGTATAGCTTCAGCAAAGTGATTGGCTGTAATGATCCCATTAAACTATGTTTTGAATGTGGAAAAATTCAACATATATTTTGAATGATGGAAAGTCTGTACAAAATAGTTTAATTAAACCATTTTTAAACCATGAAAAAAAAATAACATTAATAAAGCACACGAAGTAACTTTTAAAATTCTGTAGTATTAAGGGAAAGTTGTCATTTTAAGCTTCTTCGACAAAATTATTTGGGGATACTCAGAATATACTTTGATGAGCAATCATACATTAAATCTACAACTTGTCAGGTCTCCACTAAAATTTCATATGCCTTAGTACTTGATAGTGGTTTTTCATAAGCTTCTCCAGGAAAGCAAAAAAGCAAAACGATACTAATGATAGTCTATATACTTTATCACATGTACTCTTTCAACACATTTATTGCAATATATGTAGTCACAGGAGTTAGTTTATAGTGATATTGACATTTAGGAACAGTCACGTCACAAGGAGAGAAGCATACTCAGTACATCTAATTTCATGTGCTCTGTAGGAGGAATAAGAATTAATGTGGAATGAATTTTAAAGGTTAATGAACCATTTTTCCCAGCATTAATTTTTTATTTAAATATCTGTATTTAGAATTAATCACTAATGTTAATTGATGAGGAAATGCTTTGCTTAGACTTGTTGCTCTTCCAAGATGATCTCCTTTGCTGCAGTGTTCAGGAAATATTATGAATGATTTAAAGAACATCAGTACATACAAAAAGCATTTGACTGACAAGCCTCACAAAAAGAGATATATGATAATCCTACAATATCTAGACATTCCTCTGACACAGTAAACTAAGTTTTGTAATATCCAAACCTCAAATATGGAACCAACAGATATCCAGATAATTATATACCTAATATAATATAGATAGATAGACAGATAGGTAAAATATATATAAATAAAATATATATGATAATATATATTAAAATAAAATAAAATATGGTAAAATATATGATATATATATATATATATATATCATATAATGGATATGTCAAAGGAATGATTGAGTAGGAAGGGACCTCAAAGATCATCTACTTCCAAGCACCCTCTCGTGAGCAGGGACACCTCCCACTAGATCAGGTTCCTCAAAACCCCATCCAACATGGCCTTGAACACCTCCAGGGATGGAGCATCCACAGCTTCTCTGGGCAACCTGTTCTCGTGTCTCACTACTCACATTGTGAAGAATTTCTTCCTTTTATCTAATTTAACTCTACCCTTTTTTGGATTAAAATCATTATGCCTTGTTCTGTCAGTACACTCCCTGATAAAGAGTCTCCCTTGCGAAGCTT
This sequence comes from Oxyura jamaicensis, assembly GCF_011077185.1. Lineage (NCBI taxonomy): Eukaryota > Metazoa > Chordata > Aves > Anseriformes > Anatidae > Oxyura > Oxyura jamaicensis. Next base: position 52,336,332 of record NC_048895.1, read on the forward strand.
TGCTGTTCTGTTCCAACATCATTTCATTCATTTCATTTCATTTGTATTGTTGCTACAGGAATATTTTCCTCACACCCTGTACTTAACATTTCTAATAAGTACATCACGCTGTACAAAGAACAGTTATCAGAAGCATTATGAAAGCTACCTTTACAATGTTAATTTTCAAACAATATTCCAAACCTCCTCAAAAAATGCAGGAAAACCCATCCACATGTACAAATAGGAAAAAATCTGTTTAACTACTGAATTCGTCTCGGCTGGGAAGTACATGTGAGTACAGGAAGGAGAATGTGAAATTCTGGTTAACTCTGTAGTATATGGTCCACCCCTCTGCCCCAGTTTAATTCATAAATACTTAAGCACACCGTTTTTATGTTTCTTGCCATTAATGACTATTTTTATGACTAAGGTCTGAGGGATCAGGCCCTAGGTTTTACATTACTTTTTTTTTTTTTTCTTCGCACAAATTAGTTTATCATTCCTTATTGATTTAATATTAGAGTTACATGCAATAGTAGTGAATACACGCAGTGACTGTTGGAGCAAAAAACTTCCAGCCAGATTTCCCTCATAATGAAGACAAGATGGACTTAGCTTAAAGTTTTTCTTGTGAAAGACAAGAAGACTAAGACAATTAGCAGCCTTTGTTTTCCCATTTGAAAAAGACAGAGAATTACTTAGTTTACTCATAAAAATGATGTAGCTCTTGTGTGAAGACCAAGTTACATTCAAAGCACAAATTAGTACAGCTGACAGCCTTGCGTGGGAGAGTTATAAATCTTCCTATATCCATTTCTTTTTCTTCCTTTCTTTGTTCTATAAAACATATATAGCTTTTGCAGTTTCTAAAGCCCTAATGTAAGGTTTAATATCCAGATTTAATTCAGCATTATGAGAACGTTGTATTTGCATAATGTACAAATATTTATCCATTCTTAGTTTTATTTTGATTTGATATTCATTACTTGGTTTTGTTTCTTGATATATACACCTTTTTAATAGAAATACAAAAAAAATACTATTTTTTTCAGTATATATTTGTTATTTGCTCTGTTCGGTGAGTTTACAACAATACATTCATGAGCACAAATACTGAAGTTATGCCTATATAACACGTTATTTGATTGGGTTAAACCAATTTACTGTCTGTGTTCAAAAGTTTTGAAACTTCTGTTTTCCAGCACTTTCATTGAAAATGACAAAGGCAATAAAAGGCATATACTTCTGCTGTTTTTCAAAGAAGCGTGTTTTGCTGTTTCTTCTTTACTCATCTAAACTGCTATCCAAGAAAAATAAAATAAAAATCGGGATAAGTATTGAAAGTAAATTAGAATTAGAGTAATTTAGAGCATTTTTGTTGTTGTTTGTTTGTATTACGTTTGGTGTAATATTGCCCTCTATTTAAAACTTTTCCTTTGGAAAGATTCCTCAAAATATACTAAGAAGCAAACAAATTATTTCTATGGATTTGAAGGTTGAGACTGAGAGGAGGATGGAGGTCTAGTTTTGGAAGCTTAAATGAATTGTATGAAATAGTAACACGCAGCTAGAAAACATGAGTGTTGTAGTCCTGTTACATATGTGTATTTCAATTGTCATTATGCCTGCAGAGATGCACAAGTATTAAAAATGACAGCCAGAGGACAGATAGTCTATGTTTATCCGGCAGCTTTGGCCTTAGCTTCTGGAACTGTGGAGCAGAGACAATTTCAGGTTTCTGAGTCAGAATCACGGAACAGGTTCAAACAGCCTGAACTTGCTAAGGGACGCATATAGCCTAGTGCTAAAATCTGCCCCAAAATGAAGCTGTATTATACTACCTGTCTGAAGACTGAAGTATATAAATAACCAAATAAAAAAATCAATCAGAGTTTGGATCAACACTTCCAGGAGTGACCATATTTCAGAATTGGGGTGCACATCTCTCAGAAGGGAAACAAAATGATTTAGAGTAAATTGAGTTACTAAATAAATAAATACCATTAGACATCTTGTTTTTAGCCTCAGAATTTTCATACACTAACAACCATACAAATAATATTTTATTCATAGTATTATCAGTCAAAGCTATCTATCAGTATTTTAAAACAATAAACTTTTAATCTTTTAGTTTCAATAAACCAGCTGCTAATTCATACAGATGGCAAGTTACGAAAAGTCCTGAAAGTGTGTACAGTACAAAAATGTATACAGTACAAACACTTTGGGTAAAGTAGTAGGTCTACAGTAGCCAAAAGTAATCACAAGCCTTATTCTCCAAAAGGCTGCAACATTATTTACTTCAAGCAACTGTGTTATTCTCACAGGTAAAAGAAACATGGCAAACAGTGAAAGTTTGGAACAAAGCTGTTGAAAGCACAGCTTCCTTGTTATCTCAAGTCTTCCTAGTCTTTACCTCTCCTGACAGAAAACATTGTTGATGGAGCAGTTAAAGGACTGGTATGTGTTTTCTAACTGCTAGGTGTTTGAGAGTCATATGGACATAAATTGGGGTGATCTGAAAGGGTGACATCTCCTTTCCTTCAGACCAGGAAGGATTTTTCAGTCTCTTGACAGTTCATCATGCACTGTTGTTTTTCAGCAATCAGTGCAAGGCCAGCATTTCATGATAGTCCTCATTAGGATTAGGATTTTTGTGGTGCTCCACATTTTACTGTGTTCAAACATGAGAGCAGACAATTCTGTCTAAAAGTGGGTCTGCTTCCAGGATTTTTTCCTAACACATTTCAAGGGCCTCCAGACAATGGAGATGTTATAGCTTTCACTTTCATTTTAAATAATAAAAATTGCAATGACCTTTTATAATAACCAATAACCTAAATATTCAATTTCTAGATTACAATGTAGAACATGAGTGTGAGAGAAACCTGTGTGTTTCACAGACACATTCGTACTTTCTACAGCTGTAAGGAATGCAGGAAACATACTTCCACACTTTCCAAAAACATGACCAACAAAGACTTAAAAGTTTAAACTTCAAGAATGTAAACATTTGAAAGGCATGGCTCACTGTTCCTCTTTTGGGTCTAACTTCTGTAATATAAAAACTGTGTTTCTCCTGTAAAAGTAAGTAAGTGAGAAGCAAAACAAAACAGATCATTTATAAACCTGGCTTAGGCAGTGAGGCAAATTTGCTGACAGTTATCAATATGACAGAAAAAACTTTCCTGTTAAAGGGTGAATTAACACAGACTAAATACTACACCATAGCTCAGGTTGTTAAATGTAAGGGTTGTAGCTTGTTTATTGCTTTGTTTGAACATGAGTATTTGATCTATCTTTACAGTATCACAGAGTTTAAAGAAATACACATACAGATTAAAAAAAAAAAAAAAAAAAAGTCAAAAGGTCTATCTGAGCCCTCATTGCCCAATCAGTTTGGTATAGTAAAGGTTGATTTTACAACTGTCAATTCAGAACAAAATACCTTATTTGAGCTGCAACCATGATTTTGTCTCCTCCCAAGGATTAGATAGTTACTACTAGTAATGATCATTACACACACACATATGTATAATTAACAACATATACATATATCTAAGCCAATCATAACCTTATTATTATTGTTATTATTTTTTGGGCATTATCTCTCAACTCTGTATGCAGAAGGTAAAACAATACAATTTTAACTATTCCATGCTCAACTTTCAAACTCATTCATGTTCATAATTCAAGAACACTTTTAGATATTTGAATCGACTGGACTGATGGATAACAACAGGCAGAGCTGTGCTGTGAGAAAACTCTGGCAAGTGCCAAATTAAATGTCACTGCTCAAGTTGTTAGATAAATCTGATATCAGTTGTAACAATATTTTTTAAATTGTGTGCAAATCACTTCCTGCGCTAACACCAGAAATTGAGTTTTAGGTTGTGGTAAAAGGAAGCAAAAATACTTTCATGATATATACTCAGATGTGTCAGATAATAATTTTGGCACTGAATTCAAAATGCACTATTTATATTTGCAGCCAGTCCAGGATGCCTCTATCAAACTACACCACTGACTCAGTTTTATTCAAGTACATTGTATATAATAATATTTCTACTTCACTAAAAAAAAAAAAAAAAAAAAAGTTTCAAATCTTTTCTCTGGCTGGAATAGCTGCTAATGTGCTAACTTTTAGACCTTAGTTTTGGCAAAAGGAGCTGAACAGTTGCCTATAAATGTAGCTGCCTCAATCACTACCATACTGAATCATACTTATCTTTGATAGTGTACAGATAATGTGGATTGCTTTTCAAGTTTATGCTATTCTGCTCAGCCAAATCTGACATATTCTATACTGCAGAGCCTGCATATGTACAAATAAAAAGGTTTGATTAAAAAATAACATATATATATATACTTCAAAGCCATACATTACCTTAGCCAGATGAGAATTGATCCATTTTGTAAAAGTCCTTTTCTGCACTGACTCTTGCTCATCTGAGGAAAGAAAAAAAAATGTTTAGATATTGCTGACTATTTTTGGATTTATATAATGGAAGAATAATAGTCTATGATATGCATCATGCATTTGCCAGAAACGCCACAATTTTCTTGAGACAATTCAGATATTATTTTTTTTGTAACTACCCATAACAAAAACCTTCAGGTCTTAAAATAATACTCTGCCAATTTGACTGTTTGAAGTTTCACAGCAAAGTTCAAGTCTTAATGAGTGATTGAAAAGTAAGACACCATTTCAAGTCTGAATGCCAAGATAAATTCGACTTCCAAGTTGACATTATATTTACCCAAGAAAAAATTCTGAGCACCTAGAAGTTCTACTATACTTTTCAGTTAGAAAGTATGTCTGACATCTGACAGTCAAGTTGCTTTCATTTGGAAAATCAAATTTAGAAGATATAGAAAAAATATTATTAGAATGTATATTTGAAAATATTCATAATGTTGGATTTAATATCTGAAACTGAACTTTCAGCCTTATTTGTCCTCTGGGAGATCATGCTAGAGAGAAGCCATCAGTTAGTTCAGATCATATACTACCTCCCTCAGTCCTATGTTGCAGAACTTGTCTGATTTATAGTGAGTTCCACTGATTCTCAGATAGCCCCTCATGGACTGTTGCCAGCTGCATAGGCAAAAATAGCTCCCAAATGAGCTCTTCTAACTTCAGCAGCCAGGGTCATGGCTCCACAGCCAGGAAGAAAAAGAATCACAGCCCTGTAACCAGTCCATGAAACCCTGTACCTTTCTTGGAAATCAGTTTTGACACATGGAATAATTTTTACACAAGTAGCATTTACATATTTCTATTAGGATTTTTCGCTTTTGGAGATAAAAGGAAATGCTATTTCTCTGAAAAAAAAAATAATAAAAAAAAATTGTGTCACTATGTCATCATCAATTCTAAATGAGCACATTCATACCCCTACAGAAAATCCAAATAAATAAAAGTCCAGTTAAATATTTACTCTCTATAAGAACACATGCATGTCCCAAAGCCTACAGATTGAAAATATAATTTTAGTTCTGCCTTTGTTTCTGACTTGTGCTACACTGAAAAGCAATTTTTTTCTCTTTCATAACTGTAAACTTAAAAGGGAATATTCTTTAATGCCCTTTAAAGCTCTGGAGTTTCACATACTACTACTAACGTATATGCTAATATACATACTAAGCTCCTTCATTTACACTAATATAATGCTGCTCCACAGTGAAGGTACAAAAAGATACAAATCACTGCACAAAATTCATCAGGCAAAATGTTACTTCAAGTGGGATAACAATTGCTCCTTGATCACATACAAGCTCTAGAAATATATTTGTGTCTTATGACTAATTCTACATTTTCTTTACAAAGAAGCATTATCTTACAGATAATAAATACCATGGGGAAAAAGACACATCTCTAGCATCTATTACTAGAATAGCATACTTCATGTCTAAGAAGATATTTTTGCATTCTTTGTTTTCCTTTGATTTCATTGGGTAGGCTCTTTTACACTGTTTTTGAAACATTCATAAAATTTTCAGAATCTACCTTACAGGCAAGTAATGCGAAAATAATTAAATTCTGAACTCTGATTCAATAAATGGAAATTTTGATGACTTAAGAACAAAACAAAACAACAGCATCAAAACCCACAAATATTTAAAGATAACTGAAATGATAAAAACTGTTAAAAACTATTGAGTTTCTACATTCTGGAAAACAGATTTCTCACTGGATGGTTTTAACCGTGAAAAAGATGTTTCCCTCGTGAGATACAGTAAATATGACGTCTGCTCTGACGAGCAATGATGTTAGCCCAATTCATTTCACTGGCATTATTTGTACATTTGGATGTAGGTATGGGGACTGAGAGAGAGCCTCTGCGCAGGATCAGTCCAGTCCTGACTACCTTCACACCTCTGCAACTTAAAATTCCCCAGAAATCCAGATACAACATAGACATACCAAAAGAAAAGAACTGCACCTTCAGAAATTGAACTTCAGGAATGAGAGAATGATTTTCACCTTGAGTTCCCTAATTTCTAGTTACAATGCATCCTGCTGGTTGAAGAAGCTGTCTTCTGTCAGCAGCTGGAAATTAGAGAACTAACTCCCAGCATCTAAATGGTTAGCAGCAGTAGACACTCAGTCTCAGTCATATCAACAAACAGCAGAAATAGCATTGCAAAAGAATCTGCTTCAAGGGAATATATGTGAACAACGTATTCTTTATGAGCTCCAGTGCAAATATTAATAACTGTGTCTCATTTTTTTTAGCATTTAATTTGTATAGGTTTTAAAAAAGGCACAGGTTGTACCAATTAAAGTAACCTATGTCTGATAATAATACAAGTAGCGGCTCAATTTTACAAATTTAGCAATAAATATATATTTACAATTTTTCTTGGAAGGAAATATGTTATTTTCATTTAACTACTTCTCTACAGAAGTAGTGCTTATCCATAACCACAAGACGCATATGTCATACTGTTTGTTATGCCTTCCCCACTTGCAAGGACTGCCATCACCCTGATTACACCACTTACCCTGACGGTACTGAAAGGACCCGGGAAGCAGATTTAACGATGTAACATTTCTGCTGCCAGCGTCTTTGTAACGAGCCATAAGCACTGCTGCTGCTGCTCCTGTCTGGTGTAGTGTGCAGTGTTTCTTTAGAATACAGCCAGAAGTAATTCTTCAAGTACAATTTCTTTTTTCTTCTTTTTTTTTTTTTTTTTTTTCCCTTCACTGGCAATGCAGGCCTCTTACACAAATCCCTCCACCTGCTCTTATCAGATAATTCATATGAAGGCAGACCTTAAAATCATCTTTATGCTTTTTTGCAGAGATGCAAGAGCCAGAGAAAGCCAGCTGTGTTGGAAGCAGAAGCTCTGCTGGTCTCACTGCCATCATCCTTCTCCACTGTTTTCCTGAGGAAAGATTTTATTAACCCAGCACCAGCCAATCCACGCACAGAAACTTCTGATGTCAAGAGCGTGAATAATTCATCCAGGGACTGGGACAACCGAACTACACTGCTGATATCCAAAAACAGCAAGATGTGTGGCTGAAAAAAGCAATGCAGTCTTCTCACCGATGCTTTTGTAATAACACACTGCTCAGTAAGCATAAAAATGGCTGAATAACATAGCCCTTTTCTAGGTTTCATACGCATAAAGGAAAGCAGCTTTTAAAAGCAACCACTTGAATTCCTCTTTGCATACTCTGTTTAGACATGAATACCCTTCAGCTTTTCCACTGAAACACTGAACTGGAAGAAATAGCAAACAATGAATCTGAACAGACATGTAGGCCACTTTGCTTTTAGTAATATATTTGAACTGTTGTATAAGAAGAATGAAACATGTAAGGATGCACAGAATTTTTGGAGTGCATCTAAATCAGCCTGAAACATACTGCAATTTCTGAAAAGACAATGTACTTTCCATTGCATTAAGTCAGAGCACCAGAGGATCTGAACAGACTTTGTTTTGCTCTGGTAAAGTGAAGGCAGTTATGAAACAGTGCGTGTGGAAATTCATATGTTGTTCACTGACAGGGGCCAACACAGCAGTACATAATACTGAAATGAGAACAAAAGGGCTGTTTTTGGTATGCCATTATAGCAATTGCATCATTACAGAGGCTGAATTCAAATTTCTTTCTGTGTAGAACATGATGACTCTGACAAGATCATGCTGCATTCAAATGAAATGTTGCAAGAAAGTTTATTTAATCAATTATCTTCCTTTAATTGGCTGAAAATATCTTCATATTTTACAAAGCTTTCCTTTGCTGAAGCACGACCAACAAAATACAATTTAGGTTGACTAGGAAAAAAGACAAACACATCTTTACTGTAATAAAATAAATTAATAAAATAAATTAATAAAAATAATTTATTAGTAATTAATAATTTTGAAAGAATAATGTGTATCTTATTAATATGGCAGTTATGAATATGTTGATGAAATATTCAATATGCATGCACATTATGAGTATTATCACACGTATCATATATATACATGAAGAGACAAAGTAATGGCATGCTCTCCAGCAGAGCTCTTCTAGAGACAGTTTTCCTAAGCTACCCAGGCTCTGTCTTAGCTGTAGAACTGTACATGCATAGTGTGTAGCAGCAGATCTCACATCACACCCCTCTGGCCTCAGGTAAACAGGAATTGGATGGTGGGAAGGTAGCTGCAGCATAGGCTTGCACATAGAGTGTTCTGCTGCATGATCACACAAGTAGGAGTCTCATGCACAGAGTGAGAGACATGACAAAGGTGCGTTCACACATGGCTAACGAAAGCATCTAGACTGATTCTTGGTGACCTAGCATTTGCTTTGTTTTCTACTTTCATAAAAAACAAGTTGCTCACAGCTCCTCATTTGTAGCACAAATTATTCTTTTTTGCTTTCTTTCCTGATGCTAGTAAAGTCCTAAACATAACAACAAAAAAGGGAAGCTGTTTGGTGTTATTGATGTTGTTTCCTAGGCCTTTGTAGTCTTTAGGAATATAACTAAGACAACTTGGAAGTGCAGACAAGTGCCAAACCACCTGCAGTGTTTCAAGATGTCATTTGAGAACATGCACAGCACAGAAAGCGACAAATAGCAAGCACCCTGCTGGGAAGGTTTGTTTGGTCAGCAGTTTGGCATAAATTCCCTAAAGCTTTCAATAGGAAAAGTTATATGGCATTTTCTGTCTTCATTAAGGACATTCTTAACTTACAGCAGCTGCAGAAAAGCTTTCAGAGTCAAAGCAATAATATGGAGACTTTAGTTATGAAAATAATCGATATTTTAAGCCACATGAGCACCTCCATTCAGAATTCTCTCTAAAGTTAATATATTGTTTGCCACTTGCTAAGTTTAACTTTTACTTTATACATTTTAGAAAGAACAAAACGATAAGAGACCTATGTGCAGTGGGAGCAAAGTAAGAGAGAGAAAAAGAAGATTGATTTCTGCAGCCACTGCTATGCAGTTGACTTTGAGGCTCAACAGTAGTAATATAAGGAATAGGAATATAATTTAAAATATTCCATGGATTTTATTTTTATTTTTTGAGGAGAAAGACCAGGTTTTTCAAAGAGACAGTAAAATAGTACCACTAACAGATCTGTTATCTAAATCTCCAATCTTTGAGCTGTAAGTGCACACACCAGCCATATTCTGCTCCTTCACTCAGCACCAGCTTGCTCCCCATCAGTTTCTGCGGAAAGGAAATCCATGCACATGTGCTAGAAGGCATCAAGCCATCCTGGCCAAAGCCCCACTAAGGAAAATTATGGGGATCTGTTCTATGGAGTTCTCACCATTGCTCAATCTGGAGGCAGCTTTAGTATGATGGTTCAGGAACCAGAGATTTTATATCATTTGTAGGAATAGAAATGTTCCAATTAATGTATTTTCATTTTATGTTTACTGCATTTTTGCCTGTATTGATGCACTACTGTTACTTTTATCATCTACACTAAATGTCCTCTTAATCTTCATGTAGATGTAAATGTTACTCATTTTCATATCTGTACTTGGCTGAATATACTCAGAAATGAAAATAAGATCTTTTAGAAAACAATTAAGAGCCCATTCAATTAATTTTTAAAGCAGTATTCTGAAGAAAGATGTTACCTAAAATCAGAATATTCAACATCTGATATGATTATATGTAATTATACGATTATATGTAATGACTTCAGTGCCTTCCAAAAGATGCTAGATTGGAAGCTATAAAGGTGTCTGCTTATTCATCAGTCTGGCATGGGTGACAGTGAACTAAATGTTTACACATGCTTATCTTTTCCTAGACATGTATGCAAGGTGAAAACAGCTTGATGCAACAGTTATTTTCCTTAATTGTCATCATCCAAAACATATCTTTAAATATACAGATCAGGTAGAAAATCCTGTTTGTTACCAAGTATTCTATTTTACAAGAAAATAATCTCAAATTTCAATGCTTCCATGGTAATAAGCATACCAGTTTATGAAAGAACTTTTCATAAAGACTTAAAAATGTAAAGAAACCCTGACAAAAAAGGGGGGAGGGGGGCATGAAAAATCATTTTCTTGCCTATAAACTCTGTACCATCTACAACATCATCTGTAATGATTACAATAAAAAAAAATATCTGAAAGAAATCATGTTTTTCAGTTCACCACAGGTCTGCAACTGGCATCATTACCACTTACATACATATTTTACAGCAATTCTTTCCATTGACATTAAAATACTGTGTATGACAACCTTTGTGTGGGGATGGTTCCCCTCCCCTAGAGGTTTTTATAAAATCAGATTGAACTAAACATGTATTATGGTAAAGAAATATTTAATTTTTAACGGAAGTCTTAAAGACAAAGTTCATTCACATCAAATCATTTAAGGAAGGTTTTAAAAATGTTGAAATCTACCCAGATCAGTACCAGACAGTCTACAAGTATTTTTCTTAGTATCTTTCTTTAAGTAGTAATTCTACTGTCAAGAAGGGTACTTAACATGCAGTTATACAAAAATACCTATGAGATCAGACTGAAGGTAGCATATGTTTGAAAATTGAGAGGACAAGCTCCAATTCCATCTGTTACTTTGTGGCACTTACACCATCTCCTAAAACAACAGAAAGTGGTGTTCTCCTGAAGCCAAACATGTCATGAAGGCAAATTACTTTGAGTTGTGATTGATTTTCAGTAGATTTGTTAATATTGTATGACATTAACAAGACTGTTCACAATGTTAAGCGTCCTGAAGAGACTTTGTGCAAGAATATTTTAAATTCATTTTCATTTATTAAGGAAGATAAACTTAAATTATTTATGCCAAATACACAGCATGGAACAAATTTCTGTCATCAAAGGTCATGGAAATCTGGGGAGGTCCTTGCTGACTGGAAGCTAGCCAAAGTTATACCCATTTTCAAAAAGGGCATAAGAGAAGACCCAGGAAACTACAGACCTCTAACCTCAGTCTCAGAAAAAATTACGGAGAAGATTATCCTGGATATTATTGAAAGTCAGGTAAATGACAAAGCTATTATCGAGCTTAATCAACATAGATTCATGAAGGGAAAGTCTTGCTTTAGTAATTTGATCTTCTATGATAAGGTCAGCCACTTGGTGGATGAAAGGAATAAATAGATTGGAGCATTGGGCAATCAGTGATAGCATGAAGTTCACTAAAGGAAAATGCCAGGTGCTGCACCAGGTATGCAGCAATACCAGAAACATGTACAGATTGAGAGATGAGGGACATCTCATCTGGCTGTGCTGGCTGACAGCAAGCTGAACCTGAGGCAGCAGCATGCCCTGGCAGCCAGGAGGGCAAACTGCATTTTGGGATGTATTAAACACAATATAGCCAGCCAGTCAAAAGAGGTGATTTTCCTGCTATATTTAGTATTGGTGCAGTCTCACCTTTAATATTTTGTGTGTCCGCAATATAAGAGGCCCTTGAAATTGTACAGAGGAGGGCAACAAAGCTGGTAAAAGGGCTGGAAGGCATGTACTAAGAGAAGAGGCTGAGGAGACTCAGGTTGTCTTGTCTGAGGAAAAGGTGGCCAAGAGGCAACCTCGTTGCTCTCTGCAACTTCCTGAGCAGGGGAACTGGAGAGGAAGGTGCTGGTCTCTTCTCACTCATAACCAAAGATAAAACACAAAGGAATGGCACAAAGCTGCTCCAGAGGAGGTTCAAACTGGACATTAGGGAAATTCTTTACCCTGAAGGTGGTCAAACACTAGAACAGGCTTAGAGAGGTGGTTCACACCCCGTGCATATCAGTGTTCAAGAAGCATTCGGGCAAATTAATATACTTTAACCCTTGGCTAGTCCTGAAGTGATCAAGCAGTTGGACTAGATCATTTTTGAAGGTCCCTTCCAACTGAATTTCTCTATTCTATTCTATACATTACTGTTTATCTATGCTTCCAGTGAATTCAGTAGCCTAAAAGAAGTGGAGAATATTTGATTCAGACATGGAAGAGGTTAGAATCTACTAAGAAAAGTCAAACCAATGGAGACATACTGAGCACACATTATCCAAGAGATTAAATAAGGATGTAGGGGTGAAGCGTGTGTAACATGCATAAATCTATGCAGAAAAACAAAATATACATCATGATTCATGTCTTGTAGAAAAAACTTTCTGCAATCATATCTTAGTTCTGTTTATGCCTAGACTCAGGGAAATGACAATACCATACTAAACATTAACTATAATGTAGAATCCTTCATTTACCCTGTGGAAAGTTTGGACAGTTTTTCCCTTGAGATCTTTTTTACTATAGTTATAAACAGTGTAAACAAAAGTCTATGAAAATTTGCTTAAGGGAAAGAAAGCAATTATTATATTTGAATGCTTGGAGGCATAATAATTTAAAGAACATTCAGAATTAAATTATAAATGCTTTACTCACATATTCAGTTATGTTGAACTCAATAGATTCAGTATAAGTAGTAAATAATAATAAAAAAAAAACATTTTGTATTAATAAGAAATGTGCAAATTTACTTTAAAAAACATATTAATTTCACACCATATTTATAAAATTATACACATGCTCATATGTCTTCCAACTCAGGTTCAAATCAGGACCTTACAAATTAATTATTCTTCTAAGTGTGAACTTTAATAAAATAAAAATGTATATGAGCATATATAAGAACTGAGGTATTGGGGAAGCGTTACTTCCTACATTCCATTGGTCCTTGAGTGAAACAGACAACAACAACAAAGAAAAAACATGGCAACAAAAAACAAAATACAAAGTCTAAAAAATCTAGCACGTTATGCTGAAACAAATTAATATTTACAAATTTTCAGAAAGAATGAGAAGTTTGATATCTATGGAAGTGCTGAAGAGATGTTAAAGGTGAAGTAACAGGTGGTTAGGTACATACATCATACTAATAGAGGACTTGTGCAAACACAACATGGCCTTAGATGATGCAAGTATTCCTATCAGAGAAACCTTCTGCTGTTTCTGAATGACAGTCTTCAGGAAATAATTGAGTATACATTGGTACATGCACAATGTTTTTTTACCTTCCTCATTTTTCCTTTGTTTTCTTAAGTGTCCCCCAAAAAACAATCCCTCACTTAAAAAATTATACCACTCGTGTTTAAAATGTGGTATATGAAAAAGTCCGCCACTTTAAAGTGAGTAGTAGCTAATTCAGGGAGTTGTCCCACTACCTGCCTCTGGAACTACTCATAAAACAAATCACTGTGCCAGTTAAAAAACAAACAAGCAAAACAGAGCTACTATGCTGAAGGAGCATCCTTAAATGCTAATGATATAATTAGGAACAAAAGTTGGAATTCCTCAAACACTAGTCTAAGTTTTTAATATTTTCAGCCACGATTTTGGCAAGAAAATCACAACAATGCTTATAAACTTAACAATGACTTATATTTGGGAAACACCAATACAATGGAATCAGAATACTTTCAAAAAAGAAAAAAAGGTGGGAGGTGAGGGAGGAGGGGAAATAAGTGGAGTTTACTGAATTGGAAAAAGTTAAAGTACTATATTACTAAACAGCTAAAGTGCAAAGTTACATAAGTACATAAGTGGGGATTAACACAAATTTATGCTTTGAGGTGGAAACTCATTGTACAAAACCAGACTGAAGGAATAAATACTTTTGTAGTTCTACTACAGGAATTATATAAGCCACAAGTGCAACACAGCCATGAAAATGGCAAATGAGGTTGTATGATGTTATTTGATAGGATATAATCAGCTTAAGTGTGGAATAAAAAAATTATTGTATCAGACACAATAAGCACTCACATGAAATATTATTCAGAATTCTGGTAACCCATGTTCAAATACTGTGAGGATCTAGAATTGATACTCAAATCAACAGGATGAAGAGAAAACTGAAGTAGCAGTTTTCTCTTCAAAAAAAATAAAGCCTTAAAACTTAAAACATTTAAAACATGGAAAAACATGAAAAAAAAAAACAATACAAAATAACATGAGAAGAAGGCTACAGATAAGATATGAATATATATAGGAGTTAGAGGAAGGTTTTCAGACATAAGAAGAGCCACACTGTAGCAATCTCCCAAGATGTCAACATCATTTTATTGGTGCCTACTTATTGCTTATAAATGCAGATCAGGTATGACTAAGAAGACTATTTGCTAAAAACTGTGTATTTGCTATACCTGTCTTATGCACCTGAAAATACATGTACCATGTATTGTGTATGTACCATGAAAATACAGACTTATGTACCATGAAAATACAGACTTCCAAATGAGCTGAAATTATCTGTGCAAAAGTAGCGCTACAAGTAGGCACACCTCAGGTCCCTCTTCTTCTCTGCATGGCTGAACCTGTCACCTGTCCCTTGTACTGGGCAGCACATGCCACAGGTATGACTGCACTTTTCTTATGACAAAACAAGAGTCATCAGTAAAGAGTAAGATTTTAGGCCCTAATCACACAGTGTTCCAATTTACTTGGAAACCTTCTTGAACTAAAGAAAAGAAAGAAAAAACAAACAGAATAATTATGAAATAGTTATCATTGTTGGTTACAATCCTACAGAGGATTAACAATATTCTGTGCTAAAAATAAACCAGTATTAAAATGCAATGTGAAGCATGTCTTGCTGGTGAAAATTACATTTGAAACCCAGAGGTTGAAAAACGTAGATCCACTGCTGTTTAACATCTTCTTAAGATTTTTATACTATGAATGATAAATTAATTACTTCTATAGTACATCTGTGGGAATCAATTTCTACAGATAAAATTATTTTCAAGGAAGCTACAGTAGGCAAATCTGTGAAGATGAACTGAGATTTCCCTGCACTGGCAGTTACTTCTGTGACCCTTGTTCTTACTCTGTCCCTTTGCTCTCAGTGTGACTCAAAGCAAGGACATCTTGAAAATATGCTCTGTTTTAAATAGCTACTTTGATAAAGTCCATTCACCATCAGTGAGTTCCATACATAAAAGCTTTATAGGACTGACCATTTTGAATTTCAACCACCGTCATGCTCACTGACCAGGTCTCTCAAGCCAAGCATCCAAATACACAGCTGAAAACATTTAATTTCCTATACATTCAGGGATCCCCTAGAGTGATAAGTGTCACAGCCGAGCCTGTAATTTCACTTCACTCAGCCTAATGTAAGAGAGTTTACTAAAACTTCAGGACAAACCAGTGAGCTATTCTGAAGTGTAATTCTACTGGATTCATTTCCATGAAAATTTTATTCTTAGAGACAATTCTATTATGCTAAGTAAGGGCTGCTGAAGCCTGGCAGAGTGTATAATTGCTCAATGATGCAAAGATAAAATGAGCTAGTAAAGAAACTCTCTGATAAAGAGATACAAACAGTAGAAAGAAAAAAGAAAAAAAAGATTATGATTTACTGTAAGCAATGCTTTCACAAGCCAACGGAAATAAAATTATTTTTTTAATCTATCCATCTACAAGCTATTTTTGATGCAAAGAGTCCTAATTTTAGATTGGCTGCTGCCTTTTTTTTTTTTTTTTTCTTCCCCTCAATACATAAATAAATAAAAAGGAAGTTCAGAGTTACACATTTGGCAGGAAACAGAACTCTGGCTATCCCTGGAAAAAAACAAAACAAAACAAAACTATACTAATTTGTCCAAATTACAAGCTTTTTCAGATTCATTACATACTTTGAATTTTAACACCTGGGCTCTCTAACAACTCACCATTCTCACTTAAGCACGCTTCACCCCTTAATGGATCGCCAAGCAGTCTGTAAATAAACTGTTCCCACAAGGAGTGGCGGAATATTTTTCTGCTCAGGGAATACAGGGAAAAATCAATCTTTATTATCCATAAATGCTTCAGCTCCTCTGAGATTACTTAATCCCAGAAATAAACTCTTCTGCTTGCTCAGTACCTATCCCCACTTCCCTTCCCATCCCAATGGCAGCACCTAGATTTCTCTCTGTTTCAGCCACGTAAGGGACAAAAGCTGTGTTAATGCGAGGAGACTGAGAAGAAAGAAGAAAAGTGTGAATCATCTAGAGAGCACGCTCTCAGCAGGTGAGAAAAAACTGACTGGCAGCTGGAAAAATAAAACAAATAGACAGAATCTGCTCACTTTATAAACATCTCTACCCTGGAATTAAAATATTATTATTGCCAAGACAAACTCAAAAGTCACATATGTCAGATGTAATTGTGTCTGAAAGACTTTATATTTGCCCCTTCTAAGCATGTAATAAGATCAGTATTTAATTAAACAGCCACACAGGTTTTATTCAAATACTCCCTGCCATTTCTGGTGGATAAATTGAAAATACTCTATCAGTAATATTTTGTTTTCTATGTATGATTTTGCACTTCCCATCAGACCTAATGATTAACCATGTGCCTTTGCAACTCGTGCTAATTCTTTAACATTGCGTAAGATATGAAAATCCTATGAAAATAAAGTTTTTTGTTTTGTTTTTCTTTTTGATTAAGCTTATTAAAAGACAGAATATTCTAAAACCCAACACTTTTGAAGAGGAAAATCTCAAAGCAAACTGGTTACTAATGTTCATGAAAACATGTCAAGTAACTAAGAACAAATCTTAAGTTTGTTGGACTCAATCATTGATCAAAATCAGTATGTTCTCTGAATATCATTCCACACCAGCATCCTAGGGCATAAGCTGATAACCAACAAGCACAAATCCATGAGTTTCCTTCATTTGTATGCTATACCAGTTTATTCCATGAAACCAGTTTATTCCATGGAACTGAACAGACTGACTGGCACAAAACTGGACATTGTTCAAATAAAAATGTACCTGTCTGGACATTGATTAGTATTGTAAAATGTGATTTGGCATACTCCTGTAACACACCACAGTAAGTATTTATAAATAAAAGCCACTACCATGTTTGCCTTAAACAGTTCTTCCTGTGGTTACAAATCACAGACACCACTGAGCAGGTAGAAGAGCATTTGTAGCAACTATGTCACTTGAAAGGACACGAGAAAAAAAAATAAAATAAAACGGCGTTAGAGTGAGTCAGTCCCTGGTCTCGTCGTAGGGTGGCAGCAGCAGCGGTGCCCTGGCAGAGGGCAAGCAGCCTCCCTCCCTCCTCTGCCTTGTCAGCCCACCAAAAACGGTGCTGAACAGCTCCAGCCCTGCAACACACAAACTAATAGCAATTTTGCCACTGAATGAGACAAGCATTTGTAATTCAGATTGTACATCCGATTGGCAACCATCTCCCACATGAAACAGCAATGTACACTTCTTTCATACTACCTTTTTAGCACGTGTTAAAAAGGACAGATAAAAGATTTCTGTCACATAAAAAGTTATGTTATTACTAGGTCCCTGCTAAATAAACTCCTTACCAATCCCCAGAACATTTTGTCCTAGAAACATCTATACATAATAATATTTTTTTTTTTTTTCAATAAGTCAAAAAATCTGAAGATATCCTGCATTCATCTTCCTGCTCACACGAAGAATTTATTTTCTCCTGTAGGAACCCTATTCTAATTAGACAGACTGTGCATCTTGATTTTATACAGAAGAACATGTCTGTCAACAATAAGCAGAAAAATATATTTCCTCATGGGGGATTTCACATGTACTGCATATCCAAAAATGTATTAAAATGGTATAAAAAAGAAGAGAGAAGCATATTCACAGTAGGTTGTTCAACAAACAAAACAACACAACAACAAGAAACAACCATTATAACAAAAATAAATAGCCCACCAAAAAAAAAAAAGACAATGACATCTCAAATTTCCCCAGGAAGCATGCTGTGACTAAGCACTGTTAACATTTAATATATTCTGTGACAAACCCATCAGTTCACATTCATATTTTTAATCAGAAAAATTATTCAAGGTTTCATTGCAAATTTTATGTAAGAAGTGAATGAATGCAGACTATCTACAGGGACATCTAAAACACAGTGAAGAAAAACCCAACTCCACTGAAGAGACAGGATGCCTTGCTGATGATAGTGATGGAGCCAGAATTTAGTTCTTCCAGTACTGGCATACGTGTGGACAAAAGAAAGCAGCTATGAGATTGTTCACTTGTCCATATAGGAAAGGAGAGTGGTCACAACCACACACATTGACAAAATTTTTGCTGGAAAAAAAAATATATATACTTTTTATAGAAACTTCTAAGTTTGAAATTTTTCAGGTCCATCTTATTTTCACCAAATCTAAGGTTCTAAAATATTCCTCACTGCCAGAAAAAAAAAAAAAAAAAAAAAAAAAAAAAAAAAAAAAAAAAAAAAAA